>NC_080163.1:96688566-97020875 GCF_950295315.1 Erinaceus europaeus
AGAAGCTCAACAGTACACTACTTAACAACCTTTGGGTCAAAGAGGAAATAAAGGAAGACATCAGAATGTTTTGAGAGAGTTCAATGAAAATGAAGGCACAAGCTATCAAAATATTTGGGACACAGCTAAGGCAGTACTGAGAGGGAAGTTCATAGCCATACAAGCACACATTCAGAAACAATAAAAAGAACAAATAAACAACCTGATTGCACAACTTAAAGACTTAGAAGAAGAAGAACAAGGGAACCCTAAAGCAATCAGAATGACTGAAATAACTAAAGTTAGGGCAGAAATAAAGAACATTGAAAAGAGAATCATAAAAAAGTTCAAGGAAGTTAAATGTTGGTTCTTCTAAAAATTAAACAAAATTGACAAACCTTTAGCCAGACTCACAAAACAAAAAATGGAGAAGACCCAAATAAATCAGATTGCAAATGAAAGAGGAGATATCTCAACAGACACCACAGAAATTCAACATATTATGCGAGGCTTCTGTGAACAAATACATGTCACCAAGTTAAAGAACCTGGAAGAAATGGATGATGGATGAGTTCCTAGATACCTACAAACTTCCAAAATTAAATAAAGAGGAACTAGAAAATATGAACAGGCCAATCACAGCCAATGAAATTGAAACAGTTATCAAAAATCTTCCTAAGAGGGAGTTGAGCGGTAGCACAGCCGGTTAAGTACAGGTGGTGCAAAGCGCAAGGACTGGTGTAAGGATCCCGGTTCGAGCCCCCGGCTCCCCACCTGCAGGGGAGTTGCTTCACAGGCAGTGAAGCAGGTCTGCAGGTGTCTATCTTTCTCTCCCCCTCTCTATCTTCCTCTCCTCTCTCTATTTCTCGCTGTTTTATCTAACAACGACGACATCAACAACAACAATAACTACACAATAAAAAGCAAGAAGGGCAACAAGGGAATAAATAAATATTAATAAAAACTTTAAAAAATATATTTTAAAAAATCTTCCCAAGAATGAAAGTACTGGACCATATGGTTTTATAAATTAATTCTACAAAACCTTCAAGAAAGAGTTGATACCTCTACTTTTAAAACTCTTCCAAAAGATTGAAGACACAGAAATACTTCCTTCCAGCATCTATGAAGCCAACATCACTCTGATACCAAAAGCAGGCAAGGATACAACAAAAAAAAGAAAACTACAGACCAATATCTCTGATGTACATAGATGCTAAAATATTGAACAAAATCCTAGCCAACCAGATGCAGCAGTATATTAAAAAGATTGTTCATGATGACAAAGTTGGTTTTATCCCAGGGATGCAAGGTTGGTTTAATATATGTAAATCAATGTGATCTACCACATCAATAAATGCAATACCAAGACCCACATAGTTATATCAATAGATGCAGAGACAGCCTTTGACAAAATATAACATCCCTTTATGATCAAAACACTACAAGAAATGGGAATAGTTGGAAAATTCCTCCAGATAGTGGAGTCCATATATAGCAAACCTATAGCCAACATCATATTCAATGGTGAAAACTGGAAGCATTTCTTCTTTGATCAGGTACTAGAGAGGGCTGCCCACTATCACCATTGTTATTCAGCACAGTGTTAGAAGTTCTTGCCTAGCAGTCAGGCAAGATCAAGGAATTAAAGGGATAGAGATGGAGGAGCAGAAGTCAAACACTCCCTAATTGTAGTTGATATGATAGTGTACATAGGAAACACTAAAGAATCCAGCATGAAACTTTTGGAAATTATCAGGTAATATAGTATGGTGTCAGGCTACAAAATTAGCATATAAAATCAATGGCATTCCTTTATGCAAACACTAAGTTGGAAAAAGAAGAAATCCAGAATTCAATTTCTTTTACTATAGTAACAAAAACAATAAAATATCTAGGAATAAACCTAACCAAAGAAATGGAAGACTTGTATACTAAAAGTTAAGTCACTATTCAAGGAAATAGAAAAAGACACAAAGAAGTGGAAAGATATTCCATCTTCATGGGTTGGAAGAATTAACATCATCAAAATGAATATATTACCCAGAGCCATCTACAAATTTAATGCTATCCCCTTCAAGATCCCGACCACATTTTTTAGAAGAATAGAACAAATGCTACAAATGTTTATCTGGAACCAGAAAATACCTAGAATTGCCAAAACAGTCTTGAGAAGAAAGAACAGAACTGGAGTTATCACACTCCCACATCTCAAATTGTATTATGAGGCCATTGTCATTAAAACTGCGTGGTACTGGAACATGAATAGACACACTGACTAGTAGAATAGAACTGAGAGCACAGAAGTAAGTCCCCCACACCTATGGACATCTGATCTTTGACAAAGGTGCCCAGACTATTAATTGGGGAAAGCAGAGTCTCTTCAACAAATGGTGTTGGAAAAATGGGTTGAAACATGCAGAAGAATGAAACTGAACCACTATATTTCACCAAACACAAAAGTAAATTCCAAGTGGATCAAGGACATGGAGGTTAGACCAGAAAGTATAAGGAAAATATTGGCAGAACTCTTTTCTACATAAATTTTAAAGACATCTTCAATGAAATGAATCCCATTACAAAGAAGACTAAGGCAAGTATAAACCTATGGGGGATGCATTGGATCGACCTTCTCGTGGTGCATCCCGTGAGTACCCATTCATTGGGGAAACTGACGATCCTTCCTAGCCGACTGAATCCACATAGATCCCAGTCACTTTCAAAGCCAGCAACAAGCAGCTCCTGACAGCTTTCAACCTGACGCTGTTGACTGGCTACGGAAGAAGGGCAAACGCTAGAAGAAGAAGATAAACCTATGGGACTACACCAAATTAAAAAGCTTCTGCACAGCAAAGAAACCATTACCCAAACCAAGAGACCCCTCACAGAATAGGAGAAGATCTTTACATGCCAGACATCAGACAAGAGGCTAATAAACAGAATATATAAAGAGCTTGCCAGTCTCAACAACAAAAAAACAAATAACCCCATCCAAAAATGGGGAGAGGACATGGACAGAATATTCACCACAGAAGAGATCCAAAGGCCAAGAAACCCATAAAAAAATGTTCCAGGTCTTTGTCAGAGAAATGCAAATAAAGACAACAATGAGATACCACTTCATTCCTGTGAGAATATCATACACTAGAAAAGACAGCAGCAACAAATGCTGGAGAAGTTGTGAGGACAAAAGAATCCTCCTGTACTGCTGGTGGGAATGTCAATTGGTCCAACCCCTGTGGAGAAAAGTCTGGACAACTCTCAGAAGGCTAGAAGTGGACCTCCCCTATGATCCAGAAATTCCTCTCCTGGGAATATATCCTAAGGAACCCAACACACCCATCCAAAAAGATTTGTGTATACCTATGTTCATAGCAGCACAATTTATAATAACTAAAACCTGGAAGCAACCCAGGTGTCCAACAACAGATGAGTGGCTGAGCAAGTTGTGTTCAATATACACAATGGAATACTACTCAGCTATTAAAAATGGTGACTTCACCATTTTCAGCCTATTCTTGATGGAGCTTGAAGAAATCATGTTAAGTGAAATAAGTCAGAAAGATGAATATGGGGTGATCTCACTCTCAGGCAGAAGTTGAAAAACAAGATCAGTAGAGAAAACACTCAGCAGAACTTGAACTGGAGTTGGCGTATTGCACCAAAATAAAAGACTCTGGGGTTGGTGAGGGGGAGAGTTCAAGTCCTGGAACAGGATGGCAGAGACCTAGTAGGAGTTGTATTGAAAAGTGAGAAATGTTATGCATGTACAAACTATTGTATTTACTGCTGACTGTAAAACATTAATCCCCCAATAAATTTAAAAACGAGAGAGATCCAGTATCTGAGGTATAACTGATTTAAGCCTGCTAGATTTGCTTGAATCATTTTCTTATGAAAGCCAGGCAATAACTATTTTGAATGTCAAATGATATCAGGAGTTCAAATTTTAAACTACTCTTTCCTATGTTTTCCAGAACTTGCACAGATTTACTCATATACCATCAGGAAAGTGCTTAGATCGCTCAGATGTCCTTCACCAAGTCTTCATCTCCAATTGTGACTCCAGTAAAATGACTCAAAATTGGGAAATGAATAACATCCACAGTGTCTAGAAAGAAGAAACCAATACCTACCTACTGACACAAAAGTTTATACAGGACTGAAAAATCGCCTGAAACCTGCTGCAACTATTATTAACTCTGTACAGCTCCAAACCCAGAACCTCCTGATCAGTTCGAAGGACACTGATAAACTGTGATTTTTACAATAACATTATCATCTGCAGTTACTGTTTACAAAACTGCTTTTACCTTAAACTTTGTAGATGTTTACATCTTTTTTGTTTTGTTTTGTTTTAAGATGATGTTGGTAATTTGTGCACTTAGCACTGTTTTATTAGAATAGAGTTAAAGGTGTTGTCTTCTTTGGGATTACACTCAGGGGTCTGAAAGGCAGTTTGATTTTTTTTTTTTTAACACACTTGAAAAAAGGTTGTGGAGTAACCAGATTTCATATATTACTTGGTGATTGTCAACCTCTTGTATCTTTATTTAATTTTACATCTTTTTGAAGCACTGCCACAGGTTATTAGCCATGGTGGCCTTCCTTCACAGTCATGCTGCTTTTTTGAAAGGTGAATTTCAACACATTTAGTGCCTCTTTCATTTCTCAGTATATATTTCAAGAGCTTTTGATGAAATTTATAGGGTGGTAATGATAGAATCGTCACCTGTATGAGGAATACCTTTACTACTTAGTAATGAAACTTATCTGCTACCATTTGTTCTGAAATTGAATGTTGTAAGGCTTGAAAAAGAAATGGCAATATGCAACACCCCAAAGCTATTCCATAGGGATAGAAGATCATGTGGCATTAACACCCTTATCTGCTGGCTTTCCTGGTGCCCTTGGTTCGTACAGCTCCTAATATAGCAGAAGGGTCTACCAACTAGAGGAAATTGTCCACTGTCATTTATAATTTATTTTCTCCTCAGTACCTGTCACTAAAGAAAACTATGTGATTCTCAGTCTGAAACCTTGATATGAGTTAACAAAAATAACAAAACACCATTGCAAACACATCAAAGGTTCATTCTAAGGTACAAATTTCCATGTCCTTGTTTAGACTAAGCCTAACAAAACTCCTGGCATTATAACCTAAGATGTGCAACCTAGGAAGCCAAGAGTGAATGGATGAATGTTTTACTTCTATCTTCACTCCAATGAAATTCTCTGCATTTTTAAATTTAAAAAAAAAACTAAGCTCCAGTTATAAACTACTTTTTGTTAGTTTGGTGTTAGTTCCCTAGTGTTTCTTAGGCGTTTTTCAGTATGCATATTTCTATTGACTTTTTTTCATAAGAAGTCTTGTTAACTTCTATGTTTGTTAGCACAATACCTTAACAGAAACAACCAAATACTGCAAGTGATCAGCTAGATTTTAATTTTTAAGTAAAGCCTTTTATTACTGAAAAGATTTAAACTCTATGTTGAGAGCAAAAAAATGTGATGATATGGGGAATGGCAAGTAGATTAATCAGTTTTGATCTTGTAATCATGTTATCAATGAAAGGAATCTCAAACTACTGGTAGAAGGAAATATTTTTAATTAAAGCTTAAAATGAAAAAAGACAAGAAACCACATTTGTTTAAAAGAAAAGCCTACAAATGTGCTTCTTCTAAGCTCAGCTCTTAAATTTGAAGAAACAAAATTAAACACCACAAATAGAGTTTAAATATAATTTGAATTGTCAGTTTGTATTTTGCTGTTGATCTGTGATCAACCATTTTAACTTTCATTCAACTCTAGGGATGTTTAAAAAAAAGGAATACATTTATACGCTTCTATAAATGCAAAATAAATCAACTATGAAAAGAAATTGGTACTTTAATTTGTTGTGTTTTCAGATGGCTCTGTTTTTCTTTTTGAATAGATTATAACCTTGTTAACTATGCATTGTCTTAAGAACGGTGGCACATAAACTGTGCATGTAAATTTTAAATGGATATTTTGTGCAATTCAATAAGATACTCTATGAAAATGATCTATATATTGAAATTGGAAAACGTAACAAACACAAAACACATCAGAAGCTGCTGCCATAACTATTTTCTACTGTAGGCTGCTTTGAAAATAATTCCCATATACTTGCTTTGTAAGTTGATAATATCACTATGCATTTATACACATTTTATAAATATGATTTATGCAGATTTTGATACACTGTATGTTTCTGTAGAAATTGTATAAATATTAAAGTTTTATTAGGGATCAATTTGAGACATTTATGTATATCTTAAATCTGGGTTGCTTGTTTTTTAGGTGAGAAAAAAATAAAATACTGTATTTTAATCCATGACTTTTTTTCAGTGCTTATAATCACTTCTGAAGCTAGTGATTTATAGTATAAGTTTTAAAAATTACTTTATCTTATTATTTACAAGATAGGCCAAAGTAATATCTAAACTGTCTTAAACCATAGTTAAAAGGTGAGTTTGTGCTTGAGTGGTGATTAGAAATCTGCTTTAAGTTCTAAATGTTCTAAACATTCCATCTCCAGAAAAGAAACAAACTAAAAGCAAAACCTTACTAGTCTTTACACCCTGAAAGATTGAAAGGAGAAAGTCTAATAAAATGAAGTCAGAAATAGGCTGTAGGGAACCAGCAAGACTGTTCATCCAGCAGGATATCTGTTTTGCCATGTATGCCACCCTGGGTCGAGCACTGCAGGAAGCTTTGGTGCTGTAATGCCTTGCCTTCTCTCCCTCTCTTAGTCTAAAATAGACATCCCTGTGTAATCAAGCCCCAGCATAACAAAAAGAGGGTGGAGGACTGGGGGGAAAAAAAGTAGTAAGTCCTTAGATACAAGGCAGGCATCTCTTGTTTATTTTTAATTTTTTATTAGTGATTTATTAATGATTAAGAAGATAATGGTACAATTCCATACAGTTTCCACCACCAGAGTTCTGTGTCGCATCCCCTCCATTGGAAGCTTCCCTGTTCTTCATCCCTTTCTAGGAGTATGGACAAAACTTCTTTATGGGATGCAGAAGGTAGAAGGTCTGGCTTCTATAATTACTACTCCACTGAACATGGATGTTGGCAGGTCGACCTATAACCCGAGCCTACTCAATCTTTCCCTAGTGGGATAGGGTGCTGGAGAGGTGAGACTTCAGGACATATTGGTGAGGTCGTCTGCCCAGGGGAGTTAAAATGGCATCATAATAGCATCTGCAACTTGGTGGCTGAAAGGAAGTAAGATATAAAGTAGGACAAATTGTTTAATAAACAGGAACCCAAAGGTAGGAATAGAGCAGATGGAATTAGGCATCTTTGTCTGGGAAGAAGCTAAGAAGTCTATCTTGGGTATGTTCCAAGGGGCTCATTTTTTTGGTAATTTTTGCCTGAGCCTGATAGCTAACATACAAGTGGACTAAAAATATTGTCTGGGAAGATGTTTGTCTGAGTTTAGAATAGGGCTAGAAAGCTGGATTAGAGCAGAGAGTACCTCCCAAACAGAAAAATATATATCACTGACTGTCATTGATCTGAGATAGAGAAGACAGATATTTCTCGAGAAAATATGACTGTGCTAGCATTATTGTGATTTTACTATTTTTGTAACGGAAACTATCCTCAGACTTATCCATTGTCACATCTTCTGATTCTTAGCTGCTATACTTTGAATTTGAAAAAATGACATTTGACAACAATGAAAAGATGAGTTAACTGAAACTTGTATTTCTTAGATGCAGTTTCTCACAGAAATTTTAGAATAATTTTATTTCTAAGCAGGATGTAACTGAAAAATAAAAACCCACTTAAAACTAAATTTAAAAAAAAAGTTGGAGTTACTTGACCTGAGCCAGAGAGTTTGGAGTATTTGAAAATCAAGTCATGTGAAAGTACTTGTAGTCACTACTAAAGAAATACATACTGTTCATTTGAATTAGCCTATTATAAGGAGGACGGTTTGGAGGACCATTTGCTATCCTTAGATTAGCAAATGAAGGAAAGACTCTAAGATTCAATAACTTTAGCAGCTGTTTTTAAGATTCATCTATTTAGTGAGAGAGAAGGGAGAGAAAACCAGGCTGTGCAATGCTGAGGATCCTACTGGGACCATATGCATTCAAGTCCTGCCCTACCATACCATTGAGCCCCTTATTCAGTCATTTTTTTAAAAAAGATATATTCATCTATATAATGAGAAGTGTAAGCTCAGTTCTTATTTTTTAAGATCTTGAGATGCTCATAATTGAGGTTAATGGATTTCAGGGGGTTTTTTTATGAGTGTGTTTTTCTCCTTTTCTTAATTTTTATGTATAAAAAGGGAACACTGACAAAACCATAGGATAAGAGGGTTACAACTCCACACAATTCCCACCACCAGAACTCCGTATCCCATCCCCTCCCCTGATAGCTTTCCTTTTCTTTAACCCTCTGGGAGTATGGACCCAGGATCATTATGGGGTGCAGAAGGTGGAAGGTCTGGCTTCTGTAATTGTTTTCCTGCTGAACATGGGCATTGGCAGGTCAGTTTATATTCCCAGCCTCTCTTTCCCTAGTGGGGCAGGGCTCTGGGGAAGTGGAGCTCCAGGACACATTGGTGGGGTCGTCTGCCCAGGGAGGTCCGGTTAGCATTATGGTAGCATCTGGAACCTGGTGGCTGAAAAAAAAAATTTAACATAGAAAGGCAAGCACATTGTTGACTAATCATGAACCTAAAGGCTGGAATATTGCAGATGAAGGTTTGGGGTCTCTGTTTTGTAGATAGCTAGTAGGCCTATTTTAGTTATATTCCAAAGGGCCCCATGACTATATCAGTTTTTTCCTGAGCCTAACCTCTGATATGCAGGCGGACCCAAGTTATTTTCTGGGGAGATGATGTCATGGCTGGATAAAGGGCTTTCTAGGAGAGTAACTCCCAAATAGGGGAAAGGTATATACTGTTGACTGTAGACTCCATCGGATTTGAACTGGGGCACATATTCAGCATAGCAGCCTATGTGACCTCTGCATCCCTGTAGGTCTGAGCTCGCATTCTGTGGTCATGAGTAGGAATGTTCCAAGCTGCCTCAATTTCAGGACCCATCTTCCTCAGGTGGTAGATAGAGTATATTGTCCAGCCTCCCTTCGGAGGATGGGACATTCTCTACCATTGTTGATCCACATTGAGGGCAAGGTCCTATAGGGGCTCACAAAAGGGGTCTATTGTGTTGTTCCTGATGGAGATGACCAGTGACAATGGAGAGGGATCTATTTAAGGTCTAGGCCCATCATGTCTGTATGGGAATCTCAGGACTAGGGCACCAGATGAAGGGGTGGTGAATTTCAGTTTTTTGTGAGTCAGTCTTAAAGCTTCCATCTGAGCAGTAGTGGTATGAAGGCTTCCTTAATTTTTGTGACAGAATGGCCTTACAGTATACTGGTGGCATAATATTGTGGGCTTGTCTGCATTTGAATTTCTTCCAATAAATTCCCTCTGTCTCTTTGGACAAGTTATTTAATCTTTATGCCTCAATTTCCCCATGTGTAAAATGGGGAAATTAGTGATACCTATGTTATGAGATTCTTACTAATAATAAATGAGTTAACATATATAAAATGCTTAGAATAATTCTTAGCACATAGGTTAAAACAAACATTAGATACTATTGTCTGGCTCCAAAGTCTAAAAATATGTCTTTAGTGAGAAAATAGTCTGGGGAGATAGCATAATTGTTATGCAAAAAGAATTACATACCTGAGATAACAAAGGCCCCCAATCTGTTCAATCCCCAGTACTATTATAAGTCAGAGCTGAGCAGTGCTTTCACAGAAAAACAAAAAGAATAATAAGAATTAAGGCTTACTCAGGTTACACTGAATAATGTCTATAAAGGCTATGTGTGTGTTTGATTGTGTTTTATATATGTCATAATCTCTGTTTTACAAGTGAAGGAATTAAGCTCAGTAACTAAGCAACTTAAAATGAGTAGAGAAGGGTAACAGTTATACATAAGGGAAAGCACTGTTGCTACTCCCACTACTATTCACATAATATGTGTAGGATGAGTTTTTAGTGGTCTAGTTTTACCACTGGATAGGATAAATACATCCTAAGGAATGTCTAAAATGGGGGCCAAGTGGTGTCGCACATGTTACCATATGCAAAGACCCTGGTCCAAGCCCATTGATCCCTACCTACAGGGAGGAAGTTTCATGAGTAGTGAAGAGTGCTGCAGGTGTCTCTCTCTTACCTTCTCTATTTCCCTCTCCCATCTCAATCTTTCCAAAATTTAATATATATATATCTATATATGTATATATATAGATATATATATGTATATTTTTTTAAGTGTAGGGGGTGGTGACACACCTGGTTAAGCACACATATCACCAAGTGCAAGGACTGGACTTTGAGCCCCCACTCCCCATCTGCAGGGAATACATTTCACAAGCAGCTAAGCACGTCAGTGAATCCAGCAGAGGCGCAACGGGTTAAGCGCAGGTAGCGCAAAGAGCAAGGACCGGCGTAAGGGTCCCGGTTCGAGCCCCTGGCTCCCCAACTCAGGAGAGTCGCTTCATAGACAGCTAAGCACATCTGCAGGTGTCTGTCTCCCCACCCTTCTCAATTTATCTGTCTTGTCAAAAAAAACTAAAATAATTAAGTAAATGAATAGCTATTAGGAGTGGTGGATTTGTCATGCAGGCACCGAGCCCCAGCAATAACTTTGGTGGCAATTAACAGCCAAAGAAAGAGAGACAGACAGAGAGAGAAAGAAAGAGAGAGAGAGGGAGAAGATGTATAAGATAGTATGTCTTTGAAATTATCTTTAGATAAAATGTCTTGAGGACCAGGCAGTGGTGCACCTAGTTGCGCACACACATTACAGTGCACAAGTACCCCCAGTCCTCACCTACAAGTAAGAAGCTATGTGGGTGGTGAAACAGTGCTTCAGGTATCTCTGTCTCTCTCCCTCTGTCTCCCTCTTGATTTCTGTCACTGTCCAGTAAATAAATATTAATTAAAAGACATATATATATGGCTTTTGAAAGGACCAAACTCCAGCTGTAGCAGTGATTCAATAGCCCAAAACAAATAAAAACTTAGAAAACAGGCAAAGGTAGATGGCATAATGGCTATTCAAAGAGACCCTCATATCTGAGGCTCCAATATCTCAGATTCAATCTCTCACACCGCACCACTATAAGCCAGAACTGAGCTCTGCTCTGGGGGGCGGAGGGGGGACTTAGAAAACAGATAAACATCCTCTATGATCATGACACATTACAAAATTGAACTTACCATGCATGCTAAGGATAAACGGAGTAAGCTCACTAAACGGTAATGCTGAGCAAAACATATACGGCATCTTTTTTAGTAACTGGATAACAAAGCAGATTGACACTTGGAAGAAGAAAAATATAGAGTGAACTATAAGCTAACACTTTCTGGAAAATCAAAAACCACTAAAACATACATTGAGTCACACGTTTTATATGTGATAATTATTTAACTTGTCTAAGTTTACAAATTTAGTATTAGGAATGAAGAACATAAACTCCAATAGACAAAATCTCCTTAATCCTGTGGAAGAAATTTCTTTCTATTCCAAAGCAGAAAAAAACTTTCCTGGGAGTCAGGCGGTAGTGCAGTGGGTTAAGTGCAAGTGGTGCAAAGCGTAAGGACCTGCGTAAGGATCCCGGTTCGAGCCCTCGGCTCCCCACCTGCAGGGGAGTTGCTTCACAGGCGGTGAAGCAGGTCTGCAGGTGTCTACCTTTCTCTCCTCCTCTGTCTTCCTCTCCTCTCTCCATTTCTCTCTGTCCTATCTAATAATGATGACATCAGTAACAATAACAATAATAAATAACTACAACAACAATTTAAAAACAAGGGCAACAGAAGGGAAAATAAATATAAAAAATTAAAAAAAAAAACTTTCTAAGAATATATTTTCCATGAATGGTATTTTCCACCTTCATTATTAAAAATGTCAGAACTGAATCTAAATATATATAATTTTATTTATTTATTAGTGGATAGAGACAGAGAGAAATTGAGAGGGAAAGTGGAGATAGAGAAACAAAGACACCTGTAGCCTAGCCCTGCTTCACCGCTTGTGAATCTTTTCTCCTACAGGTGTGGACAAGGGCCTTAAACCTGGCTATTGTATGCACTTGACCACCTGGCCCCCTGAATCTGACTCTCTGTCATAACAATTATATAACTCATGTTTTGATACGTATGCTTTTAACTGATATTATTTCTTGACAAGAATATATCTTTAATCTATCGATTCATTTAATCCTTAACTTTTCTCTAATTTTAATAATGTGGGGGCCAGTGTGCAAAGACCCAGGTTCAAAACCCTGGTCCATACCTACAGGGGGAAAACTTCACGAGTAGTGAAGAAGGTGTCTGTCTCCCCTATCTCCTCCTCCCCTTTCAACTTCTCTTTGTCTATATCCAATAATAAAGAAAAATATTTTTAAAATCAATAAAATAAATATTGTGGGAACTGAAAGGTTATATGGATTACCTAATATTAGCAGAGCTCTAGTGATTCTCAAATCTAAACTCATCATCTCCTTTACAATGTCTTTTATAAGCTGGCTTGCATTTAATTTGTTCTTTGTATTACTTATCTCTTCTTTAGGAAAATGTGAAGAACTGAAGAATATCGAAAAAGTGTGAATATAGTGTTTTATTCCTTCTTATCTGACCTAGGACAATTCAAGTTTACTAGCAGGCATTCATAAAAAAAAGATAGAATCAGTTGTTAAGAGAGTTTACTTCCATTTTTATATTTTAATGCGAGGGGGTAAATAGCATAATGGTTATGCAAAGAGTCTGTCATGCCTAAGGCTCCAAAGTCCCAGGTTCACCAGATTCAACCGCCCACACCACCATAAGCTAGAGTTGAGCAGTGCTCTGGTACATAAATAAAATTAATACAATATATTACTGATATATATATATTTTTTTTCTTTTATGTAATCACCTAAATGTGCTCTTGAACCAATGTTTTACAGTGGTAAACTCTCTGTAGTTTACTGAGAAAACTCTGCATTGCTTTCTGAAGACCAAAGACTTGGGAGCACATCAGAATTCTTTACTACCTTAGAGACAGTGTCTACATTTACTTCTACAATCTGACAAATTAGATGAGTTTCCAGTCAGGGCATAATGAACAAATTTAATGCTTAGCTGAAAAGCATACATAAAATTTTACCAGTAGTCCTAACTCAACACCACCAGTAATTTCATACTATTAATATGTACACTATATAATTTATATATGCAATTTAACTATGTATAAAGTATATATAATTTACACTATATTTTTAATAGATGTAAACTGGTTCTTTTGGAGCAGCATCTCTCCAACAAGCATATTTATCCTAACCACAAAATTTTAATCTATTGCCAATCCAATCATTTTTTAAATTTATTTTTTATCTTTTTATTATTGGATATAGACAGAGAGAAGTTGAGAAGGGAGAGCGATAGAGGGAGAGACAGAGAGACACCTGCAGCCCTGCTTCACCACTCATGAAGCTTTCCCCCTGCAGATGGGAACCAGGGACTTGAACCTGGGTCCTCACACACTGTAATATGTGCACTTAACCAGGCACACCACTGTCTGGCCTAAATCCATAAAAAAAAAAAAATTTTTTTTAATTTATGTATTCCCTTTTGTTGCCCTTGTTTTTTTATTGCTGTGGTTATTATTGTTATTATTGATGTCGTTGTTGGATAGGACAGAGAGAAATGGACAGAGGAGGGGAAGATAAAGAGAGGGAGAGAAAGACAGACACCTGCAGACCTGCTTCACCACCTGTGAAGTGACTCCCCTTGGGGAGCCCGGGATCAAACCGGGATCCTTCTGCCGGTCCTTGCAAAGTGCCACATTCACTTAACCCGCTGCACTATCGCCCGACTCCCCCAATCCATTTATTTTTAAAACTGAGATTTCTGACTCTACCTGAAAATCCTTTCACCAACAGAAAGAGCTAAGTTAAGTGATCATTGTTCCTTTCATCCTGGGTATTTTTGTTCACAGTATTTACAGAACACCTACTAACGTTTCATACACTAGGTCTAGAGCCATATATATATAATCATTGCCCTAATAGAGCTTACTTATGGATCCTTCCCTTGTATAGCCTGTAGAGGTCTCTGCACTTCCTGTCAATATCCTTTCTCTAAAAATGTGTAATGAGCATTTGTCCAAAAGTGATTTCTAGGTGTTTTTTTCCCCAAAGATTTCTTTTATAAATTACCAAAACACTGTCACATGCAGTAGCAGGATGGTTAAACCCAGGACCTCAATGCATTGTCACCAGAGGATATGTTTCCTCTTCAAAGGAATGGATCTAGCACACGTGGCACAAAGTGCAAGGATCCTGGTAAGAGCCCCCCCCCCCCACTCCCCACCTGCATGGGAGTTCCTTCACTAGTGGTGAAGCAGGTCTGCAGGTGTTTTTCTCTCCCCGTCTTCCTTTCTCTCTGTCCTATCTATCAATAGCAACTACTACAATAAAAAACAAGGGCAACAAAAGGGAAAATAAAATTTAAAAATATATTTTTTAAAAAAAGGAATGTATCTTCATACCTGCTGGTGGCAAACCAATAGAACACAAAACATTACCTACTGTGCACAAGGACCTGGGTTCAACCCCCCAGTCCTCATCTGCATAAAGAAAGCTTCATTAAGTGAAGCAGTATTTGCAGGTTGAGATATAGACATATTTTTATATAGTCTGGGATAGAACTTACATTCAACAAAACCTAACCTTAATTTATACTTTTGAACTCCAAATGGTTTAAGAAGGATCTTCAGTAAGCAAGATTTAACAGGTTTTACTAAAAAAAAAAAAATCTCCAACACATCTTTTAACTCTTAGGCAAAAGGTATACTTTACAAATAACCTCTGGTAACTTCAAATAATTCTCTGTATTAAAAAGAATTTACAGGAGTCCGGTGGTAGCACAGCAGGTTAAGCACACATGGCACAAAGAGCAAGGACTGGCATAAGGATCCCAGTTCAAGCCCCCAGCTCCCCACCTGCAGGGGAGTCACTTCACAGGTGGCGAAGCAGGTGTGCAGGTGTCATCTTTTTCTTCCCGTCTTATCCTCCTCTCTCCATTTCTGTTCTATCCAACAACGGCATCAATAACAAGGGCAACAAAAGGGAATAAATCAAATACTAAAAAAAAATTTACTCTGGACAGGGCAGTGGTCTCACCCAGTAGAGCAGACATTGTCCCCACTTGCAGTGAGAACTTCGTGAGCAGTAAAGCAGTATTGCAGATGTCTTTCAAAGAACCAGCTCTTGGTTTCATTAATGTTGCATTGATTTCTGCTGATTTTAAATACTTCCTGTCTCCTGCTGACCTTTGGACCTCTTTGTTGCTGTTTCTAATTGGTTCAGTTGTTAGATGGATTCTTAGTTGATTTCTCTGTATTGTGTTTTATCTCTCCATATCTAACCCCACCCCAATTCCCATCTATAGCCAGCAAATAATTTAAAAAGCCATTGCTCCTTTAAATATTATTCAAATAATTTCCAATAAAACTTTAGCTAAATTATTGCATGGAAAGTCACAATGACAAATTTAATGCTTCAAGTTAGTTATCAAAAACTTAGAATACCATCAGTTTAATAAAAATCCTGTGCATCAGCTAGCTAATAAAATATCAAAACTTACTTTGTAAGGGGGAAATAATAAAAAAAAAATAGGTTTTTCTGAACTGTCTTTTCATAGACTTTCCCAAGTCTGTTTAAAACTGGTTAAAGCAGAAATTTTAAAAGCTGACATGGTTCCAGACCATTCAGTGTTTCAAGTAAGTTAATTTAACACGACAAAGACAGTAAGAATAATATACATAATTTTATTACAAAATTTAAAAAAAAATGCAACATTCTAAAAAACCCAAAATTTACTATTGATACTAATTCTTACAAGTTTGCTGTGGTAACATACACAAGTCAAGAAATTAAAGAAACCATTAAATATTTAGAAACATTCAACATCAGAAGCTTTAGAATCTAAATGTAGTAGCCCCTCAAAATGCTACAACCTGCATTTAAAAAAAAAAAAAAGTATTTTCTCTACAAAGAATCTTAACAGCTATACAAAAATCTGTACAGTTTTTATACTGAAGCTAATATTGAGCTGCACTTGAATTCACATTCTTAGCAAAACAATTGCCTGAGCACACACACACACTCCACACATCAACACAGGATAGCCATCTATTCTTCATCTTCCTCCTCTTCTTCATCTTCATCTTCTTCCTCCTCTTCCTCCTCCTCCTCATCATCTGGCTCATTCTTCTTCTTTGAGCCTGTTGGCCTGCCAGGGCCCTTCTTTCCTGCTTCACTTTTGCCCTTGGCACGGTATGCAGCAATATCCTGAAATGTTTAAGAAAATAAAATCAGCATCCGGTATCATTACTCAACTGCAGAAACCACCAAGTTGTAAACAATTAAGATTATTGACCAATAACCCCTGTCTAAAAAGGTGCTAAGTCTCAGTTGAGAGCATGTTTCCTAGGCTTTAGAAAACTAGTAATGCAACAGGGTTGCATTATATCAGTATCAAGTATTCTCACCAATATCTATTTGCCCCAGCTCCCCCCAAATTCACACTTCAGACATGTTAATATTAAAATATTTGGCCTTCCACTTTAAGTCTAAGAAACCAGTACATTTACACATGAGTATATACAGGTATCTACCAATACTACTTCTCAATTTCATTTAGTCCAAGTATACAGTACTCATGAAACCACTTCAAAATAGCTTACAAATGCTAGTACAAAACTACCTAGACTTCCTGGCACTGTATAATTTACACCTATTTCTTCTAACACATTTACCAACATAATTTAACCTTTGCTTTCAAATGGCAAAGACAAAGGTACCTTTTCATATTTTTCCTTTAGTTTAGCTGCTTTCTGCTCATATGGCTGTTTATCCTTAGCTGACTGTTCAGACCACATTTCACCCAATTTCTTTGCAGTATCCCCAATGGATAGGCCAGGGTGTTCACTTTTGATCTTTGGGCGATGTTCAGAGCAAAACAGGAAGAAAGCAGATCTGAAATCAAGCAACAAAGTTAATAAACAGAATGAAAAGCCATAGATGGGGCAGCTGGAAAGAAACTTTTAAACGAAACTTACGGAGGCCTTTTAGGAGCATTGGGATCCTTTTTCTTTCCTTTCTTATCGCCTTTAGGAGGGACATAATTTTTCATCTCCCTGTCATAGCGAGCCTTGTCACTTTTTGCCATATCTTCAAACTTTGACTTTTCCTTTGCAGACATGGTCTAGAAGAATAAAAGAGAAACATATACACCCACACACAAAAAATCAGGATCACTCCTGTGGGACCACTCTCCTAACTTTTCAAGAACACTGAAAATAGGGTCTACAAAAAAAAAAACAAACAAAAAAAACTCAATCAGCCCACCTCCAACTTTTTTTTTTCTCCAACTTGAAAACACACTTAAAAAAAAAAAGAAAGAAAAAAGCCTCGATCAAGTGTTTTTTTTTTTTTTTTTTTTAATTTTTTATAAGACCTGAGGGCTACAGCAACCTCACCGGAGTCTCCCTCAGATCTGTGGCTGCGCACCTCGGCCGCCACCAGGGCGCTTTCTCCCTCCAGGGCAGAGCGGGGCTCCCCCAACTCTCTTCCAAAAACCTTCCCAACTTAGTCAGCTCGGATCTGCATACAGACTGATTTTTCTGTTTCACTCTGGCTTTTGTTTCCACATCCCTCTTTCTGAATGAGATCGTGGGATATTCATCTTTCTCCTTCTCTACCTGAAGCTCTTAAAAAAAAAAAAGAAAGAAAAAAGAAGGCATCTGCGCCACTCAACCGAGGAGAAACGTTCAAAGTTACTTCAGATCCTTGTCCCCAAACCAACCTTGGAGAGGAGAAAAAAAAAAAAAAAACAAGCAAACAAACAAAAAAAAGCCCGTATTCAAAAGCTCCGTCTGCAGTCGCCTCTCACCTTCCATCTCTCCGAACACTTCTTGGAGAACTCGGCAAAGTTGACGGAGGAGTCGGGGTGCTTCTTTTTGTGCTCCTCCCGGCACGTCTGCACGAAGAAGGCGTACGAGGACATCTTGCCCCGCGGCTTGTTGGGGTCTCCTTTGCCCATGGCGCTGGGTCGGCCGCGTCCACCTGGTGGGGCGGGGAGGACGGCGGGAGCGGCCCGGTGGGCGCGGGAACAGCCGGGCTTCCCGCCCAAACTCCCGCCGCCCGCGTCCCGGCCGCAGCCGCGTCAGCCCCGCCGGTCTCCTCACGCGGGGTCCCCGGACACCCCCACACACACACCGAGGCCGCCATGGCCGCGGACGCCTGACAGAAAACGCGGCCCCGGGCCCGTACGGAGTTGCCGCCGCCGCCCGTCCACTGCCGTCCCGGGCCCGCAACCCCCGACGAGCCCCCCGCCCCAGCCCAGGCTACAAAGCCGAGAGGGGAGCCTCCCCACGCCCCCGCCCCGAGTCGAAGGGGCTTCGCTTCTTACCTGGGGTGTAGTTTTACCCTCAGACTCCCGCCGAGCCGCCGGAGCGAACGCAAGGGCTTCCTCGCTGCAGCTCCGGTGAGAACTGGTTTCTCGCGACCGCGAGCCGCAGCCTCTTGTTTTGCAGACTTCTCCGCGCCACGGCAACTTGACGAGCCGGTCCGTAGGCCACGCCCTTGGTCTCTTTGATTGGCCCTAAGGATCATTCAAACCCAGAGAGACCACGCCCAATAACCACGGAGCCTTCCGATTGGTCAATTTGCCACGAGGGCCGGCCCCCGAGCCCTAACCTAGCAGGTTCGGTGGTTCTCCCAGGTCGTTAACTCCCAGACCCGTTAGAACCGGTCAGGGGAGGAATGTACAACTCGATCCTGATTGGCGGCGGGCAAAGGGTTTGAAAAATGGCGGGCCCGGCGTCGATTGGCAAGGACGATAAACGGGGGGAGTGGTTGGCCCCAAAGGGGAAGCCCCGGCAGATTTAAAAATACCCAGAGTGACCGCTGGGCTCGCCGGTTCCGGGATTAAGGTGTGCGGGCCTCTGCTGCTACCGTAGCCCCGGGTCTGCCCTTAGGCCCCGCAGCCTGGTCTCCCGAGACTGAGGTCGCTGTGTCCCTTGGCTCCGCGGGGTCCCCCGGAGCCGGTCCAAAGAAGAACAAAAGGGCCGAAACTGAGGCGCTTTTGCCCCGCTGGCCGCGATCGGGAAGGCCACGGTGAAAGCCGGGGCGACCCAGGGGGGACCTGCGAGAAGGGCTGCGCTTCCCGCCTCTTGCCGCCTGTTACAAAATGACCTTTCTCGCCGCCGCGGGAGCCTCCGAACGCCCCAGGATCCTCTGCGTCCTGCTCACCCGCCCGCCCCTCCCGCTTTGTGTCAAACGCCGGGAGGTAAACAGGGCGCCGCGGCGGGGCGCGCGGGCCTCCTCTAACCCCGCCCTGCATTGGGCTGCGCCGGGCACGCTCGCTCTCACCAAGTGACCCCACCCCCACTTTGGTTTTTGTCTTTTTCAGTCTTTTATTATGTATTTATTATTGGATAGAGACAGAAATTAAGAGGAGAGAGGGGAACAGAAAGACACCTACCTACAGCCTTGCTTCACCGCCCCTGAAGCTTTTCCCCCTGCAAGTGGGGACCGGGGGCTTGAACCCGGGTTCTTCCTCACTGTGACGTCAGCGCGAGCTTTAAACCAGGTGCATCACCACTTGGCGCCTGACTGGTGACTGAGTCTCTCCTCTCCCCTCCTTTCAGCTCCTCTCCCTTTCTCTCCTCTCCCCTCTCCTCTCTCCACACACCTCAATTTGCAGCATCTCTTGTGGATATATATATATATATATATGTATATGTATATGTATATATATATATATATATATTTTTTTTTTTTTAAGAAACATCAAAGATCCTATGGAGTCCTAGAAAAGCAATGGAGGCTACCCGCCCCCTCAGAGCAAAAACTTCATCATCCCAAATGTTGGTGGCGACAATTCTGGCAGCTCTCGTGCCCCAGGCTAAGAACTTTGCTCACTTAGGTGTGGTGAGATGGCTACAAAGCAGCATGAACTTCAGTATCTGCAGCTGATGCACAAGGGAGAAAGACTTTTCACTGACATTACCGTCACGCTGTTTTTAGTTTTGAGACCCTTTTTTATTTCGTTTTGCTTTGTTTTTCCTGCTGTCCCATATGGTGCGCTGACAGTTGGTTTCAACACATTTTAAATATTTTGTCTTTTTTTTTTTTCTCACTGCTCGCTGACATTATTAGGCTGCGTGCATCTACTTAGTTTGTATGTGGTATTCAGACTTGTACCTCAGAACCAGCAGATATTTTATCTCAGTTGGAAATGGGTACTGGTTGCTCAACATTGTGCAAGTCCTTAATGCCAGTGAATTTAAAAGTAAATTTTAAAAGCGCACTCGTGATTTATATGTTGCTTTTCAATATTGTCCATTTTGGATTTTTGTGTGCTTTATTTAGAACACAATCTGAGAATAGGGTCATTGCAGGCATAGTTAAGATGAGGGCACTCAGGGATTCGGCCAGTAGTGCAGCAGGTAAAGCACATGTGGCGCAAAGCGCAAGGACTGGCATAAGGATCCCGGTTCCAACCCCTGGCTCCCCATCTGCAGGGGCTCACTTCACAGACAGTGAAGCTGGTCTGCGTAGTGTCTATTTGTCTCTCCTCTGTCTTCCCCTCTCCATTTCTCTCTGTCCTATCAACGATGATATCAATAACAACAACAATAATAACTACAACAATAAAAAGGGCAACAAAAGAGAAAATTAATTTTAAAAAAGATGAGGGCACACTGCAGGTGGTTGGACCCCTAGTCCACTATAATTGGTATCTTCATTAAAGGGAAATTTGGACAAAAATAGAGAAAGGCTAAATGACACGGGGAGAAAATGGCTATCTACAAGAAAGGAGAAAAATGTGTAATAGATCCTGAGTCTTCAGAAGGTATTATCCTTGCCCAAACCAATTTCCTTTCATCACAGAAGAAAATAGGAAAATAATCTCCATATTTAATCTTTACCATGGAAACTTTTATCACTTGACCATGGAAACCAAGCCTTCACTTTCATACTTAAGAGACTTTGCTTTCATACTTTCACACCTTGAAGTATTTGTCCAGACTCACTGGAAAATACTAAAACAAGGCTGAAGAGACAGAATAAGAGTCATGCAAAAAGACTTTCATGTCTGAGGCTCTGAAGTCCTAGGTTCAATACTCCCTGCCCCCTATTCCCTATAAAGCAGAACTAAGCAGTGCTCTAGTAAACAAATCAATGTAATGAAGTTTAAGTGAGATCTAGACAGTTTCAGCTTATAAAATTTAAATTATATGTAGAAACTAGCAATACACACTAATTCAGTCCCAAATATAGTTATGAAAAAATGGGTAAGTACACAAAAGGCATTATGAATTACTTGACAAACCTTTGAATTTATCAGAAAAGTTAGTAAAGTCACCTGTAAAGAGATAAAGACATTTTGTGTGTGTCTCTGTGGTGTGTGTGTGTGTGTGTGTGTGGTGTGTGTGTGTGTGTGCACACACGCGCACTCTAATCTCATTATAATAATCTCTGGGAAGAAAAGATTGCATTTCATTGCTTTTCAGAAACAACGTCATATATTCTAAAAATAATTTTGCCCTGGCTGGGGAGATATGCAAAAAAGACTTTCATGCCTGAGGCACCAAAGATCCCAGGTTTCAAAATCGATCTCCAGCACCACCATAAACCAGAGCTGAGCAGTGCTCTGAAAACAAACAAATAAAAATAAAAATATTGGGTTGACTAGGAAAGTCAAGGCACGTTTTTGCAAAAGATTATATGTCATGACTTTTCTTTCCAATAATCCAAATAATTCTTCACATTTATTTTTATTGGAATGATTGCACTTTCTAAAAATTAATAAATAAAATAATGAAAAGTGTATATGCTCTTTAAGACTGTGCAAATTAAAATCTAGTAAGGGCTTGTAAATAGTGTACCTAAATTTTTTGAGTATTTGTTTGACAGGCTATAAAATCAGGTTTTGGGGTGGGAATTGTGTGGAGTTGTACCCCTCTTATTCTATGGTTTTGTTAATGTCTCCTTTTTAAAGTAAATAAAGGGAAAAATATGAGGTTTGGGGGCTAATCTCTGAGGTACCACTGAGCTGTTAGTTTCATGATACTGTAATTCTTAATAGATGGTCACAATGTGGGAAAATAGTTTTAACTTTTGCAGTTGTTAGACGGTCAAAAAAATTATAATTGGGGCTGGGAGGTGGCACACCTGGTTGAGCGCACATGTTACAGGTTCAAGTCCCTGGTCCCCACCTGAAGGGGGAAAGCTTTATGAGTGGTGAAGCAGGGCTACAGGTGTCTCTCTCTCTCTTCCTCACTATCTCCTTCTTCCCTCTTGATTTCGGGCTGTCTATCCAATAAAGATAATAAAATTGTAACTGGTTTTTAAAAATATAACTTGGGTTCTAGAAAATTATTTGGTTATTGGAGTAACAATTAGCTGTTATCAGTTACTTCAAAATAGTATTTGCCCAAATGTAAGAAACTATACAGTGCAAAGTTTAGATTACATCATATTGCTCCATCATTGTAATCATCTAGTAAAATTCTCTTACCAGTTTTTCCCCTACACTGTACCAATATATAACTTTACTGCCATACTTTGCCTGAATTCAGCATTTCACATATGGTAGCAACATCATTTTTTAAAAATATATATTTATTTATTCCTTTTTGTTGCCCTTGTTGCTTTATTGTTGTAGTTATTATTGTTGTTATTGATGTCATTGTTGTTGGATAGGACAGAGAGAAATGGAGAGAGGAGGGGAAGACAGAGAGGGGGAGAGAAAGACAGACACCTGCAGACGTGCTTCACTGCCTGTGAAGTGACTCCCCTGCAGGTGGGGAGCCGGGGACTGGAAATGAGATCCTTAAGCCATCCTTGCGCTTTGTGCCATGTGCACTTAACCCGCTGTGCTACTGCCCGACTCCCTGCAACATCATTTTTTAATATTGATTAGCTAACTAATAAATTTTTACCAGAGAGGGCTCGGTTTTGGTTTATAGCAGTGTTTGGGGATGAACATGGGACCTCTGGTGCTATTTCCCCAGGCTTCAACATGGGAATTCAGTAATCACCTATTATGAGTTAGAATTAGAGCTGTTTCTGAAATAGGTACAGTCTATGGCCAAGAAACCCTGATCACGTCTGATCTCGTCTGAAACAGGAACCCTATCCTATGTCTCTAAATCACTGTTATGTGGGAAAAGGTAAATTTATGGGGCCGTGTGGTGGCTCACCTGGTTGAGTGCATATATTACAATGTGTAAGGACCCAGGTTCGAGCCCCCAGTCCCCAGCTTCGGGGGGAAAGCTTTAGGAGTGCTGAAGCAGGGCTGCAGGTGTCTATCTCTCTCCCTCTCTATCACCCCCTCCCTCTTGAATTCTGGCTGTCTCTATCCAATAAATAAAGATAATAATAATTTTTTTAAGTTAAATTTATCTGCAGTAACATCAGTCAAGCAAAATTGGGTAGAAATGAACTGTGTGGTGCCAGCTATTGGATTTATTTATTTATTTATACAAGATAGACAGGGAGAGAGAGAATTATAACATCACTTTGGTACATGGGATGCAGGTAATTAAACTCTTTCAAACACAGCATATACTCTTTTTTTTTTAAGATTTTATTTATTGATTCATGAGAAATGATAGGAAAGAAAGAACCAGTCATCACTCTGGTACATGTGCTGCCAGGGATTGAATTTAGGACCTCATGCTTGAGAGTCCAATGCCTTATCCACTGTGCCACCTCCCGGACCACAGCATATACTCATCTGTGTACTACCTCCTAGGTCTGCGATTGAAATTCTTACCATTTACTCAGTTAGCCAAAAATTTGGACTTTACATAGTCTTATTATCAAATCAAATTAAAAAATTCTAATGAAGAGAAAGTTACATATTTTCTAAGCCCTTATACATGCAAAGCATTAATATAAATATGGAGAGAGAAGAAGCAACAAAGCATCATTCTGGTACATGCAATGCCAAGAATTGTATTCAGGACGTTATACTCTAGAGTCCAATGTTTTATCCACTGCTCCACCTCCCAGGCTACAGCATTAAAAAATTTCTAAGTAATTATGCATTGCTGATTAATTCATAAAATTAGATAAAATCAAGTATATTTTACCTGTTTGGTTTCATATAAAATAAATATTGTTCTCTTAAGTTGTGGTTAATGATCTTTTGTTATCATTGTTAGATATCACTTTTTTATTAGTGATTTAATACTGATTTACAAAATTGCAAGACAACAGGAATGGAGACATAGAACTCTGGTGGTAGGAATGGTGTAGAATTATCTGTTCCCACCTCCAGAGTTCTATGTCTTTATTCCCTCCATTGGAAACTGCATTAGTTCTGCCAAGATCACAAATATGGGTTGACTACTATTTCTATAACGATATATATATATATATATATATATATATATATATATATATATATGTATGTATTTCTTTTTTTTTTTCCTATTTTTTTTCCCATGGTTCTGTCTTCTCTTCCAAAGTCACAACTACTACTATTTCTTTTTTTTTTTTTTTTAACTGCCCCAACTACTACTATTTCTGATTGTCCTTCATTTCTCTTCTCTCTCTGGGTCCTGATAGAATTGAGATTCAGAGCCCTCTAAACATCTTCCCCTAACATTTCTCCCCTTCTGTTAGTATGGACCAGAATTGCTTATGGGGTGCAGAAGATGGAAATTCTGGCTTCTGTAATTGCTTCTCCACATGAGCATTGGCAGGTCCATACGCCCAATTTGTTTCTGTCTTTCCCTAGTTGGGTAAGGCTCGGGAGAGATGAGGTCCCAAAGTACATTGATGAGGTTATCTGCCCAGGGAAGTCAGAATGGAATCATAGCATCTGCAACTTGTAGTTGAAAGGTGTAAGATATAAAGCAGGACAAAATGTTTAATAAACAGGAATCAAAAAGTAGGAATATAGCAGATGAGAATAGGGATTTTAGGGCAAAAAGAACCTAGAAAGTCTATTTTAGGTATGTTCCTAGCTTCTTCCAACATGAAGACAACCAGATCTCTTCTATATTCTTTCCTTTTGGTTCCTGATTACTACACAATTTATTCTGCTTTATATCTTGATGCTTTTCAGCCACCTACTTGCATACTCCCAGAGGATTGGGGTAATCTTGTTGATCATGGTTAAATCACAGAAAGAGAGAAAGAGAGAGAGAGAGAATAATAAGTGGTATGTGGGAAAATTGGGACACACATACAATACTGGTGGGAATACAAAATACAGTCACTATAGAAAAAAGTTGGCAGTTCCTTAAACTTTAAATAATCTTTATCTTGCAATTCTATTCGTAGACATCCACCCAAAAGTAAACTTATACCCACAGAAAAAGAAGCTTATATGCAAATGTTTACAGCAACGTCACTTGTGATCGTTGCAAACAAGAAATAATTCAATTCCAACTGGTGAGTGAAATAACAATAAAGTGTAAGCATACATTGTATATTATTCATCAATAAGAAGTAAAAGGAAGGGGGCCAGGTGGTGATGCATCAGGTTAAGCACTCACATTACAGTGCACAAGGACCCAGGTACAAGCCCCTGGTCCCCACCTGCAGGGGGAAAGTTTCACGAGGGGGTGAAGCAGGGCTACAGGTGTCTCTCTGTCTGTCTCTCTCCCCTCTCAATTTCTGTCTGTTTCTGTGTGATAATAAATAAATAAATAAATAAATAATTTTTTTGAAAGAAGTAATAGGGGAAGAAAGAACAAATACTGAATACAAGTTACAATAATGCTTAAAAACATTATACTGGATGAAAGAAACCAGAAACAAAAGACAACATACCACACGATTCTACCTGCATAAATTTTCTAGAAAATCCAGTTTATAAACATAGCAAATGACAAGGATTGACAGCAACAAAGCATAACAGAACTTTTTCAAGAGCTGGGAATGTTCTAAAACTAGACTATGGTGAATGTGGTACTACTATAAATAGCATTAAACCACATTTAAATAGGTAAAATTTATGATAGGTATATTATGCCTAAAAAAAAGTTGTTTTTTAAAAGAAGCTACTTAGTTTTCTACTTGCAGAGCACTGCATTTAGAAGAGTCAAGAACAATTAGGACTTTCACAATGAGAGTTGCAAAATACAGCATGAAAATGTAGGGATTATTTGAGAGGAAGTGACTACAACTAATCTATTTTAGGACACAGTAGTTAAGAGTGTCAGCAGCTCTTGTAATAGCATTGTTCACTTGGCCCATATTTAGCTGAACTTCTATTGCTCTCATAATAGGAATGCCTTTTGTAAAAAATATATATATATGCAGTGTTATCAATTTTTGTGTTTTCAGCTAAAGTGAATTTTGTGGTAAAGTAACTCAATGTCGATCTTCTATGTAAGTATGGTAACTGAAAATTGCAAGTTCTGGTTTATATAAAGGTAACATTTATTTTTTTGATATTTCTATTTATTTGCTAATGAGAGAGGTACAGAGATAGAGATACACACAGAGACCAGAGCACTGCTCAGCTCTGGTTTATGGTGGTTCTGGGGATTGAACCTGGGACCTTTGGTGCCTCAGGCATGAAAGTCTTCTTGCATAACCATTATGCTGTTTCCCTAGCCCAAGGTAACATATTTACAACTTTGTCCCCCAAATAATTTTGCTATTATGCTTGGTGATTTGAATGTATTAAAAATATATTCATAGGGAGGCAGCCTGGTTGAGGTCACGTTACAGTGTTCAAGAACTGTGTTTAAGCCTCTGGTCCCACCCCCAGGAAGGAAGCTTCAGAAGCAGTGAAGCAGTGCTGCAGGGGAATCTCTCTCTCTCTGTCTCTCTCTCTCTCTCTCCTTCCCTCTCAATTTCTCTCTGTGTCTATTCAAAAAATAAATATTCAAAGACTAGCAAAATATCTCCCCTGAATAGTGTACTTGTTTTGCCATGCATGGAACCCAGGTTCTAACCTGAGACCCACCTCACAGAAGGAAGCTTCAATGCTGTGGTATCTTTCCCTTTCTCTGTCTCTGTCCCTCTCTCTTTCTACCTGAAAAAGTTATGTTAGAGAAGTGAAACCCAGAAAATTCAGTTTTTACAAGAATATGAAAATTTCACATGTAGTTTAAAAATATTTACTTAAATTTAAACCTTGTACCTCTAACTAGACTAAAAATGCATTTGTAGCTAGTTGAAGACTAAACGAATTAATAAAGAAAAAAATTATATACACTGGGTCAAGAAGACAACATAATGGTTATGGAAGACTTTGATGCCTGAGGTTCTCAGGTTCCAGGTTAAACCCTGATGCAACCATCATGGAACTGAGCAAGCAGTCCTTTGGTGTGTAAGCATAAGGACCGGAGTAAGGATCCCGGTTCGAGCCCCGGCTCCCCACCTGCAGGGGAGTCGCTTCACAGGCGGTGAAGCAGGTCTGCAGGTGTCTATCTTTCTTTCCCCCTCTCTGTCTTCCCCTCCTCTCTCCATTTCTCTCTGTCCTATCCAACAACGAATAGTGTCAACAATGGCAATAATAATAACCACAACGAGGCTACAACAACAAGGGCAACAAGGGGGGGTGGGGAGCGGCAATGGCCTCCAGAAGCAGTGGATTCATGGTGTGGGCACCGAGCCCAGCAATAACCCTGGAGGAAAAAAAAAAAAAGAATTAAAAAAAAAAGAAAAAAAGAAGTACATGCACCTAATACAAACAGTTGAAAGATTGAAAGGCAATAATGATTTAGACCATCATGTTAGTACACTGCTATGTCAGCTGTGCCATGTTCTTTCCATTGAAGGTAAGTTTGGTGGTGTTTTCTTTCCTCTCTGTCCCACTCAATATGAAAAGTTTTTAAAAAAATGTGGGGGGGCATAGGGGGGAGGGAGGAGGGTGGACAGTGGTGTACCCAGTTGAGCACAAACCTTACCATGTGTCAAGGACCTGGATTCAAACCCCTGCTCCCTACCTGTAGGAAGGACGAATTTATAGGTGTCTTCTTCTCTCCCTCTCTATTTCCCCCTCCCCTCTCAATTTCTGTCTGTCCTATCAATACAGAAAAAAAAATGGCATTTGAGAGTGGTGGATTTATAGTGCTAATGCCAAGTTTCAGTGGTTAAAAACCATTGAAAACAAAAACTGCAATTAAAACAAAACAATAAGCAATTAAAATAAATAAAAAACAAACAACAGCAGATCGAAGTAATGATTTAACTTTGTAGAAAACTTTGATAGTCTGATAATTCATTTTTTTCTTTTTTAAAATTTCTTTAATGAGGAATTAATGGTTTACAGTCAGCAACAAAATACAGTAGTATTTTTGCACATGTGGAACATTTCTCAATTTTCCACATAATCAATTCTTCCAACTACTCCTTATACAAACAGAGCAGAATTCTATTCATCAAACTGTAGGCATATTTCATCACTATCTTCTTCGTTTGGTTTGTGTGTATGTGCATTCGATTTGGGGATTTTGGTCTCAGGGATCTTGGGAATAGAGTAAATATAACTTTTTAGAATCTGAGTCTGTTCTACCTGCTGAGTATGAGATCAGAAACAAATTCAAAGGAGGAAGGGCAGTGGCACACTTGATTGGTCCTCATGAAGTTTCCTCATTGGAGGTGGGGACAAGGAAATTGAACCCAGGATTTTTCATATGGCCATGTATGCACTCATGCAGGTGTGCCACCACCTAACCCATGGCTAAACATTTGATATATACAGTTTATTTAACAATTAATTATCTATGAGGCACTGTTCCAAGTACTCTAAAAATATTAACTCAATACTCCCAATGATGTCAATAACACAGATAGACAGTTATTCTCTTTTATGGAGGAAGTCAGTGAGACAAAGAGAATTTGTTACTTATCCAAAGTCACAAAATCAGTATCTAGTTAAGGAAAAAAAACATTTTGAGTATTTCAAAGGATAGACTACCTCTGTTATGAAGGAGTCTTACAGAAGGACTGAAGAAGCAAAAGAGAGATGGTATTCTTAGTCAGAGGTAATTGGAAGAACTGTCACTCGGGAACAAAAGAGATAGTATTATCAAAAATCCACAAAAGCTGAACTTCTGAGGCTTTTGGAATATGATTGTTATATGAGTAGAATTTTGTCTCTGCTTTACAAGAAGTTCAGCTGTCTTCAGCCACCCCTGCCATTCCTGCTGAGTCTACAGCCAGAAGAAATGTAATACTCCAAATTTCTTTAAGTCTTCCATTAGAACTAAATTGAGGACCAAGTTGCCTCAGAAAAAACTGGCCAGGACCTGAGGGGAGCCTCCCAATATTCTCCAGAGATGAGTATCCTTCATGGCACCTGCTTGGAAAGAATTACTAGTGATTCCAGGATCAGCTATATAAATTCTTTACTACAAAGATGTGAGATAGAAATCATGCACAAGAAAATTAAGGTGCAAAGAAAGCTTACGGGGCCAGATTCCCATTGGTCCACTGAGGTCACCTGCCTTTCCTATTGAATTACAGTTTCTCAGATGTGGTTATCTTTCTAAAACTCCTCCCACAATGAAAAGATTAAACTTTTGTACACTGGAAAATTTTGTCTCACTACTTGCTGGTGCTGTCTTTTAAGATCGTTTCCACTGGTATGGGGAAATATGTGATAACATAAAACAGTGGCCATGTCCCAACTAATTGAGGCTCCAGGTCTCCTGTTCCTCAGAATTGTCCCTAACAAAATGACAAGTGTCTGATGAATGTTTTTGTTTATTGTTTTTACTAGAACGCTGTTCAGTTCTGCTTTCTGGTGGTACAAGAGACTGAACCTAGGACATTGGCACATCAGGCAATCGATTTATTTGCATAACCATTATACTATCTCTCCTGGGAAATGCTTTTAGGATTCCATGTCCTTCTGATACAGAAGAGAAAGTAAGAAGAAAGGAGCTGAGAGACCACTAATCAGCATGGTCAAACAGCTGGCAAGTGGCAAAACTTAATCCCCAAGAAATCTGATCATAACTACTATACTGTGATGTGGCATGAGGTACTGTGCATTTCACATGCTTTAAAGTTAATGTCTGATCATAAATGCAGGTTGGCAGCATTTGTAGAGATTGTATGTAATCAGTATTCTGTAGAAATTTAGCAACTTTGTGCTCAAGGGTCCCCACATTATTCTACTGGAAATGCAATGAGGGGAGAGGGGATAAAAAAGAAAAGGGAAGAGAGGTGTTTTTGTTTGTTTGTTTGTTTTTTGTTTTTTACTTTTCCAGATTGAATTAAATGCTCTGGGAAGGATTCCAAATGACTTGGCTTGAATCAGGTGCCCAGCCAGTGAACCGAACACATCAGCTAGGGGTGAGTATTGGGGAAATAACCTAGTGGAAATGCCCACTGTCTCAAGACTAGGATTTGAATGCAGGTAGTTTTATCTGAAGGGATTCAGGAAACACCAGTAGGAGGTGGGGGAAGTGAGACAAAGAAGGGAAGGCAGTGAATAAAAGATGCCTTATCAAGCCACACTGGTAACGACTGCACCATAATCACATGGGAAATCTCAATCACATGCCTTACAATTACATCACCTGAAGGGCAAGAGAGTTGGGGTATCTATAAGAAATTCCATCGTTGAAGGATGCTGCTATAATAGCCCCACCCCACTAGGGAAAAATAGAAACAGGCTGGGAGTATGGATCAATCTGCCAACACCCATGTCTAGTGGAGAAGCAATTACAGAAGCCAGACCTTCCATCTTCTGCACCCCATAATGATCCTGGGTCCATACTTCCAGAAAGATAAAGAAGAGGGAAGCTTCCAGTGGAGAGGATGGGACAGAGAACTCTGGTGGTGAGAATTGTGTGGCATTGTACACCTCCTATCCTACAGTTTTATGGATCATCATTAAATAAATAAATATTCAATAACCCATTTATATTTTTGTAAGAAATTTTAATCTGTCTCAGGAATTTTAAGTAGTATAATCTCCTATTCCTTCTGTGATTCTTTAAAAAAAAATCAAATCTACTGTAGTTAACTTAGTTAATTTCATACCTAATAATAATTTTTCCCTTTCCTTCTTAGTTTATAAAGCACCTTAATTAAAAATAGGGCATTGATAGATTATTCCTGGTCCAGCCAATTGGGGAAATGCTACTCTGAGCAGCATAAGGGAATGCAAGAATATAAGTGATATCATCCTTAACATTGCAGAGTTACTGAAGCAATGCAAGTAGCCATCTTCCCTGAACTCTCTTATTATGTCAAAAATAAAGTAAAATCTTTGTAATACTGTTAAACAGGCACTTTGTTACATGCTACCAGTAGTTTATAACATTAAATAGCACTTATTTTTCCTTTTGCATAGCAATCTTAGAGCTCATCATTTTATTTCTGAAGTAAATTATGAAAGATAGTAACTTATAAAACATAGATGAACAGGGAGTCAGGCGGTAATGCAGCAGGTTAAGTGCACGTGGAGCCAAGCACAAGGACCAGCATAAGGATCCCAGTTCGAGCCCCGGGCTCCCCACCTGCAGGGGAGTCGCTTCACAGTCGGTGAAGCAGGTCTGCAGGTGTCTATCTTTCTCTCCCCCTCTCTGTCTTCCCCTCCTCTCTCCATTTCTCTCTGTCCTATCCAACAACGACAACATCAATAACAACAATAATAACTATAACAGTAAAACACAAGGGCAATAAAAGGGAAAATAAATATATTAAAATTTTTTTAAAAGATAAGAAAACAGAGATGAAAAGCATTTGGTTATGCTAAATTTTTTAAAAATTTAATTTATTTTCTTTTCTTATTGCCATCAGGGTTATCACTGGGGTTTGGTGCCCACACTACAAATATACCATTCTAGGTGGCCATTTCTTCTTTTTCCTTTTTCTTTCTACTTTATTTACTAGACAGAGGGAAATTGAGAAAGGAGGGAGAGACAGAGAGATAGACTGAGAGACACTGTTCTATTTTTTATTATTATCTTAATTTATTTATTGGATAGAGACAGCCAAAAATCAAGAGGGAAAAAGGGGTGATAGAGAGGGAAAGAGACAGGGAAACACTTGCAGCCCTGCTTCACTACTTGTGAAGACACCTTCAGCTGGAGGACTGGGGAGTAGAATCCAGGTTCTTATGCATTATAACATATATGTATACTCAACCAGGTAAGCCACCAGCCTAACCCCTAAACAAACTGTTCTATATCCATACCATACTATTCAGTATTTAAAAGGGACACATTATTGATAGTACACACTCCCAGATCTCAAACTATTTTATAGGCCATCACAATCAAAACAGTCTGGTACTGAAACAAAAATAGACACACGGGGTCAGGCAGTAGCGCAGCAGGTTAAGCGCACATGGGGCAAAGCGCAAGGACCAGAGCAAGGACTAGCCAGCCCCTAGATTCCCACCTGCAGGGGGGTCGCTCCATGGGCAGTGAAGCAGGTCTGCAGGTGTCTTTCTCTCCCCTTTCTATCTCCTCTCAATTTCTCTCTGTCCTATTCAACAACAATAACAACAAATAATAATAATAACCACAACAACAATACAACAACAAGGGCAACAAAAGGGAAAAAAATGGCTTTGGTGGTGCAGGCACCAAGCCCCAGCAATAACCCTAGAGGGAAAAAAAAAAGATACACAGACCAGTGGAACAGAATAAAGCCCAGAAATAATCCCCCACACCTATGGACAGTTAATTTTTGATAGAGGCCCAATTTATTAAATGGAGGAAGGAGGCTATCTTCAATAAATGGTGCTGGGAAAACTGGATTGAAACATGAAGAAGAATGAAGCTGAAGAGCTTTATCTCACCAGAAACCAAAGTCAACTCCAAATGGATCAAGGACCTGCGTGTTAGACCAGAAACTATCAAATACTTAGAGGAAAATATTGGTGAAACACTTTCCCATCTAAATTTCAAGGGCATCTTTGATGATACAAACCCAATTGCAAGGAAGACTAAAACAAAAGCAAATCAATGGGACTACATCAAAGTACCCTTTCATTTTAAGTTGAATTGTTTCTACTTACTATGTGACAAGATATAGCTAGAAATAATTCTAGTAAGTAGAACAGAGAGTGAATTTTTAGCCTTGGGCACAGAATTGATCTTGGAACTAATTCAATTAATATCTTGTTTTGATCCATTTTTTTTTTAATCATCTGGGAGAACAACATGTTTTACACATTTTGTGATTTAGGAGAGTTTATAGAAGAATGGTGACTACAATTAGGGAGGTGAAGGGAGGGGTAGCAACTTCAGAAAAGGAGCAGAAAATTATCTTGATGGTTGAGGTCTTTTTAAAGAGGGTAGCCACATCTCAGAAAGACTTTTAGCTTGATGATTATGCACAGTGGACTAAGAAGAAAGAGCACACATATGTGGCATGTTTTGTTTAAGCTCTGTGTCCTTTGTCTTGTACTACATCAAAAAAGAAAAGTATGTGGGCTGGAGAGACAGCATAATGGTCATGCAAAAGACTCATGTGCCTGAGGCCCTGAAGTCCCAGGCTCAATCCCCGGTACCACCATAAACCAGAGCTAAGCAGTGCTCTGGTCTTTCTGTATTTCTCTTTCTTCTTCTAGCGTTTGCCCTTCTTCCGTAGCCAGTCAACAGCGTCAGGTTGAGCCTGATGTCTGCTTGTTGCTGGCTTTGAAAGTGACTGGGACCCATGTGGATTCAGTCGGCTAGGAAGGATCATCAGTTTCCCCAATAAATGAGTACTCACCGGATGCACCACGAGAAGGTCGATCCAATGCATCCTCAATAACATAAATACAAATTATTTTTTTTAATATGTAAATTAGAAGTGAAGGAACAAGAACCAGGTGGTGGCGCACCTGATTAAGTGCATATGTTAACAATGTGTAAGAACCTTGGTTTGAACCCTTGGCTCCCATCAGCAGGTGGAAAGCTTTGAGAGTGGTGAAGGAGTGCAGCTGGTGTCTCTCTGCTTTTCTCCCTCTCTATGTCCCCCTCCCCTGTAAAGTTCCAACTGTTTCTTTTTGTTTTTTATTTTCCCTTTTGCTGCTCTTGTTGGTCTGCAGGTGTCTATCTTTCTCTCCCCCTCTCTGTCTTCCTCTCCTCTCTCCATTTCTCTATTCTATCCAACAATGATGACATCAATAACAACAGCAATAATAACTACAATAAAACAATAAGGGCAACCAAAGGGAATAAATAAATTAATTAATTTAAAAAAAGAATAGGGAAAAATAAAGTGCAATGTTTATACTTATGTATTGTCAAACTTTTACAAAATTTTATAATTAAGACACAGTGTAAGTGGCTCAAGAAGAGACAAAAATAACAGTGGGAAGAATAGAGTTGAAAAATAGCTTGACAACTGGGGAATGTTATGCATGTACAAACTATTATATTTACTGTTGAATGTAAAACATTAATTCCCCAATAAAGAAATAAATTAAAAAATAAAATAAAGAAGTAAATAAAGAAAAATAGCTTGACTTATGACAAAGGTGACACTGTAGAAGAATGGGATGTTAGTAACTTTTTCCAATGAATGGTGCCTGGTCAAACAGGTAATATTTTTTTTAAAAAAATTAAGCTGTACTTCTATCTCCCATTATATACAAAAATCAGTCATATTCCTTAAGTGGGAAGGGTAATGCAATGAAGCTTTAGAAATAAATATATCCTGATACCTACCTTGAAGAAATCTAGCACTGTATCCCTGTGATAATAACAGCCCTGTAAATCAACTTTTCCTCAATAAAATGATATTGAGGTGGGAGTAGGAAGTAAAGAATATATAGTAGAATATCTTCATAACTTTGTAAATACTAAGATACATTGAAATCACAATGAAATCACAAAAATTATCACTTATGAAAGAAAAGGTTAGCCTATATACATTTCTTCTTTCTCTCTCCCCCCTTTCTCCTTTCTTTCCTCTCGTTCTTTCTTTCTTTCTTTCTTTCATCAGAGCACTGTTCAGCTCTGGCTTATGGTGGTGTGGAGCACTGAATTTGGGATATGGAGACATGGGCATGAATCATTTTGCATAAGCATTATGCTATCAATCCTGCTCAAGATTGATGTTTTCTTCCCACACTAAGAGGCTTTAATACCAAGCTGCCATTACAGTGAAAACGTAAGTTGTTGAATAGGAAAATATGCTTTCAATGCATAACATAAAGATTCTATTCTGAATACATAAAAAATGATGAATCAATAGAAAAAGATTTATCTATTTTTCTATTTGCTCATTAGGAAAATAGAAGAGTCAAATAGTAACTACCAATAAGGAGAGTCAGAATATCAAATAGTAATCAGTAATTTTCAAATCAAAACCATAATGAGATATCAAAATGACTCATTAAACCTTCCGAAAAAAAAAAAAAAAGAGTAAAGCCTAACAGTATCAAATGGCAGGCAAAGATAAAGAACTCTTACACACTGCCCATGGATATATAAAAGTTTAAAAGTATTCAGTAAAGTTGTAATTAGGCAAATACCATGACCCAGAAATTCTGTTCATAACTGTGTATGTCACTGAACTAAAAGCATATGTAGAATGGACTATGTTCATGACATTTCTTCTTCTCCTTCTCCTCCTCCTCCTCTCCTCCCCCTCCCTATCCCTCTTCTTCTTCTTCTTCTTCTTCTTCTTCTTCTTCTTCTTCTTCTTCTTCTCCTTCTCCTTCTCCCTCTCCCTCTCCCTCTCCCTCTCCCTCTCCCTCTCCCTCTCCCTCTCCCCCTTCTTCTTCTTCTTCTTCTTCTTCTTCTTCTTCTTCTTCTTCTTCTTCTTCTTCTTCTTCTTCTTCTTCTTCTTCTTCTTCTTCGAAGGAAACATTGACAAAACCATAGGATAAGAGGGGTACAACTCCACACAATTCCCACCACAAGCTCTCCGTATCCCATCCCCTCCCCTGATAGCTTTCCTATTCTTTATCCCTTTGGGAGTGTGGACCCAAGGTCATTGTGGGGTGCAGAAGGTGGAAGGTCTGGCTTCTGTAATTGCTTCCCCGCTGATCATGGGCATTGACTAGTTGACCCATACTCCCAGTCTGCCTCTCTCTTTCCCTAGTAGGGTGGGGCTCTGGGGAAGCGGGGCTCCAGGACACATTGGTGGGGTTGTATACTTTTAGGTCCATGATTGTTTGACAACATTGCTTCTATTGGTCCTGACCTGGAAACAACCAACATGCCCATGTTTAGATTTAAAAAAAAAATCTATTGATACCATAATAAAAAGAGTGAATTAGGTAGTGAACAAGTAGATCCCACAAAGAGAATGACACCAGAGAAAACATCTTCTTCTTCGTCATCATCATTATAATACATGATACTCATATGAAGTAGGTAAAACTCAAAGACGCGGGCAGAGAATCTTAGCCAGATGCACTTCTTCAAAACTCAAATGTATTTTTAGAGTTAACTAGGTAATAAAATGATAATAGAAAGTGAGGTATGTCAGCGGGGAAGCAGTTACAGAAGCCAGACCTTCCACCTTCTGCAACCCACAATGACCCTGGGTCCATGCTCCCAGAGGGATAGAGAATGGGAAAGCTATCAGGGGAGGGGATGGGATATGGAGATTGGGTGGTGAGAATTGTGTGGAGTTATACCCCTCCTACCCTATGGTTTTGTTAATTTATCCTTTCTTAAATAAAAAATAAATTTTAAAAAAAAGTGAGGTATGCATACCACAAAAGCCAGTATAGCCATTTCAGTTAGTAGAGGGGCTTTATGATGGAAGAGCACATGCCACAGCATGCTGCCAGTCACAATCGACTACTTAAGTTGTGGGATCCAATGCAAAGATATATTTTTCTTTCATTAATATTGTCTCTACCTGTCAAGGTTTTCCTAATAGACTGTTGGCTGAGGTATGGGGTGGAAGAAGGGATCTGCACCCCCAAGTGAACACTGTCCAAGCAAGTAATTAGTGCCCTGGCCTTTTTCAGAACAGACTGGGGCGAAGGGAGTGAGAGCATGGGGGTGGGTGGGGAAAGGAAAATTGCTGGAAAACCTCTATGCCCGAATCAAAGCATTGTCTCAACAAATAGTTCACTGATGCTCCACTTAGAAACCACAAGCTTAAAGATAAAATCACTGACTTCATAATGGTGATAGGCGATTGCAGAGCATTAAACCACAAGCAGGGTGGAGGGAATAGGATGCAAGAGAGATGACTCTGGACCTGAGCCCCTGTGCTTCTCTATCGGTAGTCCCCATGAAACTGGCCTTACTGGAGATACAGCATTAGTACTATTTTTAGCCTTAGCACCAGTGATATAAATATCTATTCTATTACAACAGCCTAAACCAGATATTTATTTTATTTATTATTTATTTATTTGTTTATTTTTGCCTGTAGGGTTATCACTGGGGCTCATTGCCTGCACCACAAATCCACTGCTCCTGGAGGCCATTCCCCCCCCCATTTTTTCTTTTTTCTGTTGTTGCCCTTGTTGTCATTATTATTGTTGCCATTGATGTTGTTTTTGTTGGATAGGAGAGAAATCGAGAGAGGAGGGGAGGCAGATAGAGAGAGAAAGATAGACACCTGCGGACTTACTTTACTGCCTGTGAAGAGACCCCCTTGCAGGGGCAACCAGGATCCTTACACCGGTCCTTGTACTTGGTGCCATGTGCGCTTAACCCGCTCTGCTACCGCCAGACCCCCCAGACATTTATGTCTTATGCACTTTTTATACAGTTGCTTTATTTTAGACTAGGTAAAAGGAAGCATGGTATGAAACAGTGTGATCCTTCACTATAATAAAACAGAATTACTCACACACAGTCATGCATTGTTTAACTAAAGGAATGTGTTCTGAAAAATACATCATTAGGCAAGTTTATCATTGTGTAAATATCATAGAATGTATGTTTATTCATCAGGCTGTACTTCTCCATTTTGCAAGCCTAACAAATCAGGAGGATATCTGGGGAAAAGGGGCTAACTCCAGTACATGCTATGATGTCATTGGGTGGTAAATTTGGCGCCGTAATTGTATAAGTGATCAGTTATTGTCCAAAATGTTAAGGCAGCCCATGGCTATCTAGAGATGTACATATTCTATTTATATTTTTTTTCACCAGAAGGAAACATAGGAAATGTTGATGGTTCAGTTCAGGGATTTGGAAAGATAGAGGTAATAGGCTTTGTTTTTCATACTGCACTGATAATCTATAAATCAGTGGGCAATAAAGAGGCAAAATATGTTTATTTGGTATCAAATAACTTCAGTTTAGGGAGCAAAGATCTTGTAGAAACTCAGTGTCCTGAGAATAAACAAGCAAGGTGTTTTTTTTTTATAAAAAGACGAGAAAGATGAGGTATGTGAGAAAGAATTCACTGGTATGGACAAGTTTAACCTACTCTTAGCTATAGATAAATGAATACGGACTTTATCCTAAAAAGTCCATAGTCCTCAGTCTTTGTGAATAGATGACTATTAATTTGTTTATGACTTTTCTTATTTCTTTTAAATTTTTTTTCAAATATTTATTTATTCCCTTTTGTTGCCCATGTTTTATTGTTGTAGTTATTATTGTTGTCGTCGTTGTTGGATAGGACAGAGAGAAACGGAGAGAGGAGGGGAGTATAGAGGGGCTAGTGAAAGAGACCCCTGCAGACCTACTTCACCGCCTGTGAAACAACGCCCCTGCAAGTGGGGAGCCAAGGGCTCCAACCGGTATCCTTATGCGGTCCTTGCGCTCTGCGCCATATGTGCTTAACCCACTTGGCTACCTCCCAACTTATTTCTTACGAAACTAATTGCCATTAATTTCCCTGTCAGTACTGTTTTTGTTGTATCCCATGGCTCTGACAATTCGTTTTCTTTTTTCCTCCTCTTTCATTCTCTGGCCTCGCCCTGCCTCCCCTTGCCCTGCTTCCCCTCCCTTCTCCCCCATCCCCCCCCCTCCCCGCCCCCTCTCGCCCCCCTCTCCTCCCCTACAAGTAGGGCCTGGGGGCTTGAACTTGGGTCCTTGCACATAGTAGTAACAAATGCAATCAACTGGGTGCACCAACACCCAGCCCCAATTTGTTTTAACTGAATTGTGCATAGTTGTAAGTGGTGATGTTAAAATCCCCCACTATTATTGTATTATAATTAATACCATGCTTTTGGTCTATAAACACTTGCTTAATGTAGTTTGGTGCGCCTTCATTTGGTGTATGTAAATTAATGTGTAACGCCATCTTGTATTTTGCCCTTGATAATTATAAATATAATGCTAGGCTGGGGAGATAGCATAATGGTTATGTGAAAGGTTTTTCTTTTTAATTTTTTTATATTTATTTATTTATTTATTCCCTTTTGTTGTCCTTGTTTTATTGATGTCGTCGTTGGATAGGACAGAGAGAAATGAAGAGAGGAGGGGAAGACAGAGAGGGGGAGAGAAAGACACCTGCAGACCTGCTTCACCGACTGTGAAGCGACTCCCCTCCAGGTGGGGAGCCGGGGGCTTGAACCGGGATCCTTAAACTGGTCCTTATGCTTTGCACCATGTGCGCTTAACCTGCTGTGCTCCGCCCAACTCCCTATGCAGAAGGTTTTAATGCCTAAGACTATGCAGTCACAGGTTCATTCCCCAGCACTACTATAAAGCACAGCTGAGCAGTGCTCTGGTCTGGTTCACTGTATCTCTTTTAAAATTTTGAAAATAATTATATAATGTCCACCCCATTCTCTTACTACTTTTTTTAGCTAGCGATTTTTATTATCTGATATAGGCATAACAGTACCTGCTTTAAGTTACCATTTGCTTGTAGTATGTTTTCCCACCATTTACTTTGAGCCTGTATGTATCTTGGAAGCTAATATATGTTGCTAGTATGCAGCAGAAGTTGAGTCTTGTTTTTCAATTTATTCTGCCACTCCATGCAGAGTCCCAAAGAACATTTCTTCTTCTTCTTCTCTTTCTTTTAAAGATTCATTTATTCATTTCATGAGAGAGGAGAGAGAACCAGAATATTACTACACCATATGTGGTGCCAAGGAGCAAATTCAGGATATTACACTATTTTACTCTGTGGGTTTTTATTGTTTATTTTCTGGTAGAGACAGAGAGAAATTTAGAGGGAAGATGGAGCTAGAGAGGAAGATAGACACTTGAGCACTCCTTAGGACACCAGGGGTTTGAACCCTGGTCCTTACCTATACTTCAGCTGGTGCCCCACTGCCCAGACTCCACTATCTGCCTTTTAATTGGTGTGAAGTACAATGCATTTATTGCCAATTTATTGTTTCTTGGTTTATTGTTTTTCACATTTTTTCTTTTTCTTTTTTGCTACCATGGTCATCACTGGGGCTCTGCTGCATGATTACATTCTCCCGGGTGGTCTTTTTAATTTTTTTCTTTCCTTTGAGGGTAGGAGATAGAGAAACTTAGTGAGATATCACAGCACCAATTCACTGCTTATGAAGCTTCCCCTTTGCATGATGTTCTCATATGGTGGGAGGGAGCTCAAACCTGGGTTTTCATGATGAAGTGTGGACTCTACTAGATAAGTTATCTCCTGCACCCTCATATTTTTGTCTCTTGTACTTTTAACCTTATCCTTTTGTGTTGTGTCTGACTTCCTTCTCCAGTCTCCCCCCCCCCCACCCCCATGGATTTTGTTTGAAGGCAATGCATGTGCGCTGCTGCACGATTAGGTAAGTTAACACTGTTCATTTTACTGGACCACACTTTTACTTTCTCCTTGTTCTCACACTATATCATTTTAATGTAAGTGAGCATTAACAGTTGCTTATGTTGTTTCTATATATTGACTTATAAATAATACTGAAATAAACATGGACATAGAGATATCTTTTAAAATTAGTGTTTTTTTTTAAAAGAGATACTTTACTTAGAGAATTTATTGCACTGCAGGAATGCTTTCCACTTGTCAGAGATGAATCATTTCCTCCAGTGTGCTAAATCTCTACTTCTTCTCTCCTCTTATTGTGGCATGTATCTTCGTTTCTTGAGGCCACCATAACAGAATACCACAGACCAAGTGGTTTACAAACAACATAAATTCATTTCTCATAGTTCCAGTGGTTGCGGAATTCAAGATCAGGATGCTGGCAGATTTATGTCTGATGAGTCTGTACTTCCTCACATGGGCAAAAGGACAAATGCAGCTCTCTGGAGCTTCTTTTGTGAGGGCACTAATCCTATTTATCCTCATGGCCTAGTCACTGGCCCAAAACCCTGTTATCTAATACCAGTACACTGGGACTTAGATTTCAACATGAATGCAGGAGGCAATATTCAGTCTATACTAGCATTTGTCATATCTAATTAAACTACTAGTGTTTCTTACTACATATTATACTTTGAAATGGTTAAGACTCCATCCCAGTTATTTTTGTATTCTCAGGAACCTAAAAAAAAAGATGCTAGTATGCAATAAACGAGTGCTCATCTAGCTCTTAAACACTGACATATAAAGGAGGTAAAGATGCAACTCATCACTTCTGTAAAGTTCATGAGACTGCTACACGTTGGGTAGTATGCCAGCTCCCCCTGGCTTCTGCTTAACCAAGCACCGGTATGCCTATATAGGGATTAATTTGATCCCATTCAAAGCGGTCTATTACTCCAATAATAATTGGAGTATTACACCAAAGTAAAAGACTCTGGGGTGGGTGGGTGGGTGGGGAGAATACAGGTCCATGAAAGATGATGAATGACATAGTGGGGGTTGTATTGTTAAATGGGAATCTGGGGAATGTTATGCATGTACAAACTATTGTATTTACTGTTGAATGTAAAACATTAATTCCCCAATAAAGAAATAAATTATTAAAAAAAAAAGCGGTCTATTTACATAAATCACTTTTACATTTACATAAAGCACCACACTCCCTCCAGGGCATTGGTGGTTTAGTGGTAGAATTCTCACCTGCTCCGCCCCCTCTCCTTGTCACACCCTGATCCTCTCCTTGTCACACCCGGATCTTCCACCAGTCACTTTTCGCTCCACCCTCTCTATGTCACATCCTGTTTCCACCCTACTTGGAGAGTATAAAAACAGCTGTTCTTCTGATTAAAGACACTTGGAAATTGCTTTCTGGCTCTGAGGGTCGGCTCCCGTTGAGTTCTCTCCAACCCAGAGAGCACTAGCTCGGGGAAGAAGCACCCTCAGGCTATCCTGGCATTTTTCCTTCTCTTGTCACATTATATAATTTGCCAGCACAACCTGTTGGCTTCCCCTTCAAAGCAAAACATAGTTAACCTTGCCTGCCTCACCTCTATGCTCCAACTTGTCCAAGACCCCATAATCTTTCACTGAGTAGTAACTCATAACTAGTTGACCAGTGAGTGACTACTATAACCCCTAGAGTTCATTCTCCTCATAGCAATTGGAGTAGCACTTTTAAAACAAAAGTCAGATATGTCATTCTGCTCGAAGCCTTCTAGTGGCATGGCAGCTTTGTCAGGGTAAAATTTAAGCTTACTTTTGACCCGTAAGACCTTCCCTAAATCTGTCCCTGTTCGGGCGCCAAATGCCATTTAAAATGTAAATAATACATTTAAAATGTAAATAATTTACATTTTAAAATGTAAATAATTTAAATTTAAATTACAATTTAAAATGTAAATAATTTAAAAATGTAAATAAAATGTAAACAATACATTTAAAATGTAAATAATTTACATTTTAAAATGTAAATAATTTACATTTTAAAATGTAAATAATATTTACATATTATTATGTAAATAGACCGCTTTTAATGGGATCAAATTAATCCCTATATAGGCATACCGGTGCTTGGTTAAGCAGAAGCCAGGAGGAGCTGGCATACTACCCAACATCTACATAATTAAACAATACATGTATACATACATGAACTGATCTGGCTACATAGTCATTTTGTTCCTTTTTACTTCTTTATTTTATTGGATAGGACTGATAAAAATTGAGGGGGGTGGAATCCGGCGGTAGCGCAGCGGGTTAAGCGCATGTGGCACAAAGTGCAAGGACCAGTGTAAGGATCCCGGTTTGAGCCTCCAGCTCTCCACCAGCAGGGGTGTTGCTTCACAGGTGGTGAAGCAGGTCTGCAGGTGTCTTTCTCTCCCCCTCTGTCTTCCCCTCCTCTCTCCATTTCTTTCTGTCCTATCCAACAACGACGACAACAATAATAACTACAACAATAAAAAAGGGCAACAAAAGATAATAAATAAATAAAATAAATATTTTAAAAAATTGAGGGGGTATATATAAGGGGAGAAAGAGAGAAAGCAATACCTGGAGCCATGTTGCACTGCTTGAAGTATCTCTCTCCCTGTGGGGAGCAGGTGCTCAAACCTGGGTCCTTGTGCATGGAAATGTGTGCAATTAGCCCATTGTGCCACTGACTGGCCCCCTGATTACAGATTTCTTTTTCCTTTTTTAATGTTTAAATGGGGGAATGGTATACAAGATAGTTGTCACATGAGAACAATTTCTTTCTTTCTGTAGATAAATCTACTTTTATTAATGTCACGGTAATAACTTTCTAATTTATCAGCTTTCTCAGGTAGATTTCTCCCCCTTCTTCTCTCTCTCAGTCCTGATGGAACTGGAGTTCAGAGCCCTCAGGTCATCTTCACCTAACATTTAGCCCTCTGGGAGTATGGACCAAAATTCTTTTTGCAGTGTAGAAGGTGGGAGGTCTGGCTTCTGTAATTGCTTCTCCACTGGACATGGGCATTAGCAGGATGATCCAAATCCCCAGAAAAAAAATTAAGGACAAGAACACTTACTATTTTTAAAATAGTGAAAGCCCAAAGAGAATATGAAGATCTGGTATCCCACTGCTTTTTAATAAATAAAACTTACAAATCTATTAAAAGGTAACATTAAGCCATTCTAAAATACTTAATATTCAATCTGGCTGTACTCTTGAGAAATGCCTACCACCTGTAGTGCAAGTGCATCCATATTTCCCTATGTTCTTGTTTTCAGACTTTAAAAAAATATAGCAGCTGAGAGTTGGCATATTTGGCTGAGTGAGTGTTTCAGTGCGCAACGACCCAGGGTCAACCCTTGGACTTGTAGGGGGAAAGCTTCATGTGTGGTGAAGCAGTGCTGCAAATGTCTCTTTCTCTCTCTCTCTCCTTATCTTTCCATTCCTTTTTGATTCTTCTGTCTCTATCCATTAAAATAAATTATACAAAAAAGAAAACACAGACATAAGCCATAGTATTATTCTGTTCTAATACTTTAAGTTAACATACTTGAATACACATATTATATGTAGTTTTTAAATGTTCTGACTGGTAGGCACATTTTAAGTAACAGAAACAGGTACAATTTATTTTAATGTTAAATTTATTTTAAGCCAGTATACATAAAATATTATCCTTCCAACATTCAATCAATATAAAAATTAGTAATGAGAGCTTAGACCATTGTTACTAGTTTTTATATTGATTGCATGTTGGAAGGATAATATTTTATGTATATAACCTTCTACCTCCTGTACCCCATGGTGACCCTGGGTCCATATTCCCATGGGGTTAAAGAATAGGAAAGCTATCAGGAGAGGGTATGGGATACAGAGCTCTGGTGGTGGGAACTGTACTCTCTTATCATATGGTAAATGTTTCCATCTTATAAATAAATAAATTTAAAAAATTAATAACGAGTTAGTCTTCAAACTTTCTAGTATGGAGTTTTTGAAATCCCATTGTTAGTGTCTACCTACAACACATCTAAATTCAGTTGCTAAACTCAGATTTTATAAAGTTTAGCTTGAAAAAAATTACATTCATAATTAAGGTTGCTCCAAATGATAAACGTTTTTCAGCAGCAGAAATCAAAATTGTTAATTTAATTAAAATTAACATAACGATTAATTTTTCAGTGGCAACTACCTCATTCAACAATGATACAAAGTTCGTGAACATCCTATTGGACAGAGCAGCTTAAAATGAACCATAACCCATAGTACTTACCACTTAACCCTTCTTTTGCCCACTCAATGTATCTAATATTTTATGTTCTTTTTTATTTTGCTATATTCTAGAACGGAGGTGCACAGATAAAGCAGACAATTATTTTGCAAAAGACTTTCATGTGTGAGGATTTTAAGTCCCAGGTTCAATTCATTCCCCTGCCCCCTACCCCTACCTCACTCCCACCCCCTAGCCAAAACAAAGTAGTGCTCCAGTAAGTATATATATACACAATAAAATCTTCGGAGGAAGTGATATTTTACCTCTTGAAAAAAAAACTAAACGTATTCTGTGAGTATAAAATAACTTCTTAAAAACAAACAAAAAAACAAACAAACAAAAATCTTGGGACCAGGTGGTAAGCACTTTGTTGAGTGCACCTGTTACAATGAGCAAGGGCCGAGGTTCGAGTCCCATCTGCAATGGGGAAAGTTTTGCTTGAGGTGAAACAGTACGGGCAGGTGTCTCTCTCCTTTCTCTTATCACCCCCTTCCCTCTCGGTTTCTGACAGTCTTTATCCAATAAAGAAAGATAATAAGAAAGAAAGGGAAAGGAAGGAAGGAAGGAAGGAAGGAAGGGAGAAAGGAAGGAAGGAAGGGACCCTAGCTCCCACCCGCAAGGGAAAAGCTTTGGGAGTGGTGAAGCAGGGCTGCAGATGGTCTCTCTCTCTCCCTTTTTATCTCCCTTCCCTCTCAGTTTCTGTTTGTTCTATCACGCGGAATAAATAAAGTTAAAAAAGTAAATAAGTAAATTAAAAAACTACTGTACTGTTTTTTGTTTAGCCAATGGCAGTGCCAGACAGGACCCCTGGTGTAGAGCTGCGTCGGTGTTGGCTGCGGCCCCCCGCCCCGCCCCCAGCGCAGGAGCCACCAGCTTCCGCACGCCACACATACACACACACAAACACTACACACACACACACACCCCACACACGCCACACACATCACACACACTACACACACACACCACATACATACACGCACACCACACACACACGCCACACACCACACACGCCACACACACACACACACACCATACAAACTACACACTACACACACTACACACGCACACACACACACACACACACACACGACCCGAGGGATGCGTTTTCTTCTTCCCCTTTTCCCTAGGGAAAGCGAATGGCTGCTTCAGCCTTCTCCGTCTCAGGATTGGTGCTCCACGTCCTTTTTTTTTTTTCAAAGATCCCGCCCATCTCTGGGCACATTGTGAGAGAAATTGAAAAGGTTGAAGGGTGGAGACAAAAAAAGAAAAGAAAAGAAGTCAACTTAAGTCAGTAGCTCCGCCCCAGGAAGCAACTGACTCCTTACACTCAAAGGGAAACCCTGTCCCCCGCAGGGACCTGTGAGGACATCGAGGCCACCTTGAGCGCAGCCATTTGCGGGGCGGCCGCGAATACCGCGGCGCATTGCGCCAGACGGCAGCCGCTCAGCCACGGTGTCAGTTGCGGTGAAGGGGGTGGTCTGGGGTCTCCAGAGCGCCAGCCCGTTGGAATTCTCATTTGGAGCATCTCGGCATATACTTGCCCACATCAAAAAGTCTTCTCCCGCAGACAATAAAACGCTTCTTGAAACTTTTATTTACCTCCCGCGAACACCACCTTCAAGCCTCCTCCTCCTCCCCACCCCCAGCGTTTTCCGCCCCACCCCCACCTCCATCTCGGCGTTCTGTATGCGGCCTCAAGAGTTGGGTAGCTGAGGGGCAAAAATGCCAAACTGTGCAAAACCCAAAGAACTAAAACGCGGTACAACTTTCCGGGAGGGACATGAGACTAGACCTGGTAACAAACATTCGCTCCTGTTTTCCTCGTGCTTAAAACACATACACACATATACAACCAGCCCCCACCCCCGTCACCGCCCGGTGCAGGCTAGGAGAGGTAGTTTCTCGGGGATGGAGCTCAGGTTGACTCCCCAGAAAAGAACTACAATTCCCGTGGTGCCCCGCGGCTGGCTGGACAGAAAGAGGCGGGAGAAGATGCGTTGCGCTTGCGCAGGTCGAGGGGCCGAAGGGAGGTGGAGGCGCTGCGGTCCAACTGCTGAAGAGTCTCCATGTGACAGGGAGTGAGGTTCCTACTCCTGGTGCCGCCCGACTCTCCTTGCCGACCCCGAAGCCCCGTCCACTGCCCCGAGGCCAGCGGACGCCGGCCGTCCGGAGATCCCGGGTGTTGGACCTTGCTGTCAGGGGACTTGGGTTGCAGGCGTGTGTCTGAGGGGGACCCCGCATCTCCGGAGAGAGGCGGAGCGGCGAGGCGAGCGGGGATTTCTGTCAGCGCCGGCGGCTCCGGAGAGCGCGGAGACATGAACGGCTTCACGCCGGAGGAGATGAGCCGCGGCGGGGACGCGGCAGCCGCTGTGGCCGCTGTGGTCGCTGCAGCCGCAGCCGCCGCCGCCGCCGCCGCCGCCGCCGCGTCAGCCGGGAGCGGAGCCGGAGCCGGGGCCGGGGCGGGGGCCGGGGCGGGCGGCGGGGCAGAGGTGCCGAGCGGCGGGGCGGTGTCCCTGGCGGGGCCTCCGGGAGCGGCCGGGCCGGGGCCGGGGCAGCTGTGCTGTCTGCGGGAGGACGGCGAGCGCTGCGGCCGGGCGGCGGGCAATGCGAGCTTCAGCAAGAGGATCCAGAAGAGCATCTCGCAGAAGAAGGTGAAGATCGAGCTGGACAAGAGCGTAAGTGACGGCGGGACGCCCTGGTCCAGCCCGCCCCGCTTTGCAGCTCCGGGAACCGGGCCGGAGACTTGCGTGTGTGTGTGTGTGTGTGTGTGTGTGCCTGTCTGTGCGTGCGTGTGTGCGTGTGTGTGTGTCGGGGCGGGGGGGTGGTGTCTCCCCTCTAACCCGGGCGGGCTGCGGGCGGTGGGAGGAAGCTAACAACAAAGTCTCTGCAACTCGGACCGCCGCCCCCCACCCCTGGCCGACGCGGACTCGGGCCCCCCTGCGCTGCTCGCTTCCCCCCCCCCCCCGCAATCCCCCCACTTCCTCCCCGGCCGCGACCTGGGAGCCAAACAAAGGCGGTCGCAGCGCCGGGGGCCGGCGGGAAGACGAGTTAGTTTCCTCGCAGCCCGGCAGCGCCAGCCTGAAATGGAAGCGCCTTCTTTGTTTTGCTGCCCTGGGAGGCACTGCGGCCCCAGGAGTCAAGTCGCTGCCCGGGTCCGAGCTGGGGGTCGGGGGTAGAGACGACGGCGCGCAGTCTGTCGTGCCGGGAGCTGGGGCCACAGGCGGGAAAGATCGGGGGCCCAGGTTTTCTCGGGAGCGGAGCTCCGGAGGCTGCGGACCCCCAGTCAGCGGCGGCAGCATCTCCCGCAGCTGCAATCGTGGGGGACGCGGCGCAGTCTCCTCGCCGGCTCGCTTTCGCCGCCCCTTTGGGCAGCCATCCGTCCACCCATCAGGATTTCTTTGCCCCGGTCCTCTGCGGCACGTCTGCTCCTGAGTCCTCCCCCCCCTTTTTTGAGGGTGTTTTGGAAACCGTTCCCCCAACTGTTGCTTGACAGGCGATACGTGAAATAACTCCATGTCAGGAAACTAGTGCACGACCTGCATGTTGAAACTTGTGCTTAGCCGAGCCATGAATTGGCGTAGCCGAGCAGTGCCCTCGCTGCATTTCTGTGAAGGGAGTAACTTAAGATGCAAAGAAAGGGCTCACGTCACCATCCAGCTCTCCAGCCTGTATGCAGTTTAAGTTCTTGAGAAATCGATGATACTTTTCTGCCCCCGAAAGTTTTCCAGATGTGTATTTGGGAAGCTCTCGAAGGCAAACGTGAACGAAGCATTTCACATTGTTCCGGCTGGAAAAAGTGTATTATCGACACTCAAAAGTTTATACTGCAGATTTACATGCAATAAAAGTACGAAATCAACTCATTCGTAGAAATAATGTAGTTTTGTACCTGGCTTATAAGTTGGTTATTAAATTGGGAACCACTATACTGCTAAGATAGGGGAGTAATATGCGTCGAGGAAATGCTATCAAACGGTGTGATTGTGAGCAGTATCACCTTTTCGCTTGTTAAAAAGCAGCAGCCTGAGCTAACTAATCTAGGCTGCCCTCACTGCAATTTGCTGACAAAACCCAGAGGGTTGGGATTTCTCATCCTGCTATCTTCCTTCCTTCCATTAATAGAATCCTCCCCCACTCCACCCTAACAATCTCTTAGCTTTATTGCCAGGCCGTATGTTTTTTTTTAATTAATTAATTTATTTATTTTCCCTTTTGTTGCCCTTGTTGTCTTTTTTTTTAATTGTTGTTGTAGTTATTATTGTTGTTGTTATTGATGTGGTTGTTATTGGATAGGACAGAGAGAAATGGAGAGAGGAGGGGAAGACAGGGGGGAGAGAAAGATAGACACCTACAGACCTGCTTCACCACCTGTGAAGCGACTCCCCTGCAGGTGGGGAGCCGGGGTCTGGAACCCGGATCCTTACGCCAGTCCTTGTGCTTTGCGCCACCTGCGCTTAACCCACTGCGCTACCGCCCGACTCCTGCCAGGCCGTATGTTTTAACTGGATAGAGGGTTTAAAAGTGGAATCAAACATGGAGCTATATTAACAATCGCCAGTTTTGATTATTTTTCCATCTTCAGTATCTTGTATTCTACTAATACATAGACGCACTTTACCGTCGTCATAAGCAGTTTGTTAAACTTTTCTATTTCAGGCAAGGCATCTTTACATCTGTGATTATCATAAAAACTTAATTCAGAGTGTTCGGAACAGAAGAAAAAGAAAAGGGAGTGATGATGATGGAGGAGATTCACCTGTTCAAGATATTGATACTCCAGAGGTAGATGAAAGTTTTTATATGTTACACATAAGGCCTAAATAATCAACTCTGAAACTTCTATAGAAAGATGGGAACACATTTTTTAAAATAATTAAAACATTTGGAAGATTGTAAAATGAAAGCAAGATTAAGTGTAGTATGTTAACATTCATTTACACTTGTGCACTTTCAGTTGTTTTTTTATAATTTTATTTGTTTTTGAGGTTTACATGGCTATAAATACTTTAGAAGCCCAATTTATCTTCTTCTTTTTTTTTTTTTTATCATAACTCACCCACCACCAAAGCACTACTATCCCTCCACCAAAGTTGTCTACCTCTCTACCTTCTAAACCACCCACCTCACCCTCCTTGGTCACCTTAGCTTTGCAATCCAAAGTCTTGGCTTCATTTGGCTTTGCTTGTTCCGTTGATTAATTTACACCATATGAGAGAGAGAGAAAGCATTTTCTTTTTATATATGTTCCTTTAGTATTTCTTGTAGTGGTAGTGAACTCCTGTAACTACTGCTTACTTAAAAAATTCCTCATTACTCTTTCAAACCTGAGTCCCAATCAGCTGGATAGAGTATTCTTGGTTAGATGTAATTTCATTAACTTTAACTATGTCTTGCCAGTCATTTCTAGCCTTTAGAGTTTCTCTTGAGAAGTCAGCTGATCACTTGATGTTCCTTTATAAATGGCTCACCTTTTTTCTCGCCAACTTTAAAATTCTCTGTCTTTGACTTTTGCTACTTTAAGTTTCCTGGTGACCTTAGGTTTGGATTATTTTTTTTCCTGTTCCATTTTTTGGGAGTTTTAAAAGATTTCTGGATGTGAGAGTCTTTCTCTTTTTACCATTTTGGGGAAATTCTAAGCTAGTATTTTTTTCAAAAGGATTATGCCCCGCACCACCCCCTCCCACAGGCTCACACCCTCTCCCCCACCATTGGTACCCTTATCATGTGAATGTTCCCTCTTGCTGTTGTTCCATAACTCCTAGCTAGAGACAGACAAAAGCAGAGATAGAGGGGAGGGAGAGAAACCACAGCACCGCACCTTCCTGCAATGTGGTAGGGGCTGGACTCAACTCTGGGTCCTGCGCATGGCAATGCAACACCCTATCCTAGGGAGCAATTTTACTGATCCTGTTTTGTTTTTCTACATTTTTGGAGTAACTTTCTCTACTCTGTCTTTCTGTTCACTTTGAAACTAAGTGCCTGTCTTTCTACTGTTGTTCCCCTCTGCTGTGTTTTATTTGTTTTTGTTGTTTTTTTTTTTTTTTAGATGGAGTTTGAGACAGAGAGGCAGAGAAGGGTGTGGATACCACAGCACCGAAGCCTTCTTCATTGCTGTGGGGGCTGGACTCAAACCTGGGTTGTGCACATAGCAAAACAGCACACTACCAGCTCCCATCTGATGTATTATTTTATTTTATTTTTTAGCTCAGATACTGTATTCTTTGCCTTTGAATTCTGTTACGACTTATTTAATACTTTCTCTGACTTTGTTGAATTTTTCTTCTATAGACTTTCTTATGGTCATGATTTTAAGGTCTTTTTTTTTTTCAGATTTATTTGTTTGTTGTTTGTTTATTTATGAGAGAGTAGGGGAGAGAGAGGGATAGAAAGAATGCACCAGAGTATCACTTTGGCACATTCGGTGCCTGGGATTAAATTCAAGACCTCATGCTTTAGAGTACAATGCCTTATCAACTGTGCTATCTCCCAGGCCACACCTCAGGTCTTCTTTAGAAAGTTAGAATTAGCTCTACTGAATTTGTATTTTTCTTTTTCTTTTTTTTTTCTCTCAAGCTGCTGTCTTGATCCATCATATTTTATTATTTCCCTGTTTGGTACTCCTTGAGAACCAGAGCCAGGGTTTTGTTTGAGCAAGACCTGGGAAGTGGCCAGGGATTCAGAGTCAAAGTGCCAGGCTAAGGCTGTAACACTAATGTTGAACTAACCTTGATAGTGACAGCAGTTTGAAGTTGTAGGTGATTTGTAGGTTGGAGGAAAAACAGACTCTGGCAGGCTGCACACTATAAATGTCGTGCTTCTCCCCAGCTTTATCCCTAGGGTCTCTTACTGTGGAAACTGAATTGCAGTATGATTGCATCCACTAGGTCTGTTTGCCCCCTCCCACTTGTCTCTACCCCCTGTAAATGATGTTACAATGCTCACATGACTTACAATTTTCTATTTCCTTTTTCTACTATAAAGTTGTATGTACAAAATTATAATAGTATTAGGGTGCTGGGATTTTGGTTCAGTCTGCCCCATGCTTGATATATGTAAAAGTTCTTTATCTTCCTTACTGTAGGTTATTGTTGTGCAAAGGCTTTTTACCTTCTCTGTCTCTTGCTGTCAAAGTGTGTGGGGGAAGGTGTTTCCTTGTATGTTATGGTTTTGTTGAGTAGAAGAAAGGAAACAGACCATTCTGTTTAACTCTCTTGAACCTGCCACATCTATAGAGAGTTCTTACAATACTATTCATTTATTTTTACCCCTAGTTTTAAATATTTATACTCAAAACATTTATAGTTCGCTTATATAAATATACTTTTAAATAAGGGATTTGAAATTTGTATCATGCTAAAAATGGAACTGTTATACATACCAAAATGTGTTCTCAGCAAATGAAATATTTATTATTCAGCTATGAATTAATATATGTTGATTTTTTCCCCTAGGTTGATTTGTATCAATTACAAGTAAATACACTTAGGAGATATAAAAGACACTTCAAACTTCCAACCAGACCAGGACTAAATAAAGCTCAACTTGTTGAGGTATTGCTAGATATGACTTTAAGTTATTTAAAAGAGCTGTTTATATAAACAAGGGGTCTTTATATACTAATGAGATTATTATCATAGCTTATATAATTATACATTCTAGTTAAGAAAAATAAAGTTAAAAACGATTGTGGAAGAATCTAGATGTCTAGAACTGTTTTCCACTTGGGAGTTTTTTTTTTTTTTTAATTTTAAAAAGGAGACATTAACAAAACCATAGGATAAGAGGGTTACAACTCCATACAATTCCCACCACCACATCTTGGTATCCCATCCCTTCCCCTGATAGCTTTCCTATTCTTTATCCCTCTGGGAGTATGGACCCAAGGTCATTGTGGGATGCAGAAGGTGGAAGGTCTGACTTCTGTAATTGCTTCCCAGCTGAACATGGGCATTGACAGGTCGATTCATACTCCCAGCCTGCTTCTCTCTTTTCCTAGTACAGTGGGGCTCTGGGGAAGCGGAGCTCCAGGACACATTGGTGGGGTTGTCTGCCCGGGAAGTCTGGTTGGCATCATGTTGGCATCTGGAACCTGGTGACTGAAAAGAGAGTTAACATACAAAGCCAAACAAATTGTTGCCCAATCATGGACCTAAAGGCTGGAATAGTGCAGATGAAGAGTTGGGGGGTGGGGGGTCCTCCATTTGTATATAGCTAGTAGGCATATTTTAGTTATATCTCAAAGGGCCTGTAGCTATACTAGGTTTTTTTTTTTTCCTTTTTCCTCTGAGCCTGAAATCTGATAGGCAGGTGGATCCAAGTTACTGTCTGACAAGATGATGTCATGGCTAGAAAAGGGACAGAAAGCTGGATCAGGAAGAGAGTAGCTCCCTATTATGGGAAAGGTGTATAAATATTGTTGACTGTAAACCCCATCGATTTGATGTGATCTGGGGCCCATATTCAGCTTAGGAGCCTGTGTGACCTCTGCATTCCTGTAGATCTGAGCTCACATTCTGTGGGCATAAGTAGGAACATTTCAAGCTGCCCCAATATCAGGACCCATCGTCCTCAGGTGTAGCATAGAGTATGCTGTCCATCCTCCCTTTGGAGGAGGGAAATTCTTTTATGTAACAACTATTCAGTGGATTGTGTATCATTAAAGTTTTCCATTTTTAAGATATTTATTTTAATGAGCGAAAAGTACAGGAGAAAGGTACAGAGAGAGACCAGAATATGCTCAACTCTGGGTTGTGGTGGTGTTGGGGATTTTTCCTGGGACCCCAGAGCTTCAGGCATGAAGAAAATCTTTTGCATAACCATTGTGCTGTTTTCCCACCCTGTGTCAATTTCTAAGGATCTTAAAGTACTGACTTCTAGAAACATTTAAGTGGGAATTATATTTATTTTACTTTTAAAAATATTTTATTTATTCATTTGATAAAGTCGGAAAGAAATTGGAAGGGAAGGGGGAGATAGAGGAGGGAGGGAAGGGAGGCACCTGCAGCACTGTTTAACTAGTTAGGGAGCTTCCCTCGTGTAGATGGGGACTGGGGGGCTTGAACCCATTTCATGTACATTTTAATACAGATAGTCAACCTGGTCTACCACCTCCCAGTCCTAGTTTTTTTATTCTTATCCTAGAAATCTTTGGTTTTTAATTTCTATTTACTCAGTAACCATTGAACACGTAATTGAGACATAAACCGAATATGCTTGAGCTAGACCCTTAAATATCAGTAGTTTTCCTATAACTTGCTGTTTTTAGAATATGTCCTTGTTGATGTTAGTTTTTTTTTCTAGTCACTATGTTTTCTTCATATTTAGAAAGATGCAAAGATCCAGTCTTTTACTTATAGTTTCTTTGATACTAGATTTCTAGTCCGTTCATAATTTTGAAAAGGGACACATGTGTGTATATGTGCTTTCTCAGGAAATAATAGAACCATAAAAATTATATATCACTTTAAGATATTTCTAAATTAATGATTTATACTTTACTCATATTTAGAACAAAAATTGCTCCTAGGTAGAATAGAAATGTAAACATGTAGGTAAGATTTCTCAAGTTCTTCAGTTTTAATTTAGTAATTCTACATTTTTTCCCATCCAAGTACTAACCAGGCCCAACCTTGCTTAGCTGACAGGATCGAGTATGTTTAGGGTGGTATAGCCGTAGACCATTTTCTAATATATTGAATAAGATAAGAAATGAACATAGGGTACAATTTTGGGAAGAATAATTTTTAATGTTAAAATTCAATGTATTAACTTTTTAAAAAATATACTCCATTTATTTTTTTCCCCTATTGTTGCTCTTGTTGTTTTTATTGTTGTAGTTATTGATGTCATAGTTGTTGGATAGGACAGAGAGAAATGGAAAAGATAGGAAGGTGGGGAGAAAGAGAGACACCTGCAGACCTGCTTCACCACCTGTGAAGCGATTCCCCTGCAGGTGGGGAGCTGGGGGCTTGAACCGGACCTTCTTCTTTGAGCCACGTGTGCTTAACCCTCTGCGCTACCGCCAACTCCCTCAATGAATTAACTTTTTAGCCATAATATCTTCTCTCCAAACTAAGAGAAATTCAGTTTTCTTTAAAGTTCAGTTGAAAGACCTTTTTGTATTAGAAAGATGTTGCCAACTGTGTTGATACTACATCAATATACATACACATTTGAATCAAATGATGCTTCTTTGGGGACAGGTGAAAAGCAAAGAACTTATTATTTTAAAAGTTTTGTTTACCTGTACATATATTTGAAATGCAAAAATAAAACTTAAAAATTATGATAATCTGATAACATTAGTTCTTAAACACATAATCTAAATTCATACAATTTCTGGAGCTTTTTGTCATTTAAAAATGAGAAATCCAGATAGTCATGAGCTTTAGTGTTTTCTTAATCAGAAATGCAGGTATTGGGGCCAGGTGGTGGTGTGCCTGGTTGAACACACGTGCTACAATGCACAAGGACCTGGGTTCGAGCCACTGGTCCTCACCTGCAGGGGGGATGTTTTGCAAGTAGTGAAGCAGTGCTGCAGGTGTCTCTCTCTTTCTCCTCCCTCCCTCTTGATTTCTGGCTGTATATAATAAATAAATAAAGGTAAAGAAGAAAAAAAATACAGATATTTATGATTCCAGAGTCTGATGAGTATTCTTTTTAAGTTCTTTAATTATCCCATGAATAACTTAGCCTTTAGGAATCAGTCTCTCACCTCCCCCCACCCCCCATCATTGTTACTGTTATGGGCTGACTTACAGATAGAGACACAAGTAGAGAAGCAGACCAGTAGACGGAAAGACATCATAGTGCTGATGCTTCCTCCAGTGCAGTGGGCACTTGGCTTGAGCTTAGATCATACACATGATAAAGCGGGCACACTATCCACATAAGCTGTCTTGCTTCCCTTTTGAAAAAGTTTTATTATACACTGTACATAGGCATATCAACAGTCCAGTTTAGTCTGTTGATAGTTGCAATGCACATTAGATTAGCACAGTGAAAAGACAATGGAAGAGGTAAACGTTCTTCAGTGATTATCCTTCCTTCCCCTCCTTAGTTATCTTAGTTATCTATCCTTCCCCTCCTTAGTTATCAGAAAAAATTTCAGGGTACTTTAATAAAGAGTACTGCCGATGAGTGGATGGATGGATGGATGTCATAGTAAACATATTTAAAAGTATTTGATGGTTTATTTTTTTGACACTAAAACCGTTTCAATTTCGTGTTTATTATTCTTTTTCATCAAGTAGGATCTAGACCATTACATGATACATAAGAACTTTTACATTTTGTTTTATTTCATTGGTACTTAGAAAATTAAAGTAAAAAAACTTTATTTCCTAACCTAGCTTCCAATTCTGAAATTTTAAAACAAATAAAATGCACATTGTAGTTGATGTATGTTTAATTGAAATCACACTATCTCTTGTTCAGACATGCTAATATATGCTTTTATCTTGTTGGCATTTTGTTAAATCAAATTTGTTTTTCAAAGGCAATTATTCTTACCACAATACTATATTTTTTCTTTTAATGAAAGTAGCTTTAAAAAAAAAAACAAAAAAACAAACCTAGCTTATAAAGTTTGTTAATATTTATAATTTAATTTCCTCAATTTTTTTTTTCCTTTATAGATAGTTGGTTGCCACTTTAGGTCTATTCCAGTGAATGAAAAAGACACCTTAACATATTTCATCTACTCAGTGAAGAATGACAAGAACAAGTCAGATCTCAAGGTTGATAGTGGTGTTCACTAGGAGAGATGCAATTGAGACTAAGACTTGGATGTTAAGACTGTTTGTTTTTCATATGTAGAAATGTTTCTTGTGTATTTTTTCCACAGAGGATTTTCTTCAGTTTTTTTTTCTTTGTTTCTGACTCAAATAATTAGTGGGAAAGTCATGTAAAGTGAGCTTTCCTAGATTTAAAGTATTTTAAATAAAGGTTATTGCTATTATAGTTGTTTCAGTGTATTTATTTTGTGAAATTTGATTTCTATTTTATGCTAACATTTAGTGGCAACATTAATTTAGATTTTTATATAATCATCCTTCCTTTTGTACCTTCCTTTTTAATGGAAAAAAAAAATAATTGGGGGGCCAGGTGGTGGCACACCTGGTTGAGTACACACACGTATTACAATGCCCAAGGACCTGGGTTTGAGCCCCTGGTCCCCACCTGCAGGGGCAAAGCTTTGCGAGTGGTAAAGCAGTGCTGCAGGTGTCTCTCTAGCTCTCTTTCCTCTCTATTACCTCCTTCCCTATTGATTTCTGGCTACCTCTATCCAATAAATAAATAAAGATAATAAAAAACATTTAAAAAATTAATTGGTTACGGAGAAGTAAAAACATAGTATATCTGCATTCTCAGGGACAATCTGATATAGAACTAAAGGTATCCCAAATAGCATTTTAAAAGTTTTATTTAATGCTTACAGTATTGAAAAGTAGACTTTCATTGTTACAATTTGTGTGTATAAATACATATAACAATATGATATATATATTTCTGATATTTATACACTATCAGGAAGAAACATTTTAATTTATGTGCTTATCTTTTTCCAAAAGAAAATCTAATGTGCCAGAAACGTTAAACACAGTGCTAAAGGTTGAAATAATATAGAATTAAGTAGATTTGGTTGTTTAATTTTTTCCTTGGAGTAAGGTTATCTACATGGCATGTATAGTCAGCAGTGTACCTTAAATCATGTCCTCTACTATTTAAAGCTAATAAAATGGAATGACCTACATATTCAAAATTTTTGGTCAAACATAGCTCTAACTTGATTTACATTTTATTTTCTTGTTATATTTTATGTTGTTAGTTTTCTGTTAAATAATTTAACCTACTTCCTGAAGAGTATACTTATTGCTTAATTAGATTCTTATTAAAAATCAAATTTATAGCTGTGACACGAAGAAGCAAATAAAACAACAGCTTTAAGGGACATGTTCTGAGATGGTGGTGCAGAGTTTAGACTTGAAATAGATGAAACCCTTAATGTAGCTCAGGTTGACATTTGGGCCTGATAATTATTTATTATGCAAGACAGTCTTCTGTGTTGTAGGTTTAGCAGCATCATTCCAAATTATATTCCTCCATGAGGATAATTTCTGGAACCATCCGTTCCACCCCGGTTCCATGGCTGCCAGTTGTTAGCAACATCGCCCCGCCAGATATTCGTGGGGATGCGGCATCATCTAAGTTCATTTCCCACTTCTACGCTCTACCGGACCTGCCAATATACGCGGATATCTTCGCCCACCCTGTCCAACGCTTGACGTCTCGTCATCCAATCTGGTCTCCTACGCCTACACTGAACTTCTCTGTTCCAGACTCTTGGAAACAGAGTTGGCAGTCAGCTGAGGTAAAGAACAAACACCTCATCACAGACCCCTGCAAGCGTCAACCCGGCTTTGACCTAGCACGTTGTGATTGGGCCCTCCTCAATCGCTATCGAACAGGCCATGGCCGGTGCGCTGCTATGTTCCATCGCTGGGGAGCCAGAGACGACCCGAACTGCCCCTGCGGCTACAGACAGACTATGACCCACATAGTCAATGACTGCCACCTCTCCAGATTCAAAGGAGGTCTCGAAACTTTACATCAGGCTCAACCTGACGCTGTTGACTGGCTACGGAAGAAGGGCAAACGCTAGAAGAAGAAGACAGGAGTCCACATACTAGTGCCAGTGGCACTCTGAAGGTGTGACATCTAAAAGTATCAGTAAACATTGCCAAACATCCTGTGGGGGACAAAATCACCCCTTGATAGAGAACAACTGATGTAGCCAAATCTAAAATACAGGTCACTAGAAGGTGAGTCTGCATATGTTTTTCTGAGTATATTGACAGCTAGAAAATAGAGTGCGCACTAAGGCTACAGGTCTTTGTTCTTGATATGACCATTTTAAAATTTATTTGCAGGCCAGCAAAATAGCTCACTTGGATAGTGTGCTGCTTTGCCATGTGTGCAACGCAAGTTTGGGCCCAGCTCCCACTGCATTAAAGGAAGCTTTGGTGCTGTGGTTTCTTCTTCCACTGCCTTTTCTGCTTCTATCAGTTGAAGTGAAATCAGAGTGATGAAGCCCTGAATATGACCCCCGCCCCCACCAAAAAAAAATTACTTGCTGATTTATTGATGAGCACATGGTACAATAATTGGTATTACACATGTTTTTTTTTCCTTAATGTTAATTTACTAATAAGAATCGGAGCAGCATTCTGGTATGTGCAATGTTAGGGATTAAACTCACAACCTCATGCTTCTAAGTCCAGTGTTATCTATCCACTGTGCCACCATCTGAGCTGCTATACAGAAATTTCTATGTGACACTTTTTTTCTTAGACATGAAAATGAACCACATAACTACCAGAAGTGGCAGTTTATTTTAAGAAAGTATGTTTACACTTCATTTACCTCTCTACAGACGTAATTTTTTTTTTAAAAAAACATTTCATTCTTACAGGAAAAGTTCAAAGTTAACGTCTATTAAAGTGTTTGTATATGAATATAAAATCATAATCAGTCCAGTTCCTTCCTACTATCATCTCCTGATAACTTCTAATCTGCTTTCTGTTTGTATAACTTTGTTATGAATGCCGGATACAAAGGGCATCATACAACATAAGTATGTGCACACCTCAGCGACTGCAGGTTGTGTTCCAGATCACTGTAATAAAATGAACATGGCAATAAAGTAAGTCATAGTTTTTGGTTTCCCATTGTATATAGAAGTTTTCAACATGCTGTAGTCTATTCATCTGTAAAACCCTTGTCTAAAAGGTGATATTTGTATCTTAATACTTAATTGCTAAAAAACAAACAAACAAAAAAAATCTTTTCTGAATCTTCAGTGAGTTGTGGCTCACTGAAGGATGAGTTGGCAATTTCTTAAAGTCTAACAGCAATTAAGTTTGCTTCGTTGACATTTTCAGGACAGATTTCTCTGTAATGTGTGATGCTGTTTTATGTTATACCTACAATAGGATTTTTTTTCAAAATTAGAGTCAACCCTATCAAACCCTGTCACTTTTTTTTATCAGCTAAATTTATTTGTTATCACTTCAATGTTCACAGTATCTTCATCAGAAATAGATTCTACCTCAAGAAGCCATTTTCTTTAATCATGAATAACAGTTCTTCCAGTTCTACTATGAGTTTGCAGCAATTCAGTGATGTCCTTCTGTCATCCTGTCATCATTTTACTTATTATTCTAGTTTTCTATTTCCATTATCTGTAGTTAACTCTTCCATTGAAACTTTGAATCTCTCAAAATTATCCATGGGAATTTGAATCAATTTTTTTTTTTCCTAACTCCTGGTAATTTTGATATTTTGATCTTTTCCCATGAGTCATGAATGTACTCTATGCCATCCAGAATAGTGGATTCTTTCAAGAAGCTTTTAAATTTCCTTTGCCCATATCCATCAAAGGAGTCACTATGACAACTACTGCCTTATGAAATATATTTGTTAAGTATTAAGATTTAAAAGTTAAAATTTCTCTTTGATTCATGTATTACAGAATGAAAGTTGAATTAGCAAGCTTGAAAATACCTTGCACATTTCCTTCAGAGACCTTAAGTGTGTCCATGAGCAATAATAGTACTTTAAAAGGAGTATTTTTCTGAGCAGTGAGTCTCAACCAGGGACTCAAAATTTTCAGTAAACTATGTTGCAAACAGATGTGCTTTAATCCAGGCTTTGTTCCTTTTATAGACCATAGGCAGAGTAGATTTATTATAATTCTTATAAGCTCTAAATTTCAGAATGGTAAATGAATACTGGCCTTACCCAAAAGTTACTTATTAGCCTCTAATAAGAGAGTCAGCCTGTCTTTTCGTACTGTGGACCAAGCATTGACTTCTCTCTCACTATGAAAATTCTAAGTGGCACATTCTGCTAATTTAAGACTGTTTCAACATTGAAAACCTGTTGTTTAATATAGTTTGGTATAATTGTATGTGAGTATTTGCTGCTTCATCTCACAAGTTTATGTTGTAGAGATGACTTCTTTCCTTAAATCTCATGATTCAGATTTCGGTGGCTTCAAGCTTTTGTTTTTCAGCTTTTCACTTCAGTAATCCTTAATAGAATTGAGGATAGTTAGAGCCTTGCTCTGGATTAGACTTTGACTTATGAGACTATTGTGACTAGTTTGATCTGCCCAAATCACTAAAAACATTTTTCTAACTAGTACTAGAGCTATTTCACTTATTATTGCAGTAACACTTCTTATTTCCTTTAAATTTTTATCCCTTTTTTCTATTATTTTCAGCTTGTTTCATGTAAAACACCTTTCAGCATACCTTAGCTTCTGATATGCCTCCTTGCTAAGCATAATCATTCCTAGATTTGTATTTTTCCCATTTTTTTTTATTTGTGATTAATAGTGGGTTACAGGATTGTAAGATTACAGGGTGTAGTTCCACACTCCACCCACCAAAATTCTGGGTCCCCACTTCCTACCTCTCAAAGATAAATATTATAGTTTTCACATCCTAGCTTTCTATTTAAAGTATAACTCTTCTTTCATATCAGGCTTATTAGTAGTGTTGCTAATTAGCCTACTTTTAAAATACATTGTATTTGTCTTTATGAGAGAGACCAGGGCATCACTCAGCTCTGGCCTGTAGTGGTGCCATGGGTTTTACTCTTACAGGGTATCAAGAATACAAGCCCTCTGAACTGCTGTTCTGGTCCTAATTGGCCTAATTTAAGTTTTGTTGAAATGTTTTAAAAATATATAGACACCACGGAGAAGGAGAAATATGGGGAATGGTCAGTTGGTGGACACATACTACTTATCAGAACACATACTACTTTTATCAGTTACGTTGCTGCCTTATATGCACACCATTTGTGGTATCAAAGCAATTAATTTTTTTATTTTACTATTTTTATAAATGGAGAAATTAATGGGAGCTTTCCTCTGAAGGTGGGGGCTGGGGACTTGAATCCTGGTCTTCACATATAGTGATAGGTATACTTTACCAGGTGCACCACTGTCCAACCCTCAAAACAATTCTAATATAAAGATGAGCTCATTTTGTAGAAGTAAATTGAGGAAACTAACTCTTGTCAACTTAGGTAGTTTTGACGTAGCAGTTTCTTTTATTTAAATCTTTGAAAGAAAAGTTTTAGTCTGTTAATATAAAGTGATTTTTGACTTTCATGTTGCATTCTTTTTTTTTCCTTTTGGGACTGTTATTTTATTAGTGACTTAATGGTTTTCAAAAAGTCTTAAGATTTTAGTGGTTTAGTTTCACATTACACAAATCACCAAAATTCTCTGCCTTCCTGGTTTTGTCTCTCTCACTCCTACCACCACCACTGTAGTTCTCACAAAGTCTGAAGTTTGATGTGTGTGTGTGTGTGTAGGTGCGTATACTTTAATTATCTATATTATATTTACAAGTGAAGCCATTAAGTAGTTGTCACCTCTTATTTCACTAAACATAATCACTCTAGTTCCATCCATTTAAATGTTACTATTATTTAAAAAATCTGTAAATGTTTTATTATTGGTGTTTTTGAAAGCACTCACCATAGTAGTTGCCAACAATAATTATTGAAACAACTCAAGTAAACCTATGAGCAGGATGACAGTAGGAAGGAAATTAAAGTTTCAAAGCATACTATGAACATTCTTATCATTCTTTTCTCCAAAATAGCTATTGCTCATTATTTTGGTTCTTTGTGTTACTTCTAATTCTTTAAAAATCCTGCAGCATTAGTGCCCAACCCCAGCAAACTAAAGTGTTCAGTGAGTCCCTCTCGAATACGATGAGGATATGAGAAATTTTATCAAGAAGAAATGGGCTACCAATAAGTATTAGTGTTGCGGACCAGTGATGGCACACCATATAGAGTACATACTTTACCATGCACATGGACCTGAGTTCAAAGCCCTGGTCCCCACCTGCAGCAGGAAGCTTCACAATTAATGAAGCAGTGCAACAAGTATTTCTCTCTCTCCCCCTCCCCCCTCCTCTCTCTCTCTCTCCTCTCTTTCTTACAGTCTATAAAAAATGGCTGCTATAGGGGAGGGAGGGGATATGGAACTCTGGTGGAAGGAATTGAATTGTATGGAGTTGTACCCCCCTTTATCCCACAATCTTGTCAATCATTATTATATCACTAATAAAAGATTTTAAAGAAATGGCTGCTAGGAATGATGGAGTTGTGCAGGTACTGAGCCCCAATGAAAACACTGGTGGCACAAATAAATAAATGGATATATCAATAATATTACTATTGACTTTGTTACTAATTCAAAGTAAGAAAACAGATACAGAAAATAAAAAGTAAAGGTACAAAAATTGTTATTAGGCATTTGCATTCACAAGCTATCTGATATGTGCGATATTGTGTCATGTTTGTATATGTGGAAACATTTGCATTCCTAAAAGGAAAGATGATAGTGTTCAATAGTTCGGTGGTTAAGGCTCAAGATGATAAGAGTATGACTTGCCGTATTCAAAACTTGATTGTACTACTGTGATAATGTAGACTTTGATAAACAATTTAATTTCTCTACACCTTGGAATTTTTGTCCATAAAGTAAGGATTTTTTGACAATTCCCGCTTCTTTGATACATACATGTGTATATATATATATATATATATATATATATATATATATATTTATTTATTTATTTATATTTATCTATTAAGAGAGACAGAGAAAAGGAAGAGAGAGAATTAGAGCACCACTCTGATATATGCAATGTCAGGGGGCAAACTTAGAACGCCATGCTTGAGAACCCAATTCTTTATTGTGCCACTTCCTAGGCCATACCTCTTCCATTTTTAAGATAGTACTTAGAACAATAGTAAATGTTCAAATAAAAGTTTTATAACTAAAAGTTGTTGAACAATAATCAACTCATTAGTATGGCTTAGAAACATACTGTCCTGGGCTAGATGGTGGTATACCTGCTAGAGAGTGCACATGTTACAGTGAGCGGGGATCTGGTGCAAGTTCTGAGTTCCCACCTGCAGCGAGAAGCTTCATGAGTGGTAAAGCAGTGCTGTAGGTCTCTCTATTTTATTGTTTTTATTTGATGGGACAGAGAGAAACTGAGAGAGAAGGGTAGATAGAGAGTGAGAGAGAAAGACACCTGTAGACCTCCCTCACCATTTGTGAAGTGTCCTCCCAGAATGTGAGGGGCAGGGGCTTGAACCTGGATCCTTATACATAGTGACCTGTGCACTTAAACAAGTATGCCATTGCCTGGTCCCGGGTCTGTCTCTTTTATCACTCCTTTCCCTTTTGATTTCTCTCTGTCTCCATCAAATAAAATAAACAAACAAATAACCATACTGTTTTTGTGGGCTGAGAGAGAAGCTATGAGTAGGGTGTATGCCTTGCCATGTGTGTCGCCCAGCTCCCAGGGTACCTGAGGAGGCTCCGGTGCTGAGGTGTGTCTCCCTCTCTGAGTGAAGAAATCTATCTAGAGTGCTGAAATTGCATATGTTATATCCCAACTCTGCTAAATCAATAAATATATAAATACTGTTTTAATAAAAAAAAATGCATAAGGTATAAATTGTATGAACATTAATGTTATTGCACTTGGTAATTTAGGGAAAGAATGTATTATGTATTTAATGTATTTCTTTAATGTATTATTTCTAATAGCATATGACATTTTTATATTATAGGATTAATTCCAGAATGAATATTTTATATGAATAATATATAAAATTACATTTATTAAAGAGTAACCCTTCTCAGATATTTTTTAATTAGGGCATGATTACAGTAGTCAGAGAACATTTATTAAAAAGTCTTTGCTGCCTCATGCTGATGTGTCACTTATAAATAGATAACTTTAATATTTTTTCTCCTCTCAAAGAGTCTATATATTAAGTAGAAAATGAAAAATGCTTACATATGGCTTTTTTTAAAAAATATTTTCTTATTTTTTTGATTTTCCCTTTTGTTGCCCTTGTTTATTGTGGCTGTTGTTATTATTGTTGTTGGATAGATAGGACAGAGAAATGGAGAGAGGAGGTGAAGACAAGGGGAGAGAAAGATAGATACCTGCAGACCTGCTTTCACTGCCTGTAAAGAGAACCCCTTGCACATGGAGAGCCAAGCCTGGGGCTCCTGATGCTGTGCGCTTCCTGCCATATGTGCTTAACTCACTATGCAACTGCCTGGCTCCCACTTACGGCTTTCTTTATTCACTTATGCACTGTTCCAAAAAGGCCATAAGACTTGCATTATTGAGTCAGTTTAGCATGAAAAAAGTCTTTCTTTTTTTTTTTTCCCTTTCAGGGTTATCCCTAGGGCTCAGTGCCTGCACTAGGATTCCACTGCTCTTGGAGGTCATTTTTCCCATATTTCTTGCCCTAGTTGTTGTTATTATATAGGACAGAAAGAAATCAAGAGAGGAGGAGAAGACAGAGAGAAAGATAAATATCTGCAGACCTCTTCACCGCTTTTGAAGTGTCTCTTCTGCAGGTGGGGAGTCAGGGGCTCAAATGGAGGTCCTTACGCGGATCCTTGCACTTCCTGCCATGTGCGCTTAACCTGCTGTGCTGCCGCCCAGCTTCCAAAAAGTCTTTGTATAAAACCACTGTGTTATCTCCCTCTACTTAGGTAGTCTAATTTTGATATCAATCAGTTTCAGTGAAGAAAAAAGTTTAATTAAATCACATATGATAGACAACAATGAACTTAATATTTTTCAAACATTAATTCTTCATACATTTTTATAGGAATCATATTTGAGAACACATCCTGACATATATGTGCAAATTTTAAGATGAACTGAATTCTGACTGCCTCAAAATTATTTGGTCTCAGTAACACCAGTGGAATACAAATGTAGGTACAAATGTGTGATTTTTTCACATTAGGGACCTCAACAATGTATTTCAATGAAGTAATGCCATTTGCATCCCTAAAATGATATCTCCTAAATTTACTACACAATACAGTACTTCTCGAGCTTTTCCTCACAATGCTTTGTACAGCACTGTACACTTCTCTGTAGCAGTCTTCACATTTATAATCATTTGCTTGCAGTGTTTACACTAATTAATTATAAAACAAGTTCCAAGAGGACAGTTTTACCATACTCATTACTATGTTTCCAGCTCTCATTCCTAGCTGGCATTTAGCAAACATTTTATACAGTTTTACAGTAGGAAGGACTTACTTAAATTACCTTTGCAGCTGCTATTCAATGCACACTTCTTACAGATCTGGGGCAGAGTCCAAAGCTGACAACCAGGTAAATATATTTTGGAGGTATCTGTTTTACTTAGTTTTCAATTTTATATGACTTATAAATTCTCATATACTATATTTTAAAGCTGTTTCATTAGTCTCAGAAAAAAAGTGATTATCAGGGATATACGTGTTAGTTCTAAATATAGTACTGGATATGTGAGTGTGTATAGTGTCTGGGTTTTGGAATCATAACTATTCAAATTCTATCCTTAATTTTAGCAGTTTGACGTAGCATCTGAAAGAAAAAAAAAGCTTAAGTAGGAATACTTCCCAAAAAAAAAAAAAGAATATTTACCTCAAAAAAAAGTTGGTGTTTATTTTTAAGTGAAAATGTACTTAATGTACTTGCCATACATGAAATAGTTCAAACATTTGCTTCCTTTCCCCTTCTGATTAGAAAACTTCCGGTTTTCCTTCCAAAAAGTTCAGTGGCAAGTCCGGTCTTATGTATACATTATCAATAACTGACAACTAAGACCTGAAACTGACATTTGAGCCAGGAGAATGGCTATTTTACTTGAGTGGTAGAATTCATTTTCTGGACAGTGAACACTTTGTAGGTGAAAATTTTCTAGGTAAAAGTTTTAACCAATGTTAACGATGTCCACAAAGACTAATGAATAATTTACATTCCTACCTACTTAACAAAGTTTCTTGTCCTTGACAAATAAGAATTTATAAAAACTACTTTATTGCACTGGATAGAAACTAGAATACAACTACACAGAAGATTTGGATATTAGGGAAGGTGTTCTCTGGAATACTTGAAGAATCTCAATAATTGTTACAAGGAATCACAAAGGAGATCTTTGGCCCAAAGAAGATATCTCTGAAAGAAAATAGAATATGAGTTAAATTCAGTTGAAAGATGAGAGACATATTAATCATGTCTGGGTTAAAAATGGACAGTGATTTCAAGGATTTCAGATATGGCTATTCTTTTTAGGTGAATAAAATACAAAGAGATTGAGTGGAAACACTTGCCACAGGATCAACAATAACCAAGAAGGTAATCAATTCTAATTCCCTCCACCTCTCCTTTGCTACTGATAATGTGCTTTCATTTATCTGTAATGAAAAAAGATTGGGTGACTTCAAAACATTTAATGTCATTCCCAAATTTTACTTCTCTGATATGAGTAGGTATGGGCCATGAAATTTAACTATACAGGTAAGGCACAGAAGGAGTCAATAAATGAATGTCTTAAGTTTTCTGGGGAAGGAAGAAATATTAAGCTACATTACTATTGTTGGAAAGGTCATATAATACAGAGTACAAGATATATTAAATTGTATTTATGTGCAAGGTTGTATTATAATTGTGGCTCATTAGGAATGGACATTATATGTAATATAATGATGTGTGTATGGTATATCTGAAACATTGCTGTAAGGTATGCTCAAAAGTTACTGAGAAAGTAGATCCTAAAGTTCTCAATACAAATAAAAATACAAATTTTGTAAGTATATGCAATGATAAATGTTAACTGAATTTATTGTGGCAGCCATTTTCTCATGAAGTACATTGTTCCCCTTAAATTTATGCAGTACTGTTTGTAATTTTATCTCAATAAAAATTAAAAACAGGAGACAAACTAAAATTTATGTTTTCTGCAAAAAAAAGCTTTCTACTTTAATAAGGCAAATCTGTTGCTGCTTAGAACTCCAAATAATAGGCAGAGGGTAGATATCATAATGGTTATGCAAAGAGACTCATGCCTGAGGCTCCAAAGCCCCAGGTTCAATCCCCCGTACCATTATAAACCAGAGCTGAACAGTGCTCTGGTATTAAAACAAAACAAAAAAACTCCAGATAACAAATTTGGGGGCTGGGGATGGTGCACCTGGTTGAGTGCACATTATGTTCAAGCCCCTGGTTCCCACCTGTAGGGGGGAAGCTTCGCAAGTGGTGGTGAAGCAGTGCTGTATGTGTCTCTCGCTGTCTCTCTCCCTCTGTTTCCCCCTTCCTCTCAATTTTGGGCTGTCTCTATCCAATAAATAAAGATTTTAAAAATTAAGTTTGTGTATTTATACTTCTAGTCTTATTCATTAACACAGATAATGATAAATTATATAAAAATAAATGAAAATGCATTTTAGTAAATTGGTTTCAAGTCTTACAGTGATAGACTAAAAAAAAAAAAAAAAAAACAGACATGGGGGCTGGGCACTAGTGGACCCGGTTAAGCACACATGTTACCATTCACAAGGACCCAGGTTTGTGCCCCTGGTCCCTACCTGCAGGGAGGAAAGCTTCATGAGTGATAAACCTGCCTGTCTCTTCTGCATTCTATCTTACCTATCGAAATGAAACAAAATGACAAAAATCAGGCATGGTATTTAAATATTAGACTAAGCATTTCATTTATGAAGTTGGGAAATTTGGATGATTTTATGAGACCGATTAACTCAAGGTCTTGTATCATCATTTACTACAGTGATTCTCAAACATTATCATACATATAGGGCCAGGCTGGTTTAGTGCACACATTACAGTGCCCAAGGACACAGGTTCAAGCCCCTGGCCCCCACCTGCAACGGGAAAGCTTCACAAGTGGTGAAGCAGAACTGCAGGTGTCTCTTTGTCTCTTTACCTGCCCATCTCCCTCTACCCTCTCAATTTTTCTCAGTCTATTGAATAATAAGTAAATATGAATATTTTAAAAATTGTTATGCATATATATATATTTCCTAGCTGTGTATTTTATGATATTTCCTTACTTGGGGCAGCAGAGCAGTTCACTGAAGTTGCAGTAGCAGATCATTTCACATCCTTGCCCATCCCAGAAATGATCCTGAACATTTACATCAATCTTTGTCATGTCAGGTACTCCTTCTGGAAGGTTGTGACAGTTGCCATCTTTTAGTATCTTTCTGTAGCAAGAGTGACGATTTACAGGCAAGGTTTGGATTCCTGACAGCAAAGCCATCTCAATGATAAAGACAAGTACTATAAATTTCATTTTGATTTCCAGACCTGAGGTGGGGAAAAAAAATCAAATTCTCTCAGTGATTTTTTTTTTTTAAAGATGAGATTCAGTGGAACATAAAGTCATATAGCATTCTTATAAACACAAGGACAGAAAGGATAGGAATTGATTTTTTTAAACTATTTTTGCTTTTTTGAATATGTCTCAAAGTCTAGTTTTATGACCATCTACAATATAAATCACTTAGTATGCTTCTTAAACATCAAATTCATGAGTTCCTCAAAGAAATATTGAATGAGAAATGATGGGCGTGGGGTGGGAATTGGAGTAGAAGTATTGATATTAGCTACAATCTGCTTCTTCAAGTATCCAAAATAATTTCCTTTTGTATGTTCAGTAGAGAAAAGTTACTTTTTCTTCCTTTTGCCCCCTTTTTGTTAGCCTTTCAAAGTATTTTTAGGCTTATTTTTTTTTTATCTGGAAGAAAGAGAACTAGAGGGTATGACATAGGGAATGGAATTCAGAACCTCATGTTCTCAAGTCCTGTGCTTTATAAATGAAAAATTAAAAGAAAAAAAAATTTGCCACCAAAGTTGTTACTGGAGCTCAGATGCTTACACAATGTATTCACTGCTCCCAGTAGTCATTTTTCCACCTTTTAATTTGAACAGAGAGAAATTAAGAGGGAGTGGAGGAGATAGATAGAGATCTGCAGTACTACATCATCACTCATGAAACTCTCCCTGCAGCTGGATACTGGGGGCTTGAATCCAGGTCCTTGCACATGTGCTCTCAACTAGATGTGCCACTGCCTGGCCCACACTGAAAATCTTTCTTTTTCTCTTCTCTCTTTCTTCTTTCCTTCCTTCCTTCCTTCCTTCCTTCCTTCCTTCCTTCCTTCCTCCTTCTTTTCTTTCTTTCTTTCTTTCTTTCTTTCTTTCTTTCTTTCTTTCTTTCTTTCTTTCTTTCTTCCTTTCTTCCTTTCTTCCTTTCTTCCTTTCTTCTTTTTTTCTCCAGGGTCTTGGTGCCAGCACTACAAATCCACTACTCCTGGTGGCCATTTTTCCCATTTTATTGGATAGGACAGAGAGAAATTGAGAGGGGCAGGGATAGAAAAGGGAAAGAGCCATCAGGAAAAGCATCATGGACCCTCTTGGCAGCCTCTACAGGACCTTGCCCTCAGAGTAGAACAACAAAGGTAGGGACTGCCCCACACTCCAAAGGGAGGCTGGTTCAACCTACTCTGCCAACTTGAGGGCTCAGGCAAAAAGTAGTAAAGTCATGGGCCCCTAAGAATATACCTAAAATAGACTTCCTTGCTTCTTCCAAAATGGAGACCCCAAAACTCATTTGCTATATTCTTACCTTTAGATTCCTAATTATTAAACAATTTGTCATGCTTTGTATCTTAATGCTTTTTAGCCATCAAGCAGATGCTACCATGATCCCAATCTGACTTCCCTGGGCAGACAACCTCACCAATGTGTCCTGGAATCCCACCTCCCCAGAGCCCTGCCCCACTAGGGAAAGAAAGAAGCAGACTTGGAGTATGGATTGACCTGCCAATGCCCATGTCCAGCAGAGAAGCAATTACAGAAGCCAGACTTTTGACCTTCTGCACCCCATAATGATCCTGGTTCCATACTCCCGGAGAGACAAAGAATAGGAACAGCCTCACCAATGTGTCCTAGAACCCCACCTCCCCAGAGCCCTGCCCCATTAGGGAAAGAGAGAGGCAGGCTGGGAGTATGGATCAACCTGCCAATGCCCATGTCCAGCAGAGAAACAATTACAAAAGCCATACCTTCAACCTTCTGAACCCCATAGTGATCCTGGTTCCATACTCTCAGAGAGACAAAGAATAGGAAAGCTTCCACTAAAGGGGATGGGATGTGGAACTCTGGTGGTGGTAACTGTACTCCTCTATTCTATGGTCTTGTTGATCATTATTAAATCAATAAATAATTTTTAAAAGGTGGGAGGAGAGAGGAAGAGAGACATCTGTGGATCTCCTTCACTATTTGTGAAGCATCCCCCCCTCCACAGATGGAGAGCCAGGTCTCGAACCTGGGTCCTTGTGTGGGTCATTGTGCTCAATACCTATGTGTGCCTAACTGGGTATGCTTAATCAGGCACACCACCACTGCCCGGCCCCTTGAAAATTTTTTGAGGTTGCAAAACTCAAGTGAATTTCTAGAAGAAACTGTATCAGCAAGTGTAGTGGTTCTTGACCTGTAATATCTTTTTAAATTTAATAATAGTTTTTACTTGTTTTTGAGGTAACCTTGGTGCACAAGCCTGTAAGTGTTTTGAAAGTATGATTTAACACCTCACCACTACCCTCCACCAAAGCACCAATATCCCTCCATCAAAGTTCACTGGGCCGCCTCCTTTCCTATAGTCCCCCTCCACATCATAATCCATTGTTAACAAATCCATAGTCTCCACTAAGTGTTATTTCCTGGCTTTATTTGTTTTTCTTTGATGAATGAGGTCATTCTATATTTTTATTTTATATAAATACTTCTTGTCAGTCTGGTTTAGTAGGAATTAATTTCTCCAGCAGTTGCTTATTTGAAAAAGTTCTTCATCCCTCCTTCAGATCTGATTGATAACCTATCAGAAATAAAGTATTCTTGGGTGGCAGTCTTTTCCATTTAAAGTTTGAATTCTATCAATATAATCTCCCAGGCCTTTCTAACCTTTAGAGTTTCTGTGGAGAAATTTGTTGGTAGTGTCTTGAGATTTCCTTTATAGGTGAATCTTCTTTTCTCTAGCAGTCATCAGAATTTTGTCTCTGCTATTTGCCTTTTTTTTTCTTTGCCTCTAGGAATTATCACTAGCGCTTGGTGCCTGTCCTATGAATCCACTGCTCCTGGAGGCCATGTTTTTCCATTTTTTTATTGGGTAGGACAGAGCGAAACTGAGAGAGGAGGGGAAGATAGAGAGGGAGAGAGAAAGTCAGACACGTGCAGACTGGCTTTGCCACTTGTGAAGCTTCCCCCTTGCAGGTGGGGAGCTGGGGGCTTGAACTCAGATCCTTGTTCTTAATACTATATGCACTCAATTGGGTGTGCCACTGCCTAGCCAACTGTTGAAAGTTTTTTTTTTTTTTTTATCCCACACAAATTACTATATTTTAGCCTCAGTTGAAAACAGAGGCTTGAATTCCCCCTCTCAAACACCTACCATGATGGGGTACTTAAGTTGGCATATTTTTTTAAAATTTTGATAGAGAGGTAAAGAGCATTATATGGACGGAGAGATAGGCATCACGATACCAGGGCTGCCTCCATTGCTACAATGCTTTCCATGTGGTGTCAGGACTCAAACCTAGACCATGCCCAAGGCAAGGCATATGCCCTACCTGGTGAGTTGTCTCTTTGGTTCCCTAGGTAAATTTTAATTTCAGAGAAGAAATGTATAATTCTTATTATAAATGCCCACAATATTATATAGTTTCAGCCACTTAAGTTAATTTATAATTTTTTTATTTTTTTATTTCCTTATTGGGGAATTAATGTTTTACATTCAACAGTAAATATATAATTTATTTTTTTCTTAGAAGACCAGTTCATCAGGGCTAGGTGGTGGCGCACATTACAGTGTGCAAGGACCCAGGTTCAAGCCCCTGGTCCCCACTTGGAGGGGCAATGCTTCACAAGTGGTGAATCAGGACGGCAGGTGTCTCTCTGTCTCTATCTCTCCATCTCCTCTCTCACTTTCTCTCGGTCTCTAGCCAATAATAATAAAAAAGAAGACAGTTCATCTCACCCATAGAAAGTGTTAAAATAAGGATGTATAAAGTATTTTCATATGGTTAAAAGGAACTCTGTTGTTTTGTTAGAATCTTTCTGTATGTTCTTCCCTCTACTAAGAGTGCTATTTACTTTGTTGACTTCTTAACTTTCAGGTCTCAGTTTAAACATTTCTTCAAAAGCCTTCCCTAACTATTCAATCTAATAGCATCAGCCTGGGTCTTCCATAATGCATTCTTCCTTTCATGATGTTTATAACAATTTAGATTATGTAAGTATGGGATTACTCATTTTCTATCATTCCCAACAGATATAAAGTCCTACTAAGGTAATCTGTCTATCACCATATGTCCAGAGACTAACACAATTTTGGATCCTATTTGCAGAGTTAGGTGAATGATTCTCTGAAAATACTATTTTTTTAGCTTGAGAAACAACCTAGAGATATAAACTTTTTTTTTGTCTGCCAGGGTTTTCACTAGGACTTTGTACATACATGATTCCATCCTTCCCAGAAGACATTTTTAATAGGTAGAGACTGAGAAGTAGAGAGAGGGGAGCAAGGAGAGTGAAAAGAGACACCACAGCCTTCCTCCTCCATTCTTGAATCTTCTTTTATACAAGGGTTCCTATATGGTGGCTGGACGTTCAAAACCAGGTCCTTGCAAATGGTAAAATGTGCACTCTACCATGTAGGAAGACTGTAAACTTTTAAAAACTATGATTTAGTTAGAGACAAGAGAAAATTGAGAAGAAAAGGGGAGGTAGATAGGGAGAGGGATGCCTGTAGCACTGTTTGACCTCTTGTAAAGCATAGGTCCTTGTGCACTGTAGTGTGTGTGCTTTACCAGACATGCCACTCCTAGACCTCAAGATTGTAAACTTTTTAGGGCCAATATTAAGGCCTTCCTTCTGCCTCCCCTTTACACTGATCAGTTAGATTTGGTCAGTCAGACCAATAATCTTTACATGTTCTTTAGCTTTGTTGTTCCCTTGTTCCCTGTCATATCTTTCCTTTATTTGAATGTCTGATGAAACTATTTATTGATAACAAACCTCAAACATTTTTCTAAGAAGTCTTCCCTGATCCAACCCATACTGCAATACATCCTTACATTAAGAACTGTGAGTTTGACAATACCTTGTTATGGTTAGCACTTTTCTTAAGACAGTTGACCATGAAAGACTATAGAACATTATAAGGAACTGGATTTTACTGGTTATATTGGGAAATCATTGGAAGATTTTGACAGAATAGTAACATGATCTAATTTCTATCTTGAAAAAATTCTTTTTTTTTTTTTTTCCCTCCAGGGTTGTTGCTGGGGCTTGGTGCCTGTACTACAAATCCACTACTCCCTGAGGTCATTTCCCCCCTTTTGTTGCCTTTGTTGTTTATCATAGTAGTTGTTGTTATTGCTGTTAGATTGGGTAGAGAGAAATCGAGAGAGGATGGGAAGATGGGGGAGAGAAGGATAGACACCTGCAGACCTGCTTCAACAGGAGCTGGGGGCTCAAACCCGGATCCTTATGCTGGTCCTTGCTCTTCGGGCCGTGTATGCTTAGCCTGCTGCACTACCGCTGGGCCCCCTCTTAAAAAAATCCTTGACTGCTTTTTAAAGATATTGTGATAGAACAAGACTTGATGTAGAAGAACAAAAGGCTTTGATAAAAGTTGATGAAGGAAAGAAAGAAGGAATCAAGAATGACTTTTAGGTGTTTGTTTTGTTTACCTAAATGATACTGACATTTACTGAGTATGTTGGAGAGTCAAAACTGGAGCAATTCGAGTAAATTTTCAGGCAAGTGATGTTTAAGATGCCTATTAGATAGCTAAGTGAAGAATTTGAGTAAGTAGTTGAATATAAGTCTGAAGGAGAAAGCAAGAAATATAACTGAGAATTACCAGAATATTTATAAAATGTATTGATAGTTATGGGCAGTGAGCGTAGACTGAGAAGAAAGGAGGCAAAGAAATGAGTGGGTGAATGAACACTGCATGCCAACACTGGGAGGCAAAGACTTTATTTCCTTTGCATCTTTCAGGATACCAGCTTTGATGTTGGGCTCATAGTAGCTGTTGAAAAGACATTCACTAAAGGAATGAACATATATTTTGCCAAAAATCTAAGTGGTTGTATGGCCATAGTATGTACCTCTTCAGATTTTCTTCCTATGCCAGAGCAAAAAATGTTTCTGTCTGTTTCAGTCACACACTATGATGGAAAGAAAGTTCCACACCTGGCAAACATGTACTGGTAGCTATTTAAAAAAAAAACACACTTTATAAATTATATGTTTGAATTGAAATCTTCACTTTAATTAAATGCAGGTAAGTAGCTTTAACTATTATTTAGCAAGTGAAAAATGTCTGAACTATTATGTTCCTGTTATATATTGGTTGATTTTCCTCATTAGAAGGGGGAAACCTTGATTCTTGGCAATCCACCGACACCATATATTTTCAAGTGTCAACAAGAATGAAATAACTTTGGCAGATTTGAAACCTACTATTTTTTCCTCTTTCATTTGAAATACACGCACTTAAAGTTTCTTCTGGAGTACATCCAAACCGTAAAAGAAAGCAAAGCTAAAATCTGAGTATCTGAAAGAGTAAGAAAGAGATTCTTTGCTATTTATGGTTTTTGAAATTCAGTTTTATTCAATCAATATAATTTCTAATGTTATTTAATACTATTTGTATCCCAATGGTGGCATCCCTTTAAACGTGTTAATGTAGATGATACAGAATATGGGCAAGGCATTTCCAATTAGGTAATTAAGTCTTTTCCACATAGTAGAGAATTGCAGTTTTGGTTGTGTGAGGATATTTGGCACTGGCAAAGTTTTCTGAATGGTTAGAGCTAAATAGAAACTTGAAAAAGAAAAGAAAAATTCTAGTTGATGGCCAACATCCACAGAACTATGTCATTAAACATTCACTGGTGCCATACACATATAAGCAGCTGATGTCAGTTCTGGTAACTGGAATTAGGAGCAATGGAATGAAACAGTTGATGAATTAGACAGAAAGGGCAGTCTATTTTAAGATTTCTTTCAACATGGAATTAAAGGGAGGCAAAGGCTGAAAAGCAAGTGAAAATTCCAGCCTAGAACTTGATATTTAAAATATCAAAATTGCAATTGGAAGAGATTAAAATTGTTATCTAGTCTGATGTTTCTCATTTATCTTCTTAAAGGGTGAAAAAAATCATTGTTATTTTTAAAATTCTCTTTTTCTTATTGACTGCTAGAGTGAGTACTGAAGTGAAATTTCTAAAAGATGTTTTAAAGAAACAGAAGCAGTCTTTGCAAGTAGATAAACATTTCAAACATCATTAAAGCAAATAAGATCAGCTCAAATACCCAAGAGACTTTCATCAGTGGAAGAACCAATCCTCCTTGATATTGATCTATCTGCAGACCTCTCAGGGAATGGTGGAAATTGATAATAATAACCAGCCATGCATCATTCTAACCATTTTCCTGCTCACTGTAAATAAAAATCACAAGTAAAAAGGACCAGCATTTGGGAAAACTCACAGTCAGTGTAGTTAAGAAATTTTAAAGAGGAATTTTTATAAGCCCCAAGGAGGGAAAACTGTTCCCTTTATCCTAGTTGTACAGACACTGTATTGTTCCATGGTAGACTCATCAAGGATGAACTCAATGAATTCTTTCTTTGAATTTCTTTGAATTCATTTTTGAATTCACAGTTTTACTAGTTTCTTTTTAGGAACTAGGATTTTAAAAAAGTAAAGCATTTGTTTTCTTAGGCACTATAGTTATCTTTCTGTAGAGTAGGTATTATGGAGACATAGTGACTGCATTAAATATAAAAGCATATACTTCATCATCCTCACATAGTCCTGAGAGGCAGAAATAATAAGGTCCTGTTGTGTGGTACCAATTCAGAATATATCTAGGCATTAAAGAGGACTAAGAGTGATGAAGTTGCCTTTTAAAAAATATTTCATTAAGTCACTTCACAAGTTAAGGAATGTACACATACTATTTGCTTTTAATCTAGTTCTTTTGCTTTATCCTTGGAAGCATCATCTTTCTTTAAAGTGCAGGCATCATCACAGAGGCTCTCTGTCTCTGTCCTCTTCAGATTCAATGTAAAGATTTACTTCTCTTCTAACTTATACCAGTAGTTTAGGGAATAGAATAAATTATAAAATGATTTTTAAAAAATACATACCCCCTTCTTTCCTTTTGGCCTTCTTGGCAGAAGAAGCTTCTTAAATTCTCCAACTCAGTAGAAGGTTTTGCGCAGAAGGAGGAGAAGGGAGGTACTAGAAGGAGGCTCTTTATAAATGAACCTTTGTCAGTCTTGTCTTTTGCCTGGATTGACTGTCTCACAGCTCCAGCCAGGGTTGGGGGGAGGAGGGAGTGGAAGAGAGAGAGGATTATTAAGAACTGCCTCCCTAAGATTCTTCTAAACCAGGTAAGAATGAAGAAAGTAGCTTCTTTGCAGAGGGGAGTTAAGTAGTCTCTACAGGAATCTCAGGGAGATAAACTTTCCTTGCAGAAAAAAAAAAAAAAGATTTAAAGGAACACAAAAGGAATGCTTCTATGAGAAATATATGTATGCTTGTGTGTGTAACAGACAGAAATAGAAACAGAGAAAGCAGGCGAGAGAAGTAGAGAAAAGGAGGGGGAAATGGCTAATTTAATTAAAGATAATTCAATACCTCTTACCCTTTCATGGTTACTTTTTTCCCCCATCACCATCTAGAACTCTTTCTTTTTAAGCATCTCCACATAGTCTCTTTTATTTTTTATTTATTTATAAAATAAAAAATATTGACAAGACCATAGGGTAATAGGGGTACAGTTCCACACAGTTCCTACTAGAGTTCCATATCTCATCCCCTTCCTTAAAAGCTTTCCTATTCTTTTTTTTTTTTTTTTCTGACATAGACTGAAAGAAATTGAGAGGGACAGAGAGGAGAGAGGAGAGAAAGAATGCTTATGAAGTTTTCTCTCTGCAGGTGGGGACCAGAGGCTTCAAGCCCTTGGTCCCTGGGCAGCTCTCTAGGTCTTCACTATAAGGCACTACCAATTACTGAAAAACAAATTTAAAATGACTCAGAAATAATGACACCACAGGCCGAGCAGTGGTGTACACCTAGTACAGCACACATTGCTGTGTGCAAGGATTCTCTTTCAAGTCCCCAGTCACCACCTGCAGGGAGGAAGCTTCATGAGCAATGAAGGAGTGTTGCAGGTGTCTCTTTCTCCCTTTCTGTTCCCACCTTCCTACTCAATTTCTCTGTCTCTACACAAAATAAATAAACACATAAGTAAATAAACAATCAACAAAAAAAATTTACGGAAGTGTATTTGTCATGCAGGAACTAAGCCCCAAGGGTAACCCTAATAGAGGAAAAAAAGAAATTGCACTCTTTTGAGTAGAATGAACTGGGATGGTAGTATCTGTTAACTATTCTTCAGCCATTATTTTTCTCTGCTGCTATTGCCTAAAACTACAATATAAAGTAGTGTGTCAGGAATTAGGAAAATTTATCATAGAATTGGAGATATCTGGATAGAGAATGGAGTAAAGGACATTCTATATGAAGGACAAGCTATATGAAGGTGAGAGTGACAGTTTGGGGACTGCAGGTAGTTTCATATGATTTGAACCAGGAGTGGCAGGAGATAAAATTAGAGGTGTAGAGTCAAGCTGATGAAGTGAATCATAAGCTATACATAGAAAAATTGGATTTTACTCCTCAAAGTCTCCTGTGGATTTATAAAGGAGGGAACACTTTCAAAAGCATTCTTATGAAGCCAACATTATCCTGATTCCAAAGCCAGACAAGACCACCATAAAAAAGAAAGAAAATCATAGTCTAAAACCTTTGATGAACATAGATATGAAAATTCTCAACAAAAATACTAGCAAATCAAATTCAACACACACACACACACACACACACACACACATATGCCATGATCAAGTGGGGCTTATTCCAGGAAGGCAAGGATACTTCAACATATGAAGTTAATAAATGTGATACACCACATCAACAAAATAGAGGACAAAAATCATATCATCATTATAATAGATACAGAAAAAGGATTTTATAATTTTGATTTTTTTTATCTACCAGGAGTTATTGATGGAACTGAGTACCTGTGCAGTTAACCCACTGCTCCCAGTGGCCATTTTTAAAAATATATATTTTTTTGTTTATTATCGGGGGTTATCAAGCACTGCACAGCTCTGGCTTATGGTGGTGTTAGGGATTGAACCTGGGCATTTTTTCCATTTTGTTGTTGTTGCTGTTGTTGTTGGATAGGACAGAGAGAAATTGAGAGAGAAGGGGAAGACAGAGGGGGAAAGATAGACACATAATGACCTGCTTCACTGCTTGTGAAGTGACCCCCCTGCAGCCAGGGGCTGGAACTAGTGCAGGGATCCTTCATAGTATCTGTGGGCCTAGACTGCTAGTGGATTTTTTTTTTCAACCAGAGAACAATTCAACTTTGATTTATGCTGGTGCAGGTATTGAACCTGGGACTTTGGAGGCTCAGGCATGAAAGTCTTTTTGCATAACCATTGTGCAATCTTCTCTGTTCCATCCCTCTTTTTACCATCACTGGTCACTTCCATCAGGAATGTCATTATTAGTTCTTTTTGTGGGGCCTCTCCAGGACCTTACTCTCACTATAAACTAGCAATGGTAAGGATTGCCCCACTCTCTGAAGGGAAACTGGTTCATCCTGCCCTGCCACTTGAGGAAGACTGGTACCAGTTGTGACCATGGACTGTGAGTTCACACTGACAGGGACTTGGAGGTAACATAGGCTCCTGTAACAAATATGAACATGCATGGTCCCTGGGTCAGATCGATGTAAACAGTTAAATGTATTAATAATGGGCTAGGTGGTGGCACGGCACACTGAATTAAGCGCACACATTACTATGGGCAAGGACCTGTGTTTACGCCCTCTATCTTTACCTGTAAAGGGGGGAACACTTCATGAATGGTGAAGTAGGTCTGCAGGTGTCTCTCTTTATCTTCCCTTCCCCTGTCAATTTATTTTTTTTTATAAAAATATATTTTAAGTGGGTCGGGAAGTAGCAGAGTGGGCTAAGCGCACATGGTGCGAAGCGCAAGGACCGGCTTAAGGATTCTGATTTGAGCCCCTGGCTCCCCACCTGCAGGCGGGTGTTGCTTCACAAGTGGTGAAGCAGGTCTGCAGGTGTCTATCCTTCTCTCCCCCTTTCTGTCTTCTTCTCCTCTCTCGATTTCTCTCTGTCCTATCCAACAACAATGATAGCAATGGCAACAATAATAGTAACAAAGGTAAACAACCAGGGCAACAAAAGAGAAAAAACAACCTCCAGGAGCAGTGGATTAGTAGTGCAAGCGATAACCCTGGAGGAAAATACAAATATATTAATTAATTACTGAATAGAAACAGAAACATTGAGAGGGGTGGGGAAGATAGGAAGAGAGACAGACTGCAACTCTCCTATACTACTTGTGAAGCTTTCTGCCTGCAGGTGGGGACCAGGGGCTTGAACCAGGTCCTTGTGCACTGTAGTGTATGCGTTTAGCCAACCGCATCACTGCCTGGCCCTAGACCTTTCAATTTCTCTCTGTCCTACCCAATAAAAATTAAAAAAAGGAAAAAAAAGAAAAAGATGGCCCCTGAAGTGATGGATTCAGAGTGTTGGTACCAAACTCCACTATAACCCCAGTGGCAGAAAAAAAGGGGGGGGGGGGCAGATAACCTCATGGCTATACAAAGAGACACTCATGCCTGAGTCTCCAAAGTCCTGGGTTCAGTCCTCACCACCACCATCATAAGTCAGAACTGAGCAGTGCTTTGGGTAAAAAAAAAAAATAATAAATTATAATTTATGCATTTTTTTCAAGTTTGGGAGCCACTTTCTGCCCTAACCTGGCAATCAAGTTCTATTTTCCACTCTGACATTATCCTTTCTGACAATATATCTATTTCATCTCCTTGTTAGTTATTAAGCTCAAGCAAAGATTACTCCTAGGCTCTGAGGAACATATTTAAAATAAACATCTTAGCTTCTTTTCACCCAAGGATCACTATTCTCATAGGCTCTATTCCTACTTTTGGTTCCTATTTATTAGACATTTTGTCCTGCTTTATTTCTTGGTGGCCTTTCAGCCACTGAATTCCAGAAGCTACTATGATCCTATCCTGACCTTGCTAGGCAGATAACCTTCTCAATGTATTTTGTAACCTCACTACTCTAGAGCCCTACTCTATTAGGGAAAGAGAGATAGGCTGTGGGTATGGATCAACTGGTGAATGTCTATGTGCCATTGAGAAGCAATTATAGAAGCCAGAACTCCTTCATTTTGCTTCTACCTTCTGCACCCCATAATGATCGTGGGTCCATACTCCCAGAGGGATAAAGAATAAGAAAGCTTTCAAGGGGGAGGATGGGATATGGAGTTCTGGTGGTTGGAATTGTTTGTGGAATTGTACCCCTCTTATCCTATGGTCTTGTCAATATTTCCATTTTATAAATAAATAAATAAATAAAATGTAAAAAAAAAAAAAAAAGAAATTTGGTCCAAACTCCCAGAGGGGTGAATAGTTAGGGGACAATGACCAGAGTTCCACTGGGACTCGGACCATTTATTACCAGGAATCTTTGTTTTTATACCAGCACTGAGAAGGAACAGAATCTGGAGAACACCTGAGAAATTCATGTCTAGTTTCTTTTATCTGAGAGGGAAGAGGAAAAAGCACAGACACCCAGAAGTTGTAATAGGTATAGATGTGGCTTAGGAAGGATGTGAAAGCAAGGCAGTAAAAGTGAATATGATAGATATTTGTTTACCATTCCAACCACCAATCAAATTTCCTGTTTACCATCCTGTGCTGGATACCCAACATGCTCTTCATCCTACCACTTCCCCATTATATAGAGTCCTTTGCTTAGTTGCAATATACCCCCACCCAGTCTAAGCTTTACCCTTTGTTTCCCTTTTCTTTCCTTTTTTTTTGATGTTTTGCAATTTTTTCTTTATTGGTGGGATTAATGGTTTACATTACATTAATGTACATTAATGTACTTTAATATACAGTAAAATAAAGTAGTGTGTACATATGTAACATTTCTCAGTTTCAATGTCACCTCCTCTAGCTCCTCCTCTGATTTCATGTTCCAGACCCTCAACCTCTCCCCAACCAAAAGTCTTTTACTTTGATGCAATGCACCAATCTTTGCTCCTTAAGTACCACCTACAAGTGAGATCAGTTTGTATTTGTCCTTCTCCTTCTGGATAATCTAACTCAACATGACTCCTTCTAGTTCCATCCAAAATATGTGAAAGGAAAGGATTTCATTATTTCTTATAGCCAAGTAGTATTCTATTGTGTATATATACTATAGTTCTCTCTCTCTCCCTCTCCCTCCACCCCCCCTCACCTACAGGGTTATTACTGAGGCTTGGTGCCAGCACTACAAATATACTGATATGGCAAACATTTTTTTTTTCCCATTTTCTTGAGCAGATCCTTGTGCTTAGTGATATGTGCACCCAGCCCCCACTATAGCTTTCTCAACCACTCATCTGTCAGAAGATAAATGAGTTGTTTCCAGGTTTGGGCTATTATAAATTGTGCTGCTATGAACATAGGTGTACATAGGTCTTTATGAACAGGTGGTTTTGTGTGCTTTAGATAGAGCTCTAGAAGAGGAACTTCAAGATCATAGGATAGAAATTTTTCTAGTGTTTTTTAAAAATTTTATTTATAAAAAGGAAACACAGACAAAAACCATAGGATAAGAGGGGTACAACTCCATACAATGCCCATCATCAGAATTCTGTATCCCATCCCTTCTCCTGATAGCTTTCCTATTCTTTATCTCTCTGGGAGTATGGACCCAAAGTCATTGTGGGGTGCAGAGGGTGGAAGGTCTGGCTTCTGTAATTGCTTCCCTGCTGAACATGGGCATTGACAGGTTGATCCATACTCACAGCCTGCCTCTCTCCTTCTCTAGTGGTGCGGGGCTCTGGGGAAGTGGAGTTCCAGGACACATTCCCATAGGACCTTGCCCTCAATGTGGATCAACAAGGCAGAGAATGTTCCATCCTCTGAAGGGAGGGAGACTGGACAACATATTCTATGTTCCATCTGAGAAAGATGGGTCCTGAAACTGAGGCAGCTTGGAACTTTCTACAGAATGTGAACTCAGATCTACAGAGATACTGCTAGGCTAGCTTTGCCCCCGCTCCCCACCTGCAGGGGGTTCACTTAACAGATGGTGAAGCAGGTCTACAGGTGTCTATCTTTCTCTCCCCCTCTTTGTCTTGCCCTCCTCTTTTGATTTCTCTCTGTTCTATCCAACAACAACAATAATAATAACAACAACAAAAGAGAAAAATAAAAATAAATAAAAGTAAATAAAAAATAAATATTAAACAAGAAAGACCAATGCTACAGGATGGGGTAAAGGGTGGGGAAGCAGTACACTGTCCTGAATTTTCACAGCAGCACAGCCCCACCAATAAACATTTTAAAGTAAAAAAGGACTGGTATCTGTAGTATATCAGTAGTATCTGCCCTTATAGAATTGTAAAGAGGAATGTATACCTCACAAAGTAAGAGCTCAGCAACTACTAGATAGTATAGTCATCGTTTCAACTATCATTTAATTGAATTAGCTATTAACAGTTGATTTTTTTTTTCCTCCAAGCTCATCACTGGAGCTCAGAGCCAGCATTACAAATCCACTGCTCCTGGTGGCCATTTTCCCTATTTTATTGGATAGGGCAAAGAGAAATTAAGAGGGAAGGGTAAGCTAGAAAGGGATAGAGAAAAAAAAGACGCCTGCAGACCTGCTTCAATGTTTATGAAATATCCCCCTGGCAGGTGGGGGCCAGGGGCTTGAACCTGGATCCTTGCGCAAGTGACTATTATGTGCATTTAATCAGGTACACCACAGCCCAGCCAGTCCCAACAGTTGATATTTATTGGCCCATTTACAGACTCTAATTGTTCAGCTACTGCTTCTTTCTGAGGCCCATGTCAATTTAACCAACTGCCTACTAAACATTCCCAAATGTGACCCAGTCTCCTTATATTCAGCATTCATAAACTAGCCTATTTTTATCTTCCCAATATTGCTTCCACATAAGCTGCTTATTTTTTTGTATTTTTTTCTGTTTATTTATTTATTCACTTTTGTTGCCCTTATTGTTTTATTGTTGTAGTTAGATAGGATAGAGAGAAATGAAGAGAGGAGGGGAAGACAGAGAGGGGGAGAGAAAGATAGATACCTGCAGACCTGCTTCACCGCATGTGAAGCGACTCCCCTGCAGGTGGGGAGCGGGGGGCTTGAACCGGGATCTTTATGCAGGTTCTTGCGCTTTGTACCACCTGCGCTTAACCCTCTGCGCTACCGCCCGACTCCCTGTATTTTTTTTCTAAGAATATATCTCTACAATGATGTAAAGCAGAATACTACCGATATTCTCTTCTATGTATTTTGTGCTTTTAGGTCTTAAATCCATTTTGGGTTTTCTATTTTTTCTTTTGCATGGGATTATTCATTTTTCTCAATACTCTTTAATGAAGAGAGTTTCCTTGCTTCTTTGTAAGTGCTTGGTCTCTTTATCATAAATTAGTGCTTGGTCTCTATACATGTGTAGTTTTTTTTTTCTTTTAAAATATTTATTAATTTATTAATTATTGGATAGAAACAGAGATAAATTGAAAAGGGAGAGGGAGGTAAGGAGTGGGAGAGACAGAGAGACACCTGCAGCCCTATTTCACTACCTGTGAAGCTTTCTTTTTTTTTCTGCAGGTGGGGAACAGGGGTTTGAACCCAGTTCCTTGCACACTGTAGTGTGTGCACTATTTTATTTTATTTATAAAAAGGAAACACTGACAAAACCATAGGATAAGAGGAATACAACTCCACACAATACCCACCACCATTATATGTGTAGTTTTACTAATTAACTTTGAGTTATGTTCCACTGATCTGTATGGTTCTTTTAATTCCAGTACTGTGACATTTTAATGATTGTTGCTTTTTAGTATACTATGTAATTTTGGGTCGTGATACCTCCTCTTTTGTTCTTTTTTTTTTTCTCTCAGGAATGTTTTTACTTTTGGGGGGTCTTTTCTAGTTCCACATAAATTTCCTCAAGGTCCAAATAAGTTTCATGGTTTTTTTTTGTCCTACTTTTATTTTATTTATTTATTTAAGAAAGGAGACATTAACAAAATCATAGGATGGGGGGTATGACTCCACACAATTCCTGCAACCCAATCTCCATATCCCATCCCCTCCCCAATAGCTTTCCCATTCTCTATCCCTCTGGGAGCATGGACCCAGGGTCGTTGTGGGTTGCAGAAGGTGGAAGGTCTGGCTTCTGTAATTGCTTCCCCGCTGAACATGGGCATTGACTGGTCCATCCATACTCCCAGTCTGCCTCTCTCTTTCCCTAGTAGGGTGAGTCTCTGGGGAAGCAGAGCTCCAGGACACATTGGTGGGGTCTTCAGTCCAGGGAAGCCTGGCTGGCATCCTGATGGCATCTGGAACCTGGTGGCTGAAAAGAGAGTTAACATACAAAGCCAAACAAACTGTTGAGCAATCATGGACCCAAAGGTTGGAATAGTGGAGATGAAGTGTTGGGGGTTACTCACAGCAAACTCTGGTGTACTACTGCTTTCAGGTATATATTCGCCCTAGTTTATGGATACGTGTGACATATGCTCTATTTCCTGGAACCTGGTCTATATCTAGGTTTTGGGACTTTGTTAGGAAGTGAACCACCTAGGATGGAATTAGAGAATACTCTGAAAGGAAAGGTCTCACCCAAGTGATGAAACTGAAGGGTTGTCCTTCCACACCTAAAGTCTCTGGACGCAGTCTGAAGTGAAGCATCGTGGCAGTTGTTGCGTTGATTAGGTTGCAATCAGCGGATGCAATATTATTTGATAAGAATTGGGAGAAACATACGGGAAAGTGGGCCCTACCCCTAGGGTCCCAGGACTGGGGGAGGTTTAGGCTCTATAGTGGAAATGTGAGGTTCCTGCTGTCTTAGGGTTCAAGAAAACAATGGATAGTTACTGTTATTTGGTAATTGGGTTAGCTTTGAAAAGTCCCTTTGTTAGACATACAATTTTCCCCCTCTCATATTAATTAAATAGTGATTTATATGACTACAATTTAATAGGTGTGTACATAAACACCATTCCCATCACCAAAAGATTGTGTCCCATCCCACCCCTCCCTCAGGCCCGGGAAGCCGCATGTGCACCCTCCCGCTCACCAAAGGGTTTGTCCTACTTTTATAAAGAATCTTGCTGGGATTTTGATAGGCATTGCACTGAATCTGCATATTGCTTTAGGCAATGTAGCCATTTTAATCATGTGTATTCTTCTAATTTATGAGCACAGAATATCTTGATATCTCTTTCTATCTTATTTATTTATTTATACCAGATCACCGCTCTGGCTTATGGTGATACTGAGGACTGAACCTGGAACCTCAGAGCCTTAGGCAAGAGAGATATTTGCATAACCATCATGCTGTTTCCCCAACACTTCCTGTTTTTTTTCAATAATGTCTTAGAGTTTTCAATGTACATATTTTTTCATTTCCTTGGTTAAACTTATTTGGAGGTACCTACCTAGCTATAAGATTATTTTTCTATTATTTGTATGTGGAAATGCCACAGATTTTTATATATTAATTTTGAGGTCTGCCACTGTATTCATTTCTAATAGTTGTTTACTGAATTCTGGAATTTTCTATGCATGTTACCGTATCGTTAGTAAATAATAATTGTTTTGGTTCTTTTCCAGTTTGGATACACTTTTTAAAAATTTATTTATTTATTTATTTATTTATTTTGCCTCCAAGATTATCGCTGGGACTTGGTGCTTGCACTATAAAACCACTACTCCTAGAGGCTATTTTTTCACTTTTGTTGCCCTTGTTTATTATTGTTGTTGCTGTTGTTATTATTGCTGTCGTTGTTGTTGGATAGGACAGAGAGAAATCAAGGGAGGAGGGGACACAGAAAGGGCGAGAGAAAGACAGACACCTGCAGACCTGCTTCACCACATGTGAAGCGACTCCCCTGCAGGTGGTACTTAAGGAGCAAAGACTGGTGTATTGCATCAAAGTAAAAGACTTTTGGTTGGGGAGAGGTTGAGGGTCTGGAACATGATATCAGAGGAGGACCTAGAGGAGGTGACATTGAAACTGAGAAATGTTACACATGTACACACTACTTTATTTATTTATTTGAGGAACCACTGGCATTTAAGGGATGAGTAGAAAACAAGTAGTGGAAAAATTCTGAGTCCCAGGAAGACTCTTTCAAGAATGGAGGTGAGTGAAGAGCCCCTCGCAAAGACAGTTTTTTTTTAAATCCCTATAGATGTATAATGAGGAAAATTGAAGATGAATAGATATAGTAAGCAAAGACAGTTTTAGGGAATTTGTACATGTACATCCTGATGTTGAGGATGGGGGGGGAGGGTTGTAACATAAAGTGAAGACCAAAAAATCCTGAAGTACTTACCAGCCTTGAGAGAGACTGAATTTCTGGCCTCTACTTTGCTGAAGCTGGACCAAGTGGGATGAAATTCAAGGGAAAAAGTGAGAGGCATGTTTACAACTGAGTGCATACTTAAAAGCTTCCTGCAATATTTATTAAAGATTATGCCATAGACAGGGCTACATTATTTGTATGATTTAAGTGTATAGAAATATGTGAATATGAAGAATAAAATGGAAATTACCTTTTGTTCTGCCTTAAGAGCTATCCATCATTTTAAATCCATGCTGATTTAGGCCAGAAATGTGATGCCAACACAAACTGGTTTTCCTATAGATGGATCCTTTCTTTGCTTTTTAATTTTATCCCTGTTTCCTTGTGTCTATTTTTTCTTCTTTTTTTCAATTTCCTTTTTTTTTTTGTATTGCTCCCACCAGTCAGTCTCCTTCCCCATGAACTATCTTATATAAGAATATGTGTTTATTTTTTTTATTATTTATTTTATTTATTTATTCCCTTTTGTTGCCCTTGTTGTTTTATTGTTGTAGTTATTATCGTTGTTGGATAGGACAGAGAGAAACGGAGAGAGGAGGGGAAGACAGAGAGGAGGAGAGAAAGCTAGACACCTGCAGACCTGCTTCACCGCCTGTGAAGCGACTCCCCTGCAGGTGGGGAGCCGGGGTTCGAACCGGGATCCTTATGCCGGTCCTTGTGCTTTGCACCACCTGCTCTTAACCCGCTGCGCTACAGCCCGACTCCCAAGAATATGTGTTTATAAGTGCAGGTGGAGCAATGCATAAGGACCAGCGTAAGGATCCCAGTTCGAGCTCCCGACTCCCCACCTCCAAGGGGAGTTGCTTCACAAGTGGTGAAGCAGGTCTGCAGGTGTCTCTCTTTCTCTCCCCCTCTCTATCTTTCCCTCCTCTCTCCATTTCTCTCTGTCCTATCTAACAACAACAACAAATAATAACAACAAAAAAGAATATGTATTTACTCTATCACTTCTATTTTTAAAGCATGTTGTTATCTTAGTACTTATGTGTTTTTCAGTATGGCTTGTAAGGTAATTTTTTTTTATGTCTAGGAATTCTCTCAGTAATTTTTTTTGTCATATAACGTAATGGTAATTGCTTCTTCAAAAGCTCACAAAAGGCCTCAAAGGAAAGTTCTATGTTCACATAGCAGGGGAAACCTGTACTTAATTCACAGCTATTCAGAACAGTGGGGTCATTTATATTCAGCAATTCTTAGATCCATACAATGTTCTTGACAATGTGTTTCTTGCATGCCAGCCTCAACTGCTATACAACAGCTCTTTGTGGGCTAATGTCTCTGGATCATGTTACTAGTCCCTTAGGAAAGCTTTCTTCTAAAAAGCACATTTGGCTCTTGAACTCCTAGCCCCTTGTTATGACTCAAACATTTACTCATTACTAGCTGAACTTACCGTCACTTCTAGATAAAATTATTGAATACTGCTAAGTTTTTAGATTTTTTTTTCTGTCCTTGATAAGGGAACATCTGTGTAAAGGACATCAGAATAAACTATGTTTATACAGAGTTTCTGTTCTTTACAAAACAGTTGAATTGCAACTGCATTTTCCATTTTAATTTGTGAGTCAAATCTAAAACAATAGTATACTCTCTTTTTCTTTTTTGTCATTGCTAGGACTTCACTACTCTTTCTTTTCTTCAGATTAAAAAAAAGACAGAAAAAGAAAGATATTACAGTACCAAAGCTTCCTATAATGCGGTATGGGCTGGATTTGAACCTGGGTTGCATTCATGACAAAGCAAATCCATTATTTGTTTTCTTATGGAGTCTTAAGGTATTTTGTTTCATTTTACTTTGTCTCCTGACAGCCTTTTACTCAGACCTCTTACTGAGCCCTGGTTTATGTTGCTCTGGAGAACCATCTGTCTCAGCGAGACAGCCTTTGGAACCTCCAAAGTAAACTTATATGAGGTAAGTAATGCCATTAAAATATACTGTACAAATTTTAGGCCATATCCCTTAAAATTTTTTATTGGGAAGATTAGTGGTATACAGTTCACAGTAAATCCTGATGTTGATACGTGAGTAAAATTTCCTAGTTTTCTGCATAACACTCTGATCCCACGCCTGGGTCTTCCTCTACCATTGCTCTTCCACCATTGTGTCCTGTTATATGTTTATGTGATGCTTACTATACATGTGCAGGTGTGCTTACTTATATAGAAACATGTTAAATCTCTTATTTCTAACCATGTTTGCTACACACAGAAAATCCTTTTTATAAATTTAGTGACACTATTTATGAATACAGAAATATTTGATACAAAAGGCAGGCCATTATATTAAAAAGATGAACATGAAATTTGAAAAGCAGTCTGATTCAAATTTTCTAACAAATAAAACAATAATAACAACAAAATATTTCCAATCCGATGTAGCCACAGCAGATGTCTTCGATATAAATAATTTCAGACATCAGACATCTTAAGCTTAAAAAAAATTAAAAACTAAAAAAAAAAATTAGAAACCCTCTAATTTCTAACTGGGAGTTCATGCATATGCCCTGATTTAGTCTGCTGTTCTTCTATTCTGTAATTGACCCCTTTCTCTCAGTTCCCTCAGGCTTAAATCCTGGAGTCACTGTGAGTATCAAGGTGGGGACAAACAGCAGCTGTTTCAGCCTTTACAGGATCTATTAAATGTGAGTGTCCTTGACAAATGATCTTTCAAAATAATTACAATAATTGAAAACTAATTCACAATGTTTGTTGAAATAATGACCTACTTACAAAATTACTTTTTATAATTACCGTTAAAATCTTTCATCAGTTAAAAAAGAAACACTTAATCTGTTTTATTAACTCAATTATTGTTTAACTCAGTAAAAGAATATTCTTTTTTTTATATTAAAACTAAGCCTTCCTTTAAGACTTCCTCTGAACTTAAAACATGTGTGCCTAAGAATGGCTTTTGTAACTAAGTTGAAGAAGATTACTTCTATTAGTAATCCCAGACAGTTTTTTGCCACTGAGGTAGAGATATGAAAACCTATTGCACTTGAGTAGTCTCAAGTGAAGCCCTTGAAGAAACAGTAATTCTAACCAAGGAGTTCTCGGTAACATGTAAGGTGTAGAGTCGATGATGCTATATCTACAGAGAGAGAACTGCTTCTAAGAGACATTCATTGAGGAGTACAATGTCAAAGGCAGAGTACACTTAAGTGTTGGTCTGCTTCTAATTCTGCTTCTAAGACCTTCTGTTTTGATGATCATGTTAGGTTCGCTTGCATTGCTTAATGCTATGGTCTATTTACATAATCACTGCTTTACCTGAGAACCGCCCTGCCTACAGGGCATTGGTTTAATCCCCACTGGTTAGATGCAAGCTTGATACTTCCCTGAGAGCGCTTTTTCCTTTTCCCCATCCCCTATCCTACATACTTCCTCTTCTGACCTGACACTTCCAACTCAGGAGATATAAAGGACACGGTTTTCTAATGAATAGAAATTTGATTGATTGCACTACATTCCTGCTCATCAATAAAGATTTAATTGTGTTCCCAGCTCAGCCATGAGTCCCTGGTCATCTGTCTCCTGCCTGCAAAGCTAGCCCGGCATATGGTGCCCAAACAGGGACTGGCACTTAAGAATGGTTAGGAGTCCCAGACAGGCATCTGTGGCTGTAATGGGGATAACAGGGAGAAAATTCTTAGAAACTTTCAGCCAGAATAGCAAACATACAGCGGTTTTTATTTGTAGTTAGAGAGTTTGGTGCCCTGTGGGAGTGTTGGGCTCTTCACAGCATTTACACTTAGAGATTGTAAGTACTGTAACTTGATCTTTAAATATCATAGAAAGAAAGTTGAAAAAATAAACACTGGTAGAGAAGTGTGTCAAGGATAACTATCCAGTTTTAGGAACCCGTGCCACATTTGCAATGAATGATAAAGTTAATGTGAAAATAAACCTTGGCAGGAAATGGGGCCAAGAAGGAGAAAAGCTTGAAAATAAGCCCTTTAGTTTCCTGGCAGTCTAAAAGAGGCCTAGGAAATATAGGATAGTGAGTAATAGCTAAGTGCTTGGCAAAATTTTGTTGATTTCTTGAAAGAAATCGCTTATCAAACCCTAAAAAATTAAGTTTGCTAATGTGTGTTCTTTTGAAGATCCCAAGTAATAGCCCCACACTTCCCAAAGTTGTTCTCTGGATTCCACAAACATCTGGTTGGTTAGTAGTGATAAAATAATAGTAACTATACTAGTAATAATATCACTGCCAAATGTGCTAACACTTTAGGAATTTTGGCTTATTTATCCAAATTTTTTTTTTTTTTTACTGTGGTTCAGGGATGAATTAAGAACCTTAAGCATACATAATACTACTGAGTGGTCTCCTGAGTACAAAAACCTTTTTTTTGTCATTTAAAGAGAGAGAGAGAGAGGAGAAAGAGAAAAGAAAGATGCTATAATACTGCTTCTCTATCCATGCAGCTTCACTGGTGCTGTCCATGTGCTCCCATGTGATGCTGGGGCTGGAACCCAGGGCCTGCACATAGTAATGGATGAGCTCTAACCAGGTGAGTTATCTCCCCCACCACACACACTTTTTTTTCAATCTTTATTTAATTTTTATTATTTTTAATATGATTAGTGATTTAATATTGGTTTACAAAATTACATGTCAATAGGGGTATAATTTACCACACTGTTCCCACCACCAGAGTTCTGAATCTTCAGCCTCTCTACTACAAGTCACCACAGTTCCCCTAATGTTGTAGACATGGGCCAACCATCATCTCTACAATTGTCTGTCTACATTTGTACATAATTACCCCCTTTTTCTTCCAGGTGCCTTCCTTTCTTCCCCTCCAAGCCACACATAACACCATTACTGCCTCCACATGTCCCTATCCTTTTCTTCCCCTGTTTGGGTGCTGAAGAAACTGGAGTTTAGAGCCCTATTATCTTCTTCCTATCACTTTCTCCTACTTGGAGTATTAATCAAGGTTGTTTTGGGAGTGCAGAAGGTAGGAGTTCTGGCTTCTGTAATGGCTTCTCTGCTGGACCTGGGCATTAGCAGGTCAATCCATACACCTAGACTGTTTCTCTTTCCCCTAGTGGAGTAGGGCTTTGAAGAGGTGAGGTTCCAGGACACACTGGTGAGGTCGTCTGCCCAGAGAAGTCAGCATAGAATCATTATAGCGTCTGCAATTTGGTGTCTCAAAGTTGGTGGGATATATAAAGTGAGACAAAATGTTTAATGAACAGGAACCAAAAAGTAGGAATAGAGAAGATGAGACTCAGGATCTTAGGGTAGAAGAAAGCTAGGAAGTCCATTTTAGGCATGTTCCTAGAGGCACACAATTATGTATGGTAGTTTTGTTTGAGTTTGATAGCTAACATGAAGTTGGATAAAAATATTGTCTGAGAAAATGGTGTCAGAGTAGAGAAAAGGGCTAGAAAGTTGGATTAGGGCAGTGAGTAGCTCCCATTCTTGAAAAAATTCTGTGGAAAAAATTATTTACTTCCACCCATTTTATCCAGGGATCATACATATATTTATATTTAGCACCAGAGCCTGTGTAATCTCTAAGTCCCTATTGGTCTGAGCTCCTGTTCACAGCTGGGAACATTGCAGGTTGCACTTATTTCAGAACCAGTCTTCCTCCAGTGGCAGGGCAGGATTATCTAGCCTCTCTTCAGAGACTGGGTCTTTACCTACCATCACTGCTTTATGGTAAGGACAAGGTCTTTGGAGGGCTTAGGCTCCTAAGCTGAATATGGGCCCCAGATCACATCAGCTCCATGGGGTTTATAGTCAACAATATTTATACCCCTTTCCCATATTAGGGAGCTGCTCTCTTCCCTGATCCAGCTTTCTGGTCCTTTTCCCAGCCATGACATCATCTCTCCAGACAATAACTTGGATCCACCTGCATATCATATTTCAGGTGCAGGCAAACAAACAAACAAAAAAACACTAGTACAGCTACAGGCCTTTTGAAATATAACTAAAATATGCCTACTAGCCATCTATAAAATGGAGGACCCCCCCCCAACTCTTCATCTGCACTCTTCCAGCCTTTAGGTCCATGATTGGTCAACAATTTGTTTGGCTTTGTATGTTAACTCTCTTGACAACCACCAGGTTCCAGATGCTAGCATGATGCCAACCAGACCTCCCTGGACAGACAACCCCACCAATGTGTCCTGGAGCTTTGTTTCCCCAGAGCTCTTCCCCACTAGGGAAAGAGAAAGACAGGCTGGGAGTATGGATCGACCAGTCAATGCCCATGTTCAGCTGGGAAGCAATTACAGAAGTCAGACCTTCTACCTTCTGCATCCCACAATGACCTTGGGTCCATATTCCCAGAGGGTTAAAGAATAGGAAAGCTATCAGGGGAGGGGATTGGATACAGAGTTCTGGTGGTGGGAATTGTGTGGAGTTGTACCCCTCTTATCCTATGGTTTAGTCAATGTTTCCTTTTTATAAATAAAAAATTTAAAATATGAAAAATAATAATAAAAGACAGCTTATGTTGATGTTCCTGAGGGAATTGACCAGCGGTGACAGAGAGAGGGCTCCATTAGAGGTCTGGGCTCATCATATTTGTGTGGGAAACCAAGGATTTCATGACTCAGGCCCCAGATGATGTGATATTGACCAAAAGGGCCATTATTAAGCCACACACACTTTTTTATGGTGTAATTTTTCAGATGGGGAAGTTGAGGTACAAACAGATTCGATGATTTAGCTCAGAACTAACCAACAAACATAAATCTATGCTTTTTGTAAAAAAAAGAAGAAGGTTATATAAATGTCCTTTTTTTTAAATTGGGAGGTGGTTAATGGTTTACAATATAGTCTTTAATACCTAGGCACAACCTCTCTTCTCCCCTTTGCTTTTAGCCTACTGCCTCAATAAATAGTAAATAGAATAGGATGAGAGACCAGATTTGTAATCAAAATTACAAATGTTCAGAAGCTTGTAGCCAGTAGTTTGAATGTAAATGAACCACACATATTATATTGTCTGTGACTTAGGGTCATCTCTGAAAGACGCTGGATCCCCAACCTATACAACTCTTTCCTGGATATTAATCATGGTGAGACAAGGTAGAAAGAGAAAGACAAATATGGGATGATCTCCCTTATTGACAGAAGTTGAGAAATAAGAACAGAAAGGGGAAACACAAAGTAGAGCTTGATTGGATCTGGTGTACTGCACCAAAGTAAAGGACTTTGTGGGGAAGTAGGGAGTGTGGGGACTTTCAGGTCCTGGTGCATGATGGTGGAGGATTTAGGCTGGGGGGTGAAAGTGTTTTGCAGAAAACTGAAGAATTTTACACATGTGCCAACTACTGTTTCTACTATAAACCATTAACAACTGCCCTTCCCAATTGAGAAAAACATTTAAATAAACTGAAGGGCTGGTTGATGGTGCACCTGGTTAGTGTACATGCTACAATACTCAAGGGCCAGCTCTAAGCCCCTACTCCCCACCTGTGGAGGAAAGCTTTGCAAGTGGTGAAATAATGCTGCAGGTATCTCTCTCTCTCTCTGTCTCTCTCTCTCCCTCCCTCCCCCTTCTCTCTCTCCTGTCTCTCCCTTTTCCCTGCTTTCCCCTTCCCTCTAGTTTTTCTCTGTCCCTATCAAATAAATAAACAGAATATGAAAAAATAAATAAGCCAAATCAATTCTACAAATATAGTTAAGAAGAAAAATTCCCAAGTTGTCAGTCCTTTGTATACATTTTTAAAGTGATCATAATTGTAAGAGTGATATAGTGCCAGGCATTCATGAGATATTTTTAAATGAATGAGAACGAGTAGATACAATACCTGGGTAGGCTTTTGGAAATTATTCACCATTCAATCATTCTTTATTGAGTAATCCTCTTTCTTTCTCTTCTTCCTTCTTTCCTTCCTTTTATTTTCTTATTGAGTTTTTAATAAGCACTATGATTATGCTATAGTATCATTGAGGTTGCTACCTCCCAACTCTGTTGGCCCCCTCCTTCTCCTGTTGCACCCAAGGATAACAACTGTACTTTTCACAAAGTCTTAGAGACAGTTTGGTTACTTTTTATTACCTTTAATTTTTTATTAATTTTCTTTATTTTTTTATTAAGAGATCATTTGTTTACAGTACAATGGTTGGCACATGGGTATTCTCATCTCATCAAGACAGGTGTCTGCAAAACACTCTCACCCCCAAATTAGCTTCATCATCATGTACCAGGACCTGAAGCTCCACCCTCATCCTATCCTTCTCCCTGTCCTTCTCCCCCAGAGTACTTTGCTTTGGTGCAATACACCAAACCAGTCCAAGTTTTACTTGTTTCTTAAGTTCTGTCCATGAGTGAGATCAACCCATATTCATCCTTTCTTTCTGGCTTATCTCACTTAACATGATTCCTTCAAGCTCTATTCAAGATGAGGTGAATCAGGTGACTTCACTATTTTTAATAGCTGAATAGCATTCCATTGTGTATATATACCACAACTTTCTTAGCCACAACCACCTGGATGATGTAGTCTTTGCCACGTTTCTTCACTAAAAAGTTACTCTTTTTCTCATTTTTTCCTTGACCATCCTTATTGGAGAGAAGCCACGTATCTCTGAAATTCTGCATGAGAGATTTCTCTGTTCTTATGTTTTTATATGTGTCAGTGTGAACTTCTGGATACTTATTTTATATATTGGACTATAATCCACTAGTATTTTTATTTTTTAAAGGTTGTATTTAGGGGGCAGGGTGGTGATGCACCTGAATAAGTGCATATATTACCAAGCACAAGGACCTGGGTTCGAGTCCCTGTTCCCTACCTGCAGGGGGGCACTTCACAAGTGGTGAGGCAGGTCTCTCTCTATCTCATTGTCTTATCTCAATTTATCTTTGTCCTATCTAATAAAAATTAGAAAGAAAATAAAGGTAAAAGATGGCCACCACCAGGGTTAATGGAATAGTAGTCCTGGCAATAAGCCCCAGAAATAACCCTAATGGAAAAAACAAAAACAAAAACAAACAAGGTATCCAGCTTTATAGCCCTATTTTCAACTCTGATGCCATCTTCTCAGACATTATTTTTAGTCCACCTGCATGTTAGGTATCAGGCTCAGGCAAAAATTACTAAAGTCATAGAACCTTTGAAACATACTTAAAATAGACTTCCTAGCTTCTTCCCACCCAAAGAACCCCCAAGTTCATCTGTTCTATTCCTACCTTTGATTTCCTGTTTATTAAACAATTTTCTCTGCTTATAACTTACTGCCTTTTAGCCAACAAGTTGCAGATGTTGCAACAAGTTGCCAACCTGACTTCCCCAAGCAGACAACCTCACCAATGTGTCCCAAAGTCTCACCTGCCCCACTAAGGAACGATAGAAATAGGTTGGGGGTATGGATCAAACTGCCAACATCCATGTTCAGTGCAGAAGCAATTACAGAAGCCAGACCTTCCACCATCTGCAGCTCATAAAAAATTTTGTCCATATTACCAGAATAAAGAATAAGGGAGTTCCCAGTGGAGGAGATGGGACATAAAACTTCATGGAAATATATTCCCGTTATCTTACAATCATGTTAACCATTATTAAATCACTAATAAACAATTCTGGGGGGTGGTAGCTCACTTGGTTGAATGCACACATTTTCATGTGCAAGGAACCAAGTTCAGGCCCCCAGTCCCCACTGGCAAGAGGGAAACTCCACGAGTGGTAGAGCAATGCTGCAGGTATCTCTCTTTCTTCCCCTTCCCTTCCCTTTCATTTCATTTCATTTCTTTTTTTTTTAATTTCTTTATTGGGTAATTAGTGTTTTAAATTCAACAGTAAATACAAGAGTTTGTACATACATAACATTTCCCAGTTTTCCATATAACAATACAACCCCCATTAGGTCCTCTGTCATCCTTTTCCAGGACCTGTGCTCTCCCCTCCACCCACCCCAGAGTCTTTTACTTTGGTTCCATACACTAATTCCAGTTCATGTTCTACTGATCTTGTTTTTCAACTTCTGCCTGAGAGTGAGATCATCCCATATTCATCCTTCTGTTTCTGACTTACTTCACTTAACATGAATTTTTCAAGGTCCATCCAAGATCGGCTGAAAATGGTGAAGTCACCAGTTTTAATAGCTGAGTAGTATTCCATTGTGTATATAGACCACAACTTGCTCAGCCACTCATCTGTTGTTGGACACCTGGGTTGCTTCCAGGTTTTGGCTATGACAAATTGTGCTGCTAAGATCATATGTGTACACAGATCTTTTTGGGTGAGTGTGTTGGGTTCCTTAGGATCTATCCCCAGGAGAGGAATTGCAGGATCATAGGCTAGGTCCATTTCTAGCCTTCTGAGAGTTCTCCAGACTGTTATCCACAGAGGTTGGACCAATTGACATTCCCACCAGCAGTGGAGGAAGGTTCCTTTGACCCCACAACCTCTCCAGCATTTGCTGCTGCTACCTTTTCTGATGTATGACATTCTCACAGGAGTGAAATGGTATCTCATTGTTGTCTTTATTTGCATTTCTCTGACAAAGACTTGGAGCATTTTTTTCATGTGTTTCTCGGCCTTTTGGATCTCTTCTGTGGTGAATATTCTGTCCATGTCCTCCCCCCATTTTTGGATGGGGTTATTTGTTTTCTTGTTGTTGAGTCTGGCAAGCTCTTTATGTATTTTGGTTATTAGCCTCTTGTCTGATGTATGGCATGTAAAGATCTTCTCCCATTCTGTGAGGGGTCTCTTGGTTTAGGTAGTGGTTTCTTTTGCTGTGCAGAAGTTTTTAGTTTGATGTAGTCCCATAGGTTTATGCTTGCCTTAGTCTTCTTTGTAATTGGATTCGTTGCATTGAAGATGTCTTTAAAATTTATGTGGAAAAGAGTTCTGCCAATATTTTCCTCTAAGTATCTGATAGTTTCTTCTTTAACCTCCAAGTCCTTGACCCATTTGGAGTTTACTTTTGTATTTGGTGAAAGATAGTGGTTCAGTTTCATTCATCCGCATGTTTCAACTGATTTTTTCCAACATCATTTGTTGAAAAGACTCTGCTTTCCCCAATTAATAGTCTGGGCACCTTAGTCAAAGATTAGATATCCATAGGTGTGGGGGCTTACTTTTGGGCTCTCAATTCTATTCCACTGGTCAGTGTGCCTATTCATGTTCCAGTACCAAGCAGTTTTGTTTACAGTGGCCCCATAATACAATTTGAGATCTGGGAGTATGATGTTTCCAGTTCTGTTCTTTCTTCTCAAGATTGTTTTGGCAATTCTAGGTCTTTTCTGGTTCCAGATAAACATTTGTAGCATTTGTTCTATTCTCCTAAAAAATGTATTTTGGATCTTGATAGGGATAGCATTAATTTGTAGGTGTCTCTGGGTAGTATATTCATTTTGATGATGTTATTTTTTTCAGCCCATGAACATGGAGTATCTTTCTACTTCTTGGTGTCTTTTTCAGTTTCCTTGAGTAGTGACTCATAATTTTCAATATACAAGTCTTTCACTTCTTTGGTTAGGTTTATTCCTAGATATTTTATTATTTTTGTTGCTATAGTAAAAAGGAATTGATTTCCGGATTTCAACTTCTTCTAACTTAGTGTTTGCATAGAGGAATGTCACTGACTTTTGAATGTTAATTTTGTAGCCTGACACTTTACTGTCTTACCTGATGATTTCCAAAAGTTTCTTGCTGGATTCCTTAGGTTTTTCTATGTATACTATCATGTCATCTGCAAATAGGGATAGTTTGACTTCTTCTCTTCCAATCTGTATGCCTTTAATTCCTTGCTCCTGCCTGATTGCTATGGCAAGAACTTCCAACACTATGTTGAATAGTAATGCTGATAGTGAGCAGCCCTGTCTAGTACCTGATCTGAGGGGAAATGCTTCCAGTTTTTCACCATTGAGTATGATGTTGGCTGTAGGTTTGCTATGTATCGCATCAATTCTTGTCATACCAGCCCCGTACCATAGGGGCAAGCTGACTTTTAAGAAACCTGTAACATGTGCTCTTAACTAGGTATGTCACAGTCTGGACAGTCCTTTCCTTTTTCTCCTCCCTCCCTCCCTTCTTTCTTTCCTTCCTTCCTTCCTTCCTTCCTTCCTTCCTTCCTTCCTTCCTTCCTTCCTTCCTTCTTCTCTCTCTTTTTCTCTATTTTTTGTCTCTCCCTCCCTCCCTTTGATAGGACTGAGAGAAACTGAGAGGGGAGGGGTGGAATAGTGAGGGAGAGAAACAGAGAGACACCTGCAGTCCTTCCTTTACTGCTCATGAGGCTCCCTTCCACCCCCGCAGGTGGGGACTGGGGACTTGAACTGGAGTCCTTGAGCACTGGTATGTGTGTGCTCAATTGGGTGTATCATTGCTAAGCCCCATTTTCTCTTTCTTTGGGGATGAATCAACACAAGAATTTCTTTCAGATTGCTACCACTATATAGATTTTTCACTATATTTCCTACAGTAGCCAAATAATTTATGCTAATTATCCTGCATGGATCCAATATAAAATTCCCTGACATCAGAAAACGTCAACATTGTATAATATGTTTTATTTTGTGTCTTATGTTACTTGATGCAAAATACTTAAGAAAATGGAGCAAGCCAAATTACCAGTGAGACTATGGAGTTTAAGAATATCAGACCGGTTTATGTATTTCTCTTTTCCATCTAAGTTAAAACTTAGTTTTCTTTCAATAATTTTATTGGAGGATTAATGGTTTACAGTGCAATTCTAGGCACATGGGTACAATTTCTCATCTCCTTGTAATAGATGTCTACAGACACAAGTTAAAACTTTTTAAGTATCCAAAAATTAATTAAATGCTCAGAATTTCTTCCCTGACCTACATGGTTCTAAGATTTCTCTGCTAGGAGGTTGATTCACTGAGAAATGAAGATTGGCTTAGCAAGAGGCCTGGGTGGGGGGTTTAGGGTTTTATTTAGTGGAAGGAATTCAGGAGAGAATTCTCAGGAGGTTAATTCTCCCTAAAGCAGAATAGACCTTATGTTGCATTAGATGAGGCTTTCTGTATATAGACATTTTTATAGTACAAAATTATAACTGGAAAAAATATTTCCTTTGCTTTCTCTTCCTTCATTACCCATTTTGTAAGATATAGAGATTCTTCAGATGCCTTCTCCCAAATCATGGAATCCTATCCTATCCCATCTGTTGTACTCATGAAATTTTATAATTATATTCCAGATATTCCAAGATTTTGACTACCTCTCAAATAAAAGGAAATATGATAAACTACTGGACCTTAATGATTAAAAACTTATAGCAAATTATTTAAGTGTTAAACTTCTAAGAAATGTTCATGATTCAAATTTTTTTTTCTCTCTCTCTTTCTTATTTGGAGAAATAGCATGACAGACCAGGACATAGACTTCCTGGGTGTTCTTTGTTAGTTACCTGAATGTTATTAATTATATTAATATAAAGTTAGCCCAAATACATGCTTCTGGGGAAAGATCATTTAACAAGATTGTTCTTTATAATACTGGTATCTCCTTGGTAAGCCAAATTAGGCTTACCCAGGCCTAAGATTTCTCAAGAGGAAAAGGAAAAAACTTCTTTTCCCTTCTCTTTTGAGATTAAATTGAAAAATTAAAACTTTCTGAAGGGTTGAGTTAATCCTGACAGAGGTTCTCTGGTAGCAAAAAAAAAAAAAAAAACTAAGTTCCTCCAAGAAGAAAGGCTCAGTGACTTGAGCTCAAGAACAGGGCCAAGAAGTTTGTGGGAACTGAGTGTTCTAGATACAGTGTGTAACTGTGGTGAAAAACTCAATTATACCCCATCACCTTGGCAGAACTTTAGTGTTTGGGGAACAGTGACTGATTGTGTGAGTGTAAATCCAATAAACTGTCATCTTGGGAGTCCATATACTCTGTGTCATTTTGCTACACAGAATTCTGCAGAATCAGTGAGATCCTCACAGCAGGTCAGAGGCTTACTGGAGTCTCTCAGAATTAGTTTTCAACAAGGATACATGTAGAAAGAAAGACTAAAACCATAGACCAATCAATTCTCTTTACATGTAATTTTGAAATAAAATTACTGTCTTTGGTCTGAATAAGTTTCCCAGTTTGGGGAGCGGGCAGTTCTTAAGAGTGAGTTACAGAATTACCTGCAATATGAAGGAATGGAAACATATAAATAATTGAAAAATAATGAGAGACACCCCCAAATTTTAATTCATCATTGATAGAAATCATACAGTTACATACCAGTTCAGTGTGAATCTCCAAGATCTCATGTGTTTGTCAGATTTGTTTAGGCCAGACTGCTGAATCTTTTTTTTTTTTTTAAATTTAGTATCTTGAGGGTCTAGAGTCCATGGAACATGCTTTGTAAAATACTTCTTGAATGACATAATTTCAAGTATCAGGTCTAGATCCACTTATATGATTCCTTTACTATCTCAGAGAAGATAGACTCCACAGTTTGGTGGTGTTAGTCACACTAACTATGGGATTAAAGTATGCAGGGAGAGCGTGTTAAAGCAGGATTGCAACCACCATGGTTAACCCCATGGGTTAAACCATCTTTAACCCATGGTGCTAAAGACTAGGAAAGCTCTCAAGGGAGGGGATGGGACATCGAGTTCTGGTGGTGGGAATTGTATGAAGTTGTACCTCTCTTATGGTTTTGTGGGTGTTTCTTTTTCATAAATAAAATTAAAAAAATACATCTGTGGTTTGGGAGGTGGCACAGTGGATAGGGCATAGGACTCTCAAGCGTGAGGTCCTGAGTTCAGTCCCAGACAGCACATGTACCAGAGTGATGTCTGATTCTTTTTCTCTCTCCTTCTATCTTTCTCATTAATAAATAAATAAATAAAATCTTTTTAAAAACACATCTGTTCCAAGTCTGATGATCACATTGGACAATGCCATTTAGCGGCATGTAGTCTAACTCAAGCTATTTACCAACCATCAAGGCACTGTTTTTGTAGTTGAGCCTGTAGAAATACCAGGCCACTGTGCACTGACTAGATTTCAGGCACATCCCAATCCCTTCTGAGTAGTTCAGGAAATCTCAGAGTCTCCTTTTACTTATGTTAGTGTAAAGCTTTGGATGTTTTTCTTTCTTTGTAATTTTTTAAAAAATTATATTTATTTATTGGATAAAGACAGCCAGAAATTGAGAGGGGAGGGAATGATAGAAAGGGAGAGAGAGAGAGAGAGATACCTATGGCCTTGCTTCACCACTCTTGAAGGTAGTGGTTGGGGGCTTGACCCTAGGTCCTTGTGCATTGCAACATGTGCACTCAACCAAATGTGCCACCACCTGTCCCCCAGTGTTTTTTTTTTTTTGTCTCATGATATTTACCATTATTTCTTCTCTTATTTCCACAAAATGGCTTGCATATTTATGTTTTGATTCCTAAAAAGTGCTAGTGATTTTTCTTTAGTTTTTTTTTTTTTTTTTTGCCTCCGGGGTTATTGCTGGGGCTCAGTGCCTACAGCCTGAATCCACTGCTCCTGGAGGCTATTTTTTACCCTTTTTGTTGCCCTTGTTTTTTTTTTACTGTTGTTGTGGTTATTACTGTCGTCGTTATTGGATAGGACAGAGAGAAATTGAGAGAGGAGGGGAAGACAGAGAGGGGGAGAGATAGATAGACACCTGCAGACCTGGTTCACCGCTTGTGAAGTGACGCCCCTGCAGGTGGAGAGCCGGGGGCTTGAACCGGGATCCTTGTGCTGCTCCTTGTGCTTTGGGCCATGTGCACTTAACCTGCTGTGCTACCACCCAATCCCCACTATTTTTAATATATATATATTGAGGCTAGGTAGTGGTGCACCTGGTTGAATGCACATGTTACCATGTATAAAGATCCAAGTTCATGTCCCTAGCCCCCAGATAAGGGGTGGAAGCTTAACAAGTGGTGAAGCAGTGTTGCAGGTGTCTCTCTTTCACTTTCCTTCTCTTTTCAATTTCTCTCTCTGTTTTATCATGAAAAAGAAAGAAAAAAGGAAGGAAGGAAGGAAGGAAGGAAAGAAAAGGCAGCTGGATTTGTTATGCAGACATTAAGTCCCATCAATAACCCTGCTGGCAAAATAAATAAATAAGTCATATATATACTGGGTTGACGGGAAATCAGTTTTATTCTGGAATTTGTACTGCCTGGGATTGAACTTGTGACCTCATATCTTGGAGGTCAGTGTTTTATCTACTGTTCAACCTCCTGCATGGCTTTGACTGTTATTATTATTAAATTATTATTATTATTATAATTCAGTATTACATATATTGAAAGACAGAGTGGAGGCTGGGGATACAACATAGTGATTAAGCAAATGGCTTTCATACCTTATGCTCTGACCTCCCAGGTTCAGTCCCCAGAACCACCATAAGCCAAGGCTGAGCAGTGGTCCAGAGAAAGAAAGAGAGAAAGAGAGTGAGAGACCAAAGGCACATTCAGGCATATACCATGCCAGGAATTGAACCTGAAGCCTCTGGCATGCAAATCCTGCCCTCTCCTAACTAAGTTACTTCCCTAGCCACTTGACTTTATCTCTTAAAGCCCTTTAGTGGTGTTACCCTGGTTGATGCTCTACTTCTGAGCAAAAGCAGGAGAAAATTGCCTTCATTGGCCTGAGTAGCCTACTTATCTCTGTGACTTACTCCTTACCACAAACCTGAATCTCTAGATAACCATGTCACAAAAAAAAAATAACAAGTTTCCTATCAACCTCAGTTTACTGTTGCCTCTCACAAGTCATCATATTCTAGATTAAGACTACATTATAAAAACAGTTTCAAGGGTTAGATGGTGGCACACATGGTAGAACACACGTTATCATGAATGAGGACCAAAGGTTAAACCCCTGGTCCCGACCTACTGGGAAAAGCTTTTTGGGTTGTAGGGCAGTGCTACAGGTGTTTCTCCTTCTCTCTGGCTCTTTCCTTCTCTCCCTCTAGCGGTAACATTCAATCAAAGAAAAAAAGAAAATAAAAGACTACTGGGACCTATGGAGTCATTGTGTTAGCATGGAACCTCAGCAATAATGCTGGTCATTCCTTATGGTGATACAGAAGATAGAACCGGGGACTTGGAAGCCTCAGGTATAAGAATGTTTTTGCTTAGTAATTATGCTATCCACCATTGCCCCAAAATTTTTTGATTTACCATTGATTTGCAGTACAGAATAAGTTTCAGAAGTAAAGGTTCACACCTTGATGTATGTATATATTACACTGCACCATCAATCAAAATTTTAGTATTTTCATTACCATCAAATTGGCCTCTTTTACCTATTCCACCTGATCTCCATCCTCTTCTCATCTGGTAATAACCATTTTGTTCTCTGAAGCTAACAGGTTTTTTTTTTTTTTCGTTTTGTTTATTTGTTTTGTTTTTTGTATTTCATGGATGTTTAATATATAGTTGAAACTAATTTATATATTTGGCTACCAGGTCTTTTTGTACCAGGACAGTTCCACTTCTTCCAATGAACTCTTTTTCCCCTCTTTCAATATCCAGTAGCAAGAGAGAGGAAAGATGACACAGTACTCATCTACCAGCAGTGAAACTTCCCTTGTGTGAGGCACTCTCTTGTGGTGCCAGTGACTCAAACCCAACTCTTCACGCATGGGAAAGCCTTGTCCTACTGCGTGAGCCTTCTCTTCTCTTCAGCTACCAGTATGTGTCTTTCACTTTCTGATTTTTTTAAATGTATTTTGCTTTATTTTAATGAGAGAAGCGGGGGGAGAGGGAAAGGAGAGAGAGAGGAAGGAGATAAGTCAGAGTACAGCTCAGCCTTGGCTTATGAGGGTGTAGGGGACTAAACCTGGGACTCTAGGGACTCAGGAATGAAAGTCTCTTTACATAACAATTATACTACTTCCACCCCATACCCCCAGAATGGTTCCAGTTTAGGTTTTGTTGTTTGTTTTTTAATTATTTATTCCTTGGATATAGACAAAGAGAAACTGAGAGGGGAGGAAAAGAGGCAGAGAGGCACCAGCAGCGCTGCTTCACCACTAGTGAAGCTTTCCCCAGCACATGGGGACTGGAGGTTTAATCCTGGGTCCTTGTGAACTGTAACATATGCACTCAGCCAAGTGTGCCACCACCTGGGCTCTGATTTATTTTTCTTAACTACCTCAAGTTCTTTTTATAAAGCTATTTATTTATTTATTTATTTATTTATTTATTTATTTATTTAAGCAAGGAGACATTAGCAAAATCATAGGATGGGGGAAACAACGCCACACAATTCCTGCAACCCAATCTCCATATCCCATCCCTTCCCCAATAGCTTTCCCATTCTCTATCCCTCTGGGAGCATGGACCCAGGGTTGTTGTGGGTTGCAGAAGGTGGGAGGTCAGGCTTCTGTAATTGCTTCCCCGCTGAACATGGGCGTTGACTGGTCGGTCCATACTCCCAGTCTGCCTCTCTCTTTCCCTAGTAGGGTGGGTCTCTGGGGAAGCAGAGCTCCAGGACACATTGGTGGGGTCTTCAGACCAGGGAAGCCTGGCCGGCATCCTGATGGCATCTGGAACCTGGTGGCTGAAAAGGGAGTTAACATACAAAGCCAAACACATTGTTGAAGAATCATGGACCCAAAGGTTGGTATAGTGGAGAGGAAGTGTTGGGGGTACTCACTGCAAACTCTAGTGTACTTCTGCTTTCAGGTATATATTTGCCCTAGTTTATGGATATGTGTGGTATCTCCTAGAACCTGGTCTATATCTAGGTTTTGGGACTTTGTTAGGAAGTGAACCACCTGGGATGGAATTAGAGAATACTCTGAAAGGAAAGGTCTCACCCAAGTGATGAAGCTGAAGGGTTGTCATTCCACACCTGAAGTCTCTGGACACAGTCTAAAGTGAAGCATGCTGGGGTGGCAGTTGTTGCATTGATTAGGTTGCAATCAGCAGATGTAATATTATTTGATAAGAATTGGGAGAAGCATATGGGAAAGTGGGCCCTACCCTAGGGTCCTAGGACTGGGGGAGGTTTAGGCTCTATAGTGGAAATGTGAGGTTCCTGCTGTCTTAGGGTTCAAGAAAACAATGGATAGTTACTGATATCATCACATTATTTGGTAATTGGGTTAGCTTTGAAAAGTCCCTTTGTTAGACATACAATTTTCCCCTCTCTCATATTAATTAAATAGTGATTTATATTACTACAATTTAATAGGTGTGTACATAAACACCATTCCCATCACCAAAAGATTGTGTCCCATCCCACCCAGCCACCCCCACCCCCACCCCCCTACAGCATGTCCACCCTCCCCCTCACCACAGGATTTTTACTTTGGTGCCCTACTTTCAATTTAGTCAGATCCTGCTTTTAGTTTCCCTTTCTGATCTTCTTTCTCAGCTTCTATTGATGAGTGGGATCATCCCATACTCATTCTTATCTTTCTGACTTAGCTCAATTAACATAATTCCTTCTAGCTCTGACCAAGATGGGTCAGAGAAGTTGAGCTCATTGTTCTTAGTAGCTGCATAGTATTCCATTGTGTATATATACCACAGCTGTCTCAGCCACTCATTGTTGGTATGCATGAGAACCCCTTCTGTTTCATTTGGTTTAAATCCCCCCTGCTTAACACTATTCTATTTACATAACCACTTCATTCTATTTATATAACCACTGTTAACAAGCACCTCCCTCCAGGGCATTGGTTCAATCCCCACTGTTTCATGATATGTTTTTGCTCCACCCCCCCTCCTTGTCACACCCTGATCCTCTCCTTGTCACACTCTGATTGTCACCAGTCACTTTTCTCTCCACCCTCTCTATGTCACATCCTGTTTCCACCCTACTTGGGAAGTATATATAAAGACAGCATTGTGAGTTTTAGAGTACTGAACTTTACCTTGAGTTTAGCTTAGCTCGTCTTAGATTGTGCTGCGTCCTGCATGAATAAAGAGATACTGCCTACAGCTCAACTATGAGTCCCTGGTCGTCTGTTACCCGCCCGTGCCCGTGAAGCCAGCCTGGCGAAAACAACCTAACCCGTCGAAAACGACAACTCATCTGTTGTTGTGCACCTGGGTTGCTTCCAAGTTTTAGCTATTATGAATTGTGCTGCTATGAACATAGGAGTACACACCTCTTTTTGGTTGGGTGTTATGGAGTCCTTGGGGTATATCCCCAGGAGAGGAATTACTGGGTCATATGGAAGGTCCATGTCTAGCCTTGTGAGAGTTCTCCAGACTGTTCTCCACAGAGCTGGACCAATTTACATTCCCACTAGCAGTGCAAAAGGGTTCCTCTGTCCCCACAGCCTCTCCAGCATTTATTGCTGCTGTCCTTTTTGATGTATGCCATTCTTACAGGAGTGAGGTAGTATCTCAGTGTTGTCTTTATTTGCATTTCTTTTACAATCAGTGACATGGAGCAGTTTTTCATATGTTTGTTAGCCTTTTGGATCTCCTCTGGAGTGAATGAATGTTCTGTTCATATTCTCTGCCCATTTATGGATGGGATCATTTGCTTTTTTGGTGCTAAGTTTGCTGAGCTCTGTATATTTTGGTGATTAGTTTCTTGTCTGATGTATGGCATGTGAAGATCTTCTGCCATTCTGTGAGGGGTCTCTTTGTTTGTGTGATAGTTTCTTTGGCTGTGCAGAAGCTTTTCAATTTGATATACTCCCATTTTTTTGTTTCTGCTTTAGTCTTCCTTGCAATTGGGTTTGTTTCATCAAAGAGGTCCTTGAGGTTTAGGTAGGAAAGTGTTTTACCAATGTTTTCCTCTAAGTATTTGATTGTTTCTGGTCTAACATCCAGGTCTTTAATCCATTTGGAGTTGATTTTTGTTTCTGGTGAGATAAAGTGGTTCAGTTTCATTCTTCTGGATGTTACAACCAAGTTTTCCCAGCACCATTTATTGAAGAAAGCCTCCTTCTTCAATTTAATACTTTGGGCCCCCTTATCAAAGATTAGAAGTCCATAGGTGTGGGGGTTTAGTTCTGGGCTTTCAATTCTGTTCCACTGGTCTGTGTTCCAGTACCATGCTGTTTTGATTATGATGGCTTTATAATAAAGTTTGAGGTCTGAGGTGTGATGCTTCCATTTCTGTTTGTTTTCCTCAAGATGGTTTTGGCAGTTCTAGGTGTTTTCTAGTTTCAGATAAATGATTGTAGTTTTTGCTCTAATCTCTTAAAGAAGTTTGGTGGAACTTTGATGGTTATCGCATTAAATTTGTATATTTCTCTGGGGAGAATATTCATTTTGATGATATTTATTCTTCTGATCCATGAGCATGGAATGTCGTTCCATTTCTTGTTATCAGTTTCTATTTCCTTAAATAGTGACTCATAGTTTTCAGTATACAACTCTTTCACTTCTTTGGTCAGCTTTATTCCTAGGTATTTTATTGATTTTGCTGCAACAGTGAATGGGAGTGATTTATGGATGTCTTCTTCTTCAGATTTAGTGTTTACATAAAGAAATGCCACTGATTTTTGTACATTGATTTTGTAGCCTGATGCCTTGCTATATTGCCTAATAACTTCCAGTATTTTTCTGCTGGATTCTTTAGGTTTTTCTATGCATACTATCATATCATCTGCAAATAGTGAGAGCTTGACTTCTTCCCTTCCAATCTGTATTCCTTTGATTTCTTTCTCTTGCCTGATTGCTATGGCAAGAACTTCCAACACTATGTTGAATAGTAATGGTGACAGTGGAGAACCCTGTCTAGTTCCCAATCTGAGGGGGAATGCTTTCAGCTTCTGTCCATTGAGTATGATGTTGGCTGTAGGTTTGCTATATATGGATTCCACTATCTTTAGGAATTTCCCATCTATTCCCTTTTTCTGTAGGGTTTTGAGCATGAATGGGTGTTGGATTTTGTCAAAGGCTTTCTCTGCATCTATTGAGATGATCATGTGGTTTTTGGCTTTGCTTTTATTGATGTTGTGAGTGACATTGATTGACTTACGTATGTTGAACCAACCTTGCATTCCTGGGATAAATCCCACTTGGTCGTGATGAACAATCTTTTTGATATGCTGCCGAATCTGGTTGGCCAAGATCTTGTTTAATATTTTGGCATCTATGTTCATCAGAGATATTGGTCTGGAGTTTTCCTTTTTTGTTCTTTCCCTATCTGCTTTTGGTATCAGGGTGATGTTGGCTTCATAGAAGGTGGAAGGGAGTGTTCCTGTTTCTTCGATCTTATGGAAAAGCTTTAGAAGTATGGGTACTAACTGTTTCCTGAAGGTTTTGTAGAATTCGTTTGTGAAGCCATCTGGTCCCGGACTTTTGTTGTTGGGAAGATTCTTAATAACAGTTTCGATTTCTTTGCCTGTGATTGGTGCATTTAGGTTTTTTAGTTCTTCTTGGTTTGGTTTTGGAATGGCATATGCTTCTAGGAATTCTTCCATTTCTTCCAGATTTTCTAGCTTGGTGGTGTATAGTTCTTCATAGAAGTTTCGCATGATTCTCTGGATTTCTGTGGTGTCAGTTCTAATATCTCCTCTATTGTTTACAATTCTATGAATTTGAGTCTTCTCCCTTTTTTTGTTTAGTGAGTCTGGCTAGGGGTTTGTCAATTTTGTTTAATCTTTCAAAGAACCGACATTTGGCTTCACTGATCTTCTGTATGGTTCTCTTATTTGTGTTAAAATCTCCCACTATTATTGTATTACTATTGATGTATTTTTGAAGTTCTTTCAGTAGGTGTTTGATGTATTTAGATGGTCCCTCATTGGGTGCATAGACGTTAATAATTGTTAAGTCTTCTTGGCTGATTGATCTTCTAATCATTATGTAATGTCCTTGCCTATCTTTTATTACTTTATTTAACTTAAAATCTATTGTGTTAAGAGATGAGAATGGCTGTTCCAGCTTTTTTTGTGGTCCATTAGCCTGTATGATAGTTTTCCATCCTTTCATTTTAAATCTGTGTTTATCTTGTGTCAGATGGGATTCTTGTAAGCAGTATATGATTGGGTTATGTTTTCTGATCCATCCTCCCACTTTGTGCCTTTTGATGCATGAGTTTAAGCCATTGACATTTATTGATATTATGGATTTAATGTATTGTAGTGCCATTGTTCAATGAATTTTTATTTGCTCTGATATATGGCAAGTATTATAGTGAATTTCTTGTTTATAAGAGGTCTTTTAGAACCTCTTTCAGAGCTGGTTTGGTGATGGTTGCTTCCTTTAACTGTTGTTTGTCTAGGAAGGTTTTGATCCCTCCATCTAGTTTGAATGAAAGTCTAGCAGGATATATTATCCTTGGTTGAAACCCTTTTTCATTCAGGGCTTGATAGATATCTTGCCATTCTCTTCTGGCTTTTAGAGTTTGAGTGGAGAAGTCTGCTGATAGTCTTATGGGTTTTCCCCTGTATGTGACTTTTTGTTTTTCTCTTGCAGCCTTTAGGATCCTTTCTTTATCCTTACTTCTTCTCATTGTGACTATGATGTGTCTTGGTGTCTTCAGGTTTGGGTTGATTCTGTTTGGAACTCTCTGGGCCTCTTGAATCTTAATGTCCTTTCTGTTATTCAGGTCTGGGAAGTTTTCTTCTATAATTTCCTCTCGAATGTTTCCTTCCCCTTCCTCTCTTTTTTCCTCTGGTAGGCCAATTATACGCATGTTACTTCTTTTGAGATCATCCCATATATCTCTGTTGTTGTTTTCAGTGTCTCTCAATCTCTTTTTGAGCTCTTTCGCCTTTTTCTTAGTTTTCTCTAACTCATCCTCTGTCTGACTAATTCTGTTTTCTGCTTCTGTTAGTCTGCTTTCCCTTCCCTCATCTTCTTTCCTCAGTTCAGTTATTTCAGCTTTCAGTTCTCTAATTGCCTCAAGATGATCAGTATTTTTCTTGAGGGTCTCAACTGTTGTTTCCCTTATACTGTCATTCCTTTCCTCCAAATTTGTTTTCATTTCTGTGATGAATAAGTTTATTATTGCTTGCATACTTTTCTTATCTATGGTTACTTCTGGCTGATTTGTAGTTTCTTCTGGGCTCTTGTCTTCATTCATTATAGTAGCAGTTTTATTTTCTCTTGATCTACCCATTTTTTTTGTTAATGTGTTTCTTATTTTTATGTTCTGTTGTTCCTCAGTTGTTGTGTTTTGAGTACAAGCAACACTGTACTAAATACCTTAATGATGAATGCAATCACCAACCTCAGAAATTACAATACAAACTGAAGCAAGGATTGAAGCAGTTTAACCACTACCAGTTAGCCAAACAATGTCTCCAGTCAGTGAAAAAATAGTAACCAAATCCCAGTGAAGAAGAAAGAGAAAGGAAAAAAGGGATAGCAAGAATAGACAGTTATGCAAATCTACTATCCACTGTATATTCTAGGGATAGTAAGAGGAGAAAGGGAAGTAGAGCAGAGATACTCACATAGAGAGTCCACTCTTGTTGGGAACATGTGTGAGCCTGATAGAGCTTAGGGAGAACCACCCCCATCTTTGGATGGAGGTCTGAGAAGATAACCTCTTGGTAAGTCTCTCTCAACTGAGGTGAGCATAAGGGGGGAAACTCAGACTTGGTTCTTTCCTTCTTGACTCTCAGGCCCACAGATACCCCAGTACTTCCCTCCATTAACTGCAGGCCACATGGCTGCAGATTCACTCATTCAAAGTCACCTTCTGATGACAGAAGAACACACCTTATCACACACTTCATCACACACCTCAGACCCCAGACAAGAGAAATTCCAAACTATATGGCCTTTTGATATCCATCTTCTCTCTGTCTCACCCTACGGGTTTAACCCCTATGCTTCTCTCAAATACCTTTGGATAATTAAGTTGCTTGTGTTATGGAAAATAACTGTCTTGTATCTCATCAATTCCTGTCATACCAACCCCCTACCTTAGGGGCATGCTGACTGTTAAGAAAGCTGTAATTTCTGTCATATTGCAACAATAATTACCTCCATTGCTTTTCTATTTAACTCATGTCCACTTTGCCAATAAACGGACTCTAGGATTCTGGGACTCTAAGGACTCAGATTCTAGATTCACACTAAGAGTCCCCTGGTGTCTTTTACTTTGTGTCACCCCTGTCGTGAGTGAGAAAGAACCAGCCCGTTACCTTTCCCCTGGAGGACACCATGCCGGAGAAGGAGAGAGACGCCCCGAAACACTCTGAGTCATATTTCTTCCCCAAAATAATTCACAAACGAATATCAGTGAATTCAGAAAGCCAAAGAAGGAGGAAGAAAGGAAGACAAGAAAAAAAAAGGAAGAAAAACAGGAGAGAGAAAAGAAAAAAGATAAGAAAAAGAACTGTAATAAAGGAGCAGTGAAAGGAAAGTTTTTTTTATTAATTTATTTTATTTTTTAATTAGCTAGGAGGAGGGAGAAGGGAAGAGTGAGTAGAGGAGGTAGGAGTAGTGAAACAAGTTCCTCTTGCAATGGATAAGACGTCTGGTCCCCTAGCAATGGAAAACACACTAAGAGTTAATTCTGGTCAATCTAAAGGAGGGGGGGGAAAGGATACACCTTTATATAATATTAATAATAAAATAGAGCAGGGTAAAAAACACATCCCAGATTGCCTCAAGCTGCCTGAGCAGAGGCACCTAATTGTTAAGAAAGTAAAACAAAAAACAAACAAAATAAACAAACAAAAAAACACCTCAGGGCAGTCTTTCCCTTTTGTAGATACAATTGGCCATTTAGAAAGAAAGAGGGCCAAGGGTTTCAGAAAGGAATAGACTTGGAATGGAACCCCTGTTGGCCCAGGAATCTCTCAGCCGGGAAGCCTGCTAGGAGCAGCTCTCTGGCACCCAGGGTTTGGTTATGGGGGGGTCCGCTTCGGGAATAATAAAAAAAATTTTCCTTTCTTTTTTCCTCTATATTCTAACCCAAACTGGGCTATATTCACCCCCTTGGTGTCACAGCTAGGACTCCGAATTCACTGTCCTGCTGAAGGCAAAAAATCCTACCATTTCTAGCAGTTGTTGTCGGAACTCAGACCAGAAGCTACTTCTCAGTCCTCCATCTTGGCTCCGCCTCGTTGTTTATTTATTTGTTCATTTATTTATTTTCCCTTTTGTTGCCCTGGTTGTTTAACATTGTTGTGATTATTGATGTCTTGTTGTTGGTTAGGACAGAGAGAAATGGAGAGAGGAGGGGAAGACAGAGAGGGGGAGAGAAGGGCAGACACCTGCAGACCTGCTTCACTACTTGTGAAGCAACTCCCCTGCACATGGAGAGCCGGAGGCTCGAACTGGGATCCTTACGCTAGTCCTTGTGCTTTCCACCACATGCGCTTGACCCGGAGCACCACTGCCTGACTCCCAATTACCTCAAGTTCTTTCCATGTTGTTGCAAAAGCCAGGATTGCATCTTTTTCTAGACAACTTAGTAGTACTTTACTAAGTACATATACCATAATTTCTACCTCATCTTTTCTTTCTATGTCTTGGTCATTGTGCCTGAATGTAAAGGTAAATATATATTTTTAAATCAGTATTTTCATATTTTTCAGATAAATACCTAGAAGTGGAATTGATGGATCATACAGTATTTCTTTTCTTCTTTTTTTATTTCTGTTTTTAGTTCTTTTTGAGGATTGTTCATACTGTTTTCCATAAATGTTGTACCAATTTGCATTCTCACCAACTGTACATGAGGACAATACTTGTTTCCAGAAATCTACACCTCTTAATGATTTTACTGTCCCCTCCTCCCCCACATAATATTTTCATCAGTATATTGTCGGTTAAGAAGAGGTCACTGGTCTCCAGTAGTTTAGGGAAATTGTTCTTTACCTGACTGTATTAGGAACAGCTAGTGGAATAGGATGAGGATATGAGAACTGAAAAACCCATACACAAATTGGATCTGCTTCTAAAGCTGAGAAATTTGAAGTCTGCTTTGAGTTCTCAAGATCAAATACTTGATCTTCCCCCTCCCTTTATCAAGGCTGCTGCTGGGTCTACCCACATGCCTAAATGGGGTTAATTTTTTGGAAATTCATATATGCTTAGATTTATTATTCTGAAATTCCTGCCACTGTCCATATGAATAGTGGTGCACAATTTCCTCTAGGCTAATTCCGTAAGTTACATTAGAGGAGAGAGAGAGAGAGAGAGAGAGAGAGAGAGAGAGAGAGAGGGAGCGCGAGAGAGAGTGAATGAGAGAGAGAGAGAGAGAGAGAGAGAAGAGAGAGATGGCATTATAAGGAAACCACTTAGAGTTGCTCCATTTCCTGGAGCCTGCAGTTAGCAAAATGCCTGGGACAAGATGTATTCAATGCAAGTCAAAGCAGAGTGTGTTAGGAGAAACAGATGGCCCACCTAAGGTGAAGAAATTACTTTCCTGGGGGGAAAGTCAGGGTGGTTTATTCACCTCTTCCTCTAGCAAGGCAGGAAATGTGTGGAGGCAAAATAAATAAAACACATTACAAATGCATTCCACAGTGGAACAGAGTAATTGGTGCTGAACAAGGCTGGGGAAAGCATCTTCTTGCCTCAGGCATACAGTGGGAATTAGTCACAGACATATTAAAGTGCCCTCAGACCTTGAAAACACACTCTGAGAAAACAGTAAGAACCAAGACATAAATGAATAGGCTAAGCAAGAATGATCCTCTCTGAGAAGATCCAGGTATGGGTTCAGGAAATCGATGGACTATAAAACGAAACAGTGAGAATTATATTGTGTTCTTGCTGAAGAAAACTGGGATTAACATGAGCAGAGGTGTAAAAGAAAATATGTCGAGAAAACTATCGGCATTGATTTAGAAAAGAGGAAGCAAACAGTGAAAGTTGGTTGCTGATCATTTAACACTTCATCGGATTTTTTTGTTTTGTCTTTGTTCAATAACTAACATTATGATGATGATTTTGGTTTCCTGGATATTTTGATAACTCATTGAGGAGAAAAGGTTGGAGATCACAGCCAAGACTTAATAAATAAATGTGGGAGTAGGGCGGTAGCGCAGTGGGTTAAGCGCAGGTGGTGTAAAGAGCAAGGACTGGTGTAAGGGTCCAGGTTGGAGCCCCCAGCTCTCCACCAGCCTAAGGATCCCAGTTTGAGCCCCCAGCTCTCCACCTGCAGGGGAGTCGCTTCACATGCGGTGAAGCAGGTCTGCAGGTGTCTATCTTTCTCTCCCCCTCTCTGTCTTACCCTTCTCTCTCCAGTTCTCTCTGTCCTACCCAACAATGACAACAACAATGATAACAACAATAAAACAATAAGGGCAACAAAAGGAAATAAATAAATATTTTAAAATATTTAAAAATAAATAAATGCATATTTTGTTTAATATACCAATCTCTTGAGGGTTTGGTTAGTCAATGTGGGTCCCTCAACCTAATTACTCAGAAGTACAAGCAAAATCCACTGTTTTGAACCTACACAGCTGAGAGCCACACCCTTGCCTCCATACTGTCATCCTATGAGGCAGGTCTCTACGTCTCTCTTCCTTGATTTCTCTGTTCCCTTTTACTCAGCACAAACTGAGGCCAAGAGATAACTTACCTGGTAAGTTGCAAACTTTACTATGTGTGAGTATCTGAGTTCAAGATGCCAGAAACCATATGGGAGCACTATGCAAAGGGGAAGCTTCATGAGTAGTAGAGCAGTGCTATGGTATCTATCATTCCCTCTCTAACTCTATCTACAACATAAACACTTGGCATACACACATGCACTTTTCAAATAGCAGGAGATAATTCCAAATTTGAAATGGATTCTAGTGTTTTATGGCCTTGAACCCCAGGAAGCAAGTCACATGATCTGCCATCATATATATATAAATGTGTGTGTGAGAGAGTTTGTGTGTGTGTATACAATACACACTTACATAGTTTTTACTTTTTTTTGGATAGAGACAGAAATTGAGAGGGAAGGGGGGATAGAGGGAAAGAGAGAGAGAGAGAGAGAGAGAGAGGGAGAGAGAGACCCACAGTACAGTTTCATTGCTTGTGAAGCAGGTAAGGACAGGGGCTTGAATCTGGGTCTTACACACTGTGATGTGTGTACTCAACCAGGTGCTGCACCACTGTCTTGTCCTTTTATCATATTGTGACTATATCAATTCACTAAGCAGAAAACTTAAGTTTTGTTTCTCTTCCATCCATTTTATTTCTGAGAAATACCACAGCACTTCTTTAATGTCCTTGGGGCGTCCCCTGGTTTTGTAGTGCTCCATTGGGGCTTCCTGCTTGTGCTCTACTGGGTGAGCTATCTTTTGAGTTCTAACTCTTGCTATTTTTCCTCCTTGTTAGTATTCTTTTTCAAGATTTTCTTTCTTTCTTTATTAATTAATTAATTAATTAATTAATTTGCCTCTAGGGTTATTGTTGGGACTCCATGCCTATACTATGAATGCACTGCAGAAAAAAAATTTCCACTTTATTGGATAGTACAAAGAGAGAAATTGAGATGGGAAGGAGAAATAGAGAGGGATAGAGAAAGATAGACACCTGCAGACCTGCTTTACTGATTGTGAAGTGTCCCCACTGCAGGTGGGGAGCTGGAAACTTGAACCCAGATCCTTCTTTGTGCTTAGTACTCTGTGTGCATAACCAGGTGCACCACTGCCTGGCCCTTTATTTATTTTTTAAGAGAGAGAGATACTAGATCAACTGCCCCAGCATATGGCATGCAGGGAATCAAACCTGGGGCATCACACATACAAACACTGCATTCTACCCATTGAGTCCCTTCCCTAGTTATAGAGTTTCTAGCTCCTTGTGGTCCTTATAGTCCTCTTGATCTCGAGAGAGTGGGCCTTGGTGAGAGCACATGAGGATATACCAAAGGCCCTTCAGCAAGAGGTAGAAAAGGAAGGATTATGTTTTCAGATATAGTTCCTACCCATCCCCGCTGGTCCCCTTGATCAAGTAATTTGAGAGTGGAAATATTTAGGTTAGATGAAGAGTGTTCTCATTCACAAGAGCAATATAGGAATGCTCTTGTCAGCTGCGGGAGAGAAGAGGGTTTTACCCATAATCCACCCCTCCTCCCATTAGAGGGAAAGTACTTTCTGTGGCTTGCCCTGGCACTGGCATCCCTGACTCTTGGAAAGGAAGTGAACTATTGCTTCAACTGCCTGGTTGCCTAGGGAATAAGAGGTTGTCACTCTGCACTCCTCAATATCCTGCACATTTTCTGTTATAGAGTCTCTGTCTCTCTCTTTCTTGTCATAGTACTACTCAGCTCTGGCTTATGGTGACTCTGAGAACTAAACCTGGGAGGCTCAAACATAAGAGTCTTTTTGCACAGCTATGATGCTATCTCACTGATTCCATTTCTTTTTTTTTTAATTGCCACCAAGGTTTCACATCTGTACAATTCCACCATTCCTGATGGATTTCCCCTTCCTCCCTACCTCCCTCTCTCCCTTTCTCCCTCCTTTCCTCTCCTCCTTCCTTCCTCCCTTCCTTCTTCTTTTTATCTTAACTGGGAAAGAGAAATAGAGAGAGCAGAAATACCACAACATTCTTTGCATGGTGCTCCCATGTGGTTACCTGGGACTTGAACCCAGGTCCTTATGCATGGTAAAATGCAAAAGGTGTTTAAATGTGTTTTCTCCCAGCCTCTGCCCATCGTTATTTTTATTTTTGATAGAGCATCATACACAGAGAGCTAGAAAAAGATAAAGAGATAAGAGAGTCCTGCAGTGCTGCTCCACCACTCATGAAGCTTCCTTCCCTGCAATTTTGGGCCAGAGACTTGAATTTGGATCCCTGTGATCTGCACTCTCTAGGGTACTCCACCACACTGTCCTACCATTGCTGTTTTCCCCTCCCTCCCTTCCTCCTTCCCTCTCTTTCTATATTTATTTTAGTAGTGATATAATATTTACAAAATTGTAAGTTAAGAGGGGTATAATTGAGATCCAAAAGGCTGATAAACATATGAAAAAATGCTCCATGTCTTTGTCAGAGAAATGCAAATAAAGACAACAATGAGATACCACTTCACTCCTGTGAGAATGTCATACATCAGAAAAGGTAACAGCAGCAAATGCTGGAGATGTTGTGGGGTCAAAGGAACCCTCCTGCACTGCTGGTGGGGATGTAAATGTAAATGTAAATATAAATTGGTCCAACCTCTGTGGAGAACAGTCTGAAGAACTCTTAGAAGACTAGAAATGGATCTGTCCTATGATCCTGCAATTCTTCTCCTGGGGATATATCCTAAGGAACCCAACACACCCATCCAAAAAGATCTATGACACATATGTTCTTAGCAGCACAATTTGTAATAACCAAAACCTGGAAGCAACCCAAGTGTCCAACAACAGATGAGTGGCTGAGAAAGTTGTGGTATACACACATAATGGAATACTACTCAGCTATTAATCTCTTTTTGAGATCTCTTACTTCTTTTCTAGTTGTCTCTAATTTGTCCTTGATCTTGCTAATTCTGTTTTCAGCCTCATTGATTCTATTCTCTCTCCCCTCTACTGTTTTCTGGAGTTCATCTATTTTGTTACCCTATTCTGATACTGTTTTAACTTGTTCAAATAGTTGTGTTCTTAGCTCAGCTATTTCAGCTTTCAGCTCTCTAATAACCTTGAGATCATTAGTGTTTTCTTCCAGAGTCTCATTTGTTGTTTCTGCATTTCTGACGACAATTCTTTCAAACTCTTTACTCACTCCTGTGATTATTTCCTTAACTAGTGTTTGGATGCTGACCTCATTATTTTGTGCTTCACCCTTTGGGGGGCTTTTAGCTGGACTCTTGTCCTGGTTCATTTCTCCAATATTTCTTCTTGTTGGTTTAACCATTTTATATAGTATGTTTTGAGGTCCCTCTCAGTACTTTTCAAATTACTGATCACTCTTGCTTGGATTGACTTGTGTCTAAGTAAGGTAATTAAAGGGTTACACAGTTGTTTCCACAGTTGTTTGACAGTTGTTTCAATATTATTTTAATCCCTGAGTTGGAGCACAGCCTCTTTTGTTCTTTTTCTTCCCTGTAGGCTATGGGAGCATGAGGGCTTTAAAAGTATAGATAGGCTTCTTAGCTTAATCACTGACTCCTGACCAAGAAATAAAGCAGGGTGGGGCAGAGATAATCCAGTGGTTATGCAAAGAGACTCTCACAGTCCCACTGGTAGGCCACCAAGGTATAGATCTTAGATCTTCTCCTGAGTTTCCTGGTTAGTTCTCTATCCCCTGGTGTCAGCACAGGGCCTCCTGGGCACTGCTCCAGATTCTGAGGGCAGTAGCAATGGAGACTCACAGTTTCATTTGGTGAGTCTTAGGGGAGTCCTCTCCTCCCTTCAGCTGTCTTTTTGTTGGTGAAACAGACTTGGGGTGGTGTCTCAACTGGTAAACTCCTGGACTGTTACCAGCCACTTAATCTCTCCCTAGGCTTCTCTCTGTCCACGCACCACACGTGTTTTCACTCACTGGTGATTGGTGGGTTCCTGAAGTTGTTCTGGTCTTGTCTTGTTGTGGTCCCAGGTGGTCTCCTTTGGCATTCCTAGTTGACCTGGGAGAGGAGAGGAGAGGAGAGAAACATAGCTGCTGCTGCTCTGTAGCTGTGCCTCTGGAAGTCTTCTGTTTATTTCTTGTTAATGGATTTCAGGGCAATTTTCACCAGGCCCGAACCACTACTCAGCTATTATAAAGGGTGACTTTACCATTTTCAGCCAATGTTGGATGGACCTTGAAAAATTCATGTTAAGTGAAATAAGTCAGAAACAGAGGATGAATATGGGATGATCTCACTCTCAGGCAGAAGTTGAAAAACAAGATCAGAAGAGAAAACACAAGTAGAACCTGAACTGGAATTGGCATATTGCACCAAAGTAAAAGACTGGGGTGTGTGTGTGTGTGGGGGAGAATACAGGTTCAAAAAGGATGACAGGGGACCCAGTGGGGGTTGTATTGTTATATGTAAAACTGAGAAATGTTATGCATGTACAAACGATTGTATTTACTATTGAATGTAAAGCATTAGTTCCCCAATAAAGAAATTAAAGAAAAGGGAAAAAATAAAATAAAAACTTTTGTAGGTGGAGAAAATAAATTAAATTGTTGTTTTGAACATATTAAAAAAAAAGAGGGGTATAATTTCACCCCGTTCCCACCACCAGAGTTCTGTATCCCATTCACTCTACTGGAAGCTACAGTACTTCTCTCAAGCTTGCAGATATAGGTTGACTATTATTTCTATAACTGTCTGTGCTTACTTTTATATATTTGCCCCCTTTTCCCCCCTATGGTCCTACCTTCTCTTCTTTTCTAAGTCACACCTACAAATATTACTAGTTCTGGATATCATTCATTTTTTCTTCTTTTCTCTCTGGCTCCTGATGGAGTTTGAGTTCAGAACCCTCTTCTCATCTTCCCCTAACAGTTCTTCCCCTCTGGGACCAAAATTCTTTTGGGTATGCATAGGGTGGAAGTTCTGGCTTCTATAATTGCTTCTTTGCTGGACATGAGCATTGGCAGGTTGATCTATACCCCCAGCCTCATTCTGTCTTTCCCTAGTGGGATAAGTCCCTGGAGAGGTGAGGTTCCAGGACACATTGGTGAGGTATCAGTCCAGGGAAGGCAGGATGGAATCATGATAGTATCTGCAACTTGGTGACTGAAAGATAGTAAAATAAAAAGCAGGACAAAATGACTAATGAACAGGAACCAAAAAGTAGGAGTAGAGCAAATAGGAATAGACATTTTAGGATAGAAAAAAGCTAGGGAGTCTATTTTAGGTATGTTTCTAGTGACTTTTGTAGTTTTTGCTAGATTGAATATGACAGCTGTCAATGGCCATACCACCCTGAACACGCCCGATCTCGTCTGAATATGACAGCTAACATGGAGGTGGGTAAAAATGTTGTCTGGGAAGATGGTGTCAAAGTTGAGAATAAGGCTAGAAAGCTGGATTAGGGCAGAACGTAGATCCTAAACTTGAAGAAAATCTATGTATAAAATCAATTGTTTATCCCAGCAACCAGACCAAGGGCCCAACTTATAATCTTATTTAGCATGGGAACCTGTGTAACCTCTGAGTCCCTGTCAGTCTGAGCTCTCAATTCATGGTCACAGTTGGAGACATTCTAGATTGCATTAATTTCAGGACCAGTCTTCCTTGAATGACAGAGTACGATGACCCGGCCTCCCTTTGGATAGTGGGGCAGTCACTACCATTTATAGCAAGGATAAGTTTCTAGAGTGGCCCATGAGAGGGCTTATGATGATGTTCCTTCTCTTAAAGAGAATGGGAAGGGTTTCTTATAGTCTTAGAAAAGTTTAAAATAGAAATAGTTAATTATTTTTATAACCAAGTTAGTTGGGGGTTTGTTTTTTTACTGTAATATACTTGAGCTTGAGCTTATTATGCTTTATGTCCTTTAGGGGTATCTAGATATCACCGTATCTTAGATACTGACAGGACCAAATGATTTTTGATCTATCTGGCCTAAGGAGGTAGGTACTTAGATACTTAAAAAACTATATGTACAAATGTATTTTTAGAGCTTCTTGAACAATTTAAGCTCAGCATCAGAATTTGATAATCTTATAAATCTGAAACATTAAATACTTAGGCTAAAGAAAATCTGTATATGGGGGTTGGGCCGTTGTGCAGCAGGTTAAGTGCACGTGGTGCAAAGTGCAAGGACTGGCATAAGGATCCCAGTTCCAGCCCCCGGCTCCCCACCTGCGGGGGGGGGGGGTGCTTCATAAGCGGGTGAAGCAGGTCTGCAGGTGTCTATCTTTCTCTCCCCCTCTCTGCCTTCTCCTCCTCTCTCCATTTCTCTCTGTCTTATCCAACAATGATAACAACAACAATAATAACTACAACAGTAATAAATCAAAAAGGGCAACAAAAAGGGAAAATAAATTAAAAAGTAATAAAAAAGAAGAAAAGAAAATCTGTATACTCAGAGTTATGGTCTAGGCAGTTAGAGAACTTGAAGTATTAAATCTATTTCCCTCCCTGACATGTTACATAGTGATTTATGAGATATAAATTAATAGAATTATGATTTAACACCTTTCCCACCACTAAGGTCTGTGTCTCCCTCACCCCTCCCTCTCCTCCCTTAGATAGCCATCATAGTTTTCCACTGTCTTGGATATAGGTCGACTTTTTGTTTGTTTTTAAGTTCCTGTGTTAAATTATATAAATTACACATATGAATGAAACCATCCTGTAGTTGTCTTTTATCTCTTTACTTCCCTAAGAATATTCTTCTCCATTTCCATCCATTTTATCCAAAGGATGCAGTATTATCTTTTTTATTGTTCAGTAATACTCCATTGAGTATATGTCCCATAACTTTTTTATCCAGTCATCTGTTGAAGGGCATTTTGGTTGCGTCCATATTTTGGCTATTGTGAATAATGCAACTATGAACATGAGTGTACATATATACCTACGAATTAGTGTTATTGTTTCTTTTGGATAAAGGCCTAGGAATGCAATGGCTGGATTATAAGGTATTTTATTGGGTTAAATGATAGTTTACAGCAGAATTATGACATAGGGTCCATTGCATGTTTTTTTTTTCAATTTCTGAAATGAAAGGGAAATAGCAATAGTTCAGTTATGGAAATTATCTTCTAGGCTTATATCCCTCTAAATTTCCCTGTATCTCTTGAAAAGAACAAACTATTTTCATTTTAAATGCAAAATAGAATAATATTACATTGTATCTATTTATTTCTCCAGCTTAGAGGGCTGATTAAAAGAATAATAATAATGACTTGTGAAAATTCAAAAAGTTTCATAAGTAAAATAAGATGCTTATTGAGATTTATAAAAGTTGTAAAAGGTAGCAAAATGGGGTTTGCAATTCAGGATGTTTATTGCTCTTGGGGACTGTGGCTAATGTCTTATGAAGTAAGGTTTCAGTTGGGTAGTGATTGCGTAACTAAAACAGAGATACATTGTGTAACTTCTTCCTCTTCTTGTGGACTGGTGAATATGTCTCATACTATAGGCAAGAAAGCTTAGTGCATTTAATTTTTTAGTATCTCACATCATGAGAGCTCATCTTGTCTTATAAAAAGTAGTGACAGATAACTAAAGTCTTTATATCTGTCTCTGTGCTGATGTTGAACTTATCTGGAAGAGTTACATAAAGACATTTTAATAACCTTTTTCTGTGTAAGGAAAGAGAATGAACATTCATTCCTCTTTCTGCCCTCAATCTTCATTTGTTTTTCATGTCAAATCTATGAAATTTTTCTGATTTCCTCTATATTATAAATGGGATCATGACAGAGAGATTAAGGCAGAGTGATGACTCAAGGTATTAAAGTACCTTAGAAGCCTAAATTGGACATGCTCTCTTCTGCTTAGTTCTCTTCAGGAAAAGCAGTGATAACATTGCAGAACTGGATTTTAGGATTTAAATTCACATCAATATGACCCCAAAACTACTACTGCTCTTCCCTCCTTACCTTGTAACTACATTAACATAAGAAAAGAAGGTAGATGGTGTATTGCACCAAAGTAAAGGACTGTGGGGTGGGAGTGGGGAAGGGTTGGTGGAGGAGGATCTTGGGGTGGGGGGTTAGAGTATTATGCTGAAAACTGAAAATTTTTACACATGTACCAACTATGGTATTTACTGTTGATTGTAAACCATTGATTCCAATAATAATAATAAAGATTAAAAGAAAGTAGAAAAATTCCACAGGATTCCTTCCTTTCCCTTCCTTCCTTTTCTATTTTTCCCCTCTTCCTTTCTTCCTTCATTTTCTTTTTTATTTTTCCCACTTCCTTCCCTTTCTTTTTTCTTGTATCTATTTATTTAAAAAGAGAGAGTGACAGAGGGAGGGAGGGAAGAAGGGAGGGGGGGGAGGGAGAGAGAGAGAAAGAGAGAGAAAGAGAGAACCAGAATATCACTTTGGTATAAGAGTCACCACCTCAACCACAGAATGTGTTTCTTTTTAATAGCTTTGCTTTGAAAGGTGGGACAAGATGGACAACAAGCAGGGTCTGTATTCCTTCACCTCCACAGCAGTAGCAGATCCAATACACACATGGAAAACCCTGTATAGAAAAGAACCTGGATTTTCAGACAGGTTTCTATAGCAGGGGTCAAAAACCCAATACCCATGTGGCAAGGACACAGAGCAACTCACTCACCAAAGGTCTCTCTGTGTGACAGTAAACCACAATCATGAAGAGGCCCAGAAGATACAGAGTTCTAAGCAGAGTAGGGTCAGACTGCACTGAAACCCCAGTATCTTCAGCTAATTATAGTTTTGTGCCTAATACTTTTTAACATCAGGGGTAGAAAATACAAGCCATGATAACAACAAGGGCAACAAAAATGGGAAAAATGGCCTCCAGGAGCAGTGGACTCATAGTGCAGGCACCAAGCCCCAGCAATAACCCTGGAGGTAAAAAAAAAAAAAAAAAAAAAAAAACAAATACAAGCCATAAACCACATGGGAATTACAATGCTAACCTGCCCTAGATCCAGCATTTTGTTAAAAGCATCCTGGTAGGCTGGTGGGGGGATGAGGGGAGGGGAGAAGGGGATATGGACCTACCTGCCAATCCCCATGTCCAGCAGAGAAGAAATTACAGAAGCCAGGACTCCCAACTTCTGCACCCCCCCAAAAGATATTGGTTTATGTTCTCAGCAGGGGAGAAATGATATGAGAAGATGATCAGAGGACTCTGAACTACAACTCCATCCAGACCCAGAGAGAGAAGAGGACAAAAGCAAAGACATTCAGAAGTAGTAGTATGTATAGGTATGACTTAGAAAGGAAAAGAATGCAGGACCACAGGGATAAAATAAGATATATATATATACATATATATATGTATGTATGTATGTATATATTACATCCATATCTGTGACTACTACTATTGTAGTTTCCAATGGAGGGAATGGAAACTTTGAACTCTGGTTGTGGGAACAGTGTAGAATTATACCCTTGTTACCTTATGATTTTGTAAATATATATTAAATAACTAGCAAAATAAAATAGCGCAAAAAGAAGAAGAAAAGCAGCTTGATAGAGCTGGCCATTTTGGAAGTCTCCATAGTAACAGACCATGAGGGTGGAGTCAAAGAGAAATGCTTTATTTCATGCAACCAGCCTGCCAGAATCTGCCTTCCAACCAATCTACTGGCTGTCTGAGACCTCAAACATCAACTCAAGTTGGTACAACCTTGGTGCTATAGCCTCAGCCAGGAATCAGTGACTGTGAATACTAAGAAACTGCCCAAGCCTCTTCAAGCATAGACTTCTCATGTTGGTCGTTACAGAACAGCAAACATATGTGAAGACAGAAAAATCACCCATACTGAAGGGCCAAGATGGACCAGCTTGAGAAAAGCCCCAATTCAACAAAGCTATATAAACTTTCAAAGATTTCACAATTATGATCCTAAGGATGCTCATTGAAATGAGAAATTTTATAGAAGAACACTTTAATAAAGCCAGGAAAACTATGAGAGAAAATACTAAAGAGGTCATAATAGAAACCAGAGACAAAAACTGTTCAGTAGCTGAAATTTAAAAATACAGTTGAGGGTGTTGGGTGGTAGCGAAGTGGGTTAAGTTCAGGTGGCACAAAGCACAAGAACCGCCTTAAGGGTTCCTCTCCTGGGGTTATACCCCAAGGACTCCATAACACCCAACCAAAAAGAGGTGTGTACTCCTATGTTCATAGCAGCACAATTCATAATAGCTAAAACCTGGAAGCAACTGAGGTGCCCAACAGCAGATGAGTGGCTGAGAAAGCTGTGGTATATATACACAATGGAATACTATGCAGCTATCAAGAACAATGAACCCACCTTCTCTGACCCATCTTGGACAGAGCTGGAAGGAATTATGTTAAGTGAGCTAAGTCAGAAAGATAAAGATGAGTATGGGATGATCCCACTCATCAACAGAAGTTGACTAAGAAGATCTGAAAGGGAAACTAAAAGCAGGACCTGGCCAAATTGTAAGTAGGGCACCAAAGTAAAAGCCCTGAGGTGAGGGGTAGACATGCAGCTTCCTGGGCCAGTGGGGGGAGGGAGTGGGTGGGAGGGATGGGTCACAGTCTTTTGGTGGTGGGAATAGTGTTTATGTACACTCCTAGCAAAATGTAGACATATAAATCACTAGTTAATTTAAGAGGGGTAAAATTAATTGTATGTCTCAAAGTTTTTCAAAACACAAACTGAATCTTTTTAATATATAGGCTGTGTATTTGATATGCAGACTCTCTCAAAAGCCTAGACCAAGTAGATCAGAAGCATCCAATAGCACAGCTATATACAAGATACTGGGTACTGTACAGCAAACCATAACAAAAGGACTTTTCAAAGTTAACCCAATTACCAAATAATGTGATGATAACATTAACTATCGATTGTCTTTTTGAACCCTAAGACAGCAGGAACCTCACATCTCCACTATAGAGCCCCTACTTCCCCCAGTCCTGGAACCCTTGGATAGGGCCCACTTTCCCGTATGCCTCTCCCAATCCATATCAAATAATATTGCATCCACCGATCACAACCTAACCAACGCAACGATTGCCACCTCAACATGCTTCACTTCAGACTGTGTCCAGAGACTTCACATGTGGAATGATAACCCTTCAGCTTCATTACTCGGGTGAGACCTTTCCTTTCATAGTATACTCTAATTCCATCTCAGGTGGTTCACTTTCTAACAAAGTCCCAGTTTCTGTGAGAGAGAGCATATGTTCACATGTATCTATAAACTATTGCAAAATATATACCTGAAAGCAGAAGTACACTAGAGTTTGCAGTGAGTACCTCCCTAACACTTCCTCTCCACTATTCCAAGCTTTGGGTCCATGATTGCTCAACAATTTGGCTTCGTATGTTAACTCTCTTTTCAGTCACCAGGTTCCAGATGCCATCAGGATGCTGGCCAGGCTTCCCTGGATTGAAGACCCCACCAATGTGTTCTGGAGCTCAGCTTCCCCAGAGACACACCCTACTAAGGAAAAAGAGAGGCAGACTGGGAGTATGGACTGACCAGTCAACGCCCATGTTCAGCGGGGAAGCAATTACAGAAGCCAGACCTTTTACCTTCTGCAACCCACAATGACCCTGGGTCCATGCTCCCAGGGGGATGGAAAATGGGAAAGCTATCAGGGGAGGGGGTGGGATATGGAGATTGGGTGGTGGGAATTGTGTGGAGTTGTACCTCTCCTACCCTATGGTTCTGTTAATTAATCCTTTCTTAAATAAAAAAAAAATAAAAAAATAAAAGAATAGGAAAGCTTGTGTGGCGCAAGGCGCAAGGACTGGCATAAGGATCACGGTTGGAGCCCTGGCTCCCCACCTGCAGGGGAGTCACTTCACAGGCGGTGAAGCAGGTCTGCAGGTGTGTATCTTTCTCTCCCCCTCTCTGTTTTCCCCTCCTCTCTCCATTTCTCTCTGTCCTATCCAACAACGAACAACATCAACAATGGCAATGATAATAACCACAATGAGGCTACAACAACAAGGGCAACAAAAGGGGGGGGGGATGGCCTCCAGGAGCGGTGGATTCATGGTGCAGGCACCGAGCCCAGCAATAACCTTGGAGGAAAAAAGAAAAAAAGAAAAAAAGAACAGGAAAGCTTGGGAGTCAGGTGGTAGCGCAGCGGGTTAAGCGCAGGTGGCATAAAGCGCAAGGACTGGCATAAGGATTCTGCAGGGGAGTAACTTAACAGGCGGTGAAGCAGGTCTGCAGGTGTCCTTCTTTCTCCCTCTCTGTCTATCCCTCCTCTCTCCATTTCTTTCTGTCCTATCCAAGGACATCAGTAACAACAATAATAACTACAACAATAAAAACAAGGGCAACAAAAAGGGAATATAAATAAATATGCCAAAAAATTTTTAAAAAATACTAAAGCTTTCAATGGAGGGGATAGGATACACAACTCTGGTGGTGGAAATTGTGTGGAATTGTACCTGTCTTATCCTATGTCTTGTCGATATTTTCATTTTATAAATAAATTAAAAAAATAATTCTCTAGGACGAGAAAACAAAAACATTAAAATAGATATTCTTATTATTTTTACTATTATTATTGGTTTTGGGTTCACAGCAAAACTAAGTGAGAGAGATAAGCACTTCTTACACACAATCTGCCTCTATGCATTCAAAGATTCCCCCCACTATCAACAGACAAATGCTTCAGAATTTAAAAACGTCATCAATAAAGTCATGAGAAAGAAAATGGTTTTTTTTTTTTAGAAAGAGAGGGGGTAGGGAGAGAGAGAGAAAAAGGTTATATACGTCTATGGAATGCGTCTATGTTCTCCCATAATAGGATAATCTGGTCCTAAAGCACAGGTCCCCAAATTTCAGTCAAATACTAGAAGTTGACTGGGCTACCCACGCTTTTTCTTTTCAAAAGTGAGTCCTAGGACTCCAGTGCTTACTATATGTTTTTGAATATCCATTTATTAAAGTGGTACTTTCTGAGCAATTATCAAATGCAACAGTCTTACTTTATAGCCACTTATAAGAAAATAAAATTCCTTCCGGACGAGGGTCTTTGTCCTTTTCCATTAAGTTGTTGTCTATCGCCACCTAGTGTTCGGACAAAACTTCGGGCTCTAGAGAAGCAAGAACCTGCGGAAAATATTTTACCCTAAACTGAAGCAATGGAAGAAATTCTGGAGACCATTTAGACAACTAGTGGCTTTTTTTTTTTTTTACAGATTAGGAATTTATACAAGATTTAAAGCAATAATTGAGCCCATATTTCTTGAATATTAGACTTTAAAATTGAGGGGGAGGGGGCATAGGATGGGACATAGTCTTTTGGTGGTGGGAATGGTGTTTATATACACTCCTATTAATTTGTAGTCATATAAATAACTAATTAATATGAGAGGGGAAAATTGATTGAATGTCTCTAACTTTTTAAAGCACAGACTGAGTCTTTTTAATACATAGAATGAGTCTTTGATATGTTGACTCTCTTAAAAGCTTAGACCAGGAGGAGACTGGCATACTTTAATGATGACTCTTTTGTCACTATCAGGCCACCCCATCAGCTGGGACCCTAGTCGGGGAGTCCTGAGATTCCTGAACAGACATGATGGGCCTAGACCTCAAATAAATCCCTCTCGCCTTGTTACTGGTCATTTCTATCAGGAACAACACAATAGACCCCTTTGTGGGCCCCCTATAGGACCTTGCCCTCAACTTGGATCAACAAAGGTACAGAATGTTCCATCCTCCGAAGGGAGGATGGACAACATACTCTATGCTACACCTGAGGAAGATGAGTCCTGATATTGGAGCAGCTTGGAATGTTCCCACTCATGACCACAAAATATGAGCTTAGATCTACAGGGATACAGGGGTCACATAGACCCTAAGCTGAATATGGGCCCCAGATCAGATCAAATCGATGGGATTTACAGTCAACAATATTTATACTCTTTTCCTATATTAGGGAGCTACTCTCTTCCCTGATCCAGCTTTCTGGAAAAGGTTCCAGCCATGACATCATCTCCTCAGAAAATAACTTTGATCCACCTGTATATTAGATTTCAGGCTCAGGGAAAAATAGAAAAAGAAAAAAAAAGCTAGACTTTAAAATTCTCCAACACATCCTTTTTTTTTTGTTTGTTTAGTATTTAGAATTTTTCTTTTATTAGTGGCTTAATAATGATCAACAAGATTGTAGGATAAGAGGGGTAAAGTTCTATACAATTCCCACCACCAGAGTTCCACATCCCATTCCTTCCATTGAAAGGGTTGCTATTCTTTATCCCTTTGGAAGTATGGACCAAAGATCTATGGGGTACAAAAGGAGGAAAGTCTGGCTTCTGTAATTGCTTCTCTGCTGGACATGGTCATTGACAGGTTGATCCATACCTCCAGCCTGTTTCTGTCTTTCCCTGATAGGGTAGGGCTCTGGAAAGGTGAGGTTCCAGGACATATTGGTGAGGTCATCTGCCCAGCGAGGTCAGGTTGGTGTTATTGTGGTATCTGCAAACTGATGGCTGAAAAGCATTAATATATAAAGCAGAACAAACTATTTAATTATCAGGAACCTAAAGGTAACAGTATAGCAGATGAAATTTGGGGTCTTCATGTTGGAAGAAGTTAGGGAGTCTATTTTAGGTATATTCCATCCTTATCATAACCTTTTAAGATTCCTAAAGTGAGAATGATGCCACCTTTGGAAGACTGAAAAATAAAATTCTAACAATTACTGAACCTTTACAATAATCTAATTATGATGCTAAATATTGTTATAAACATGGCCTTATATTTCTTCATAGATAGTCTGTTCGATTTCTCAAGTGAACAAGGTAAGATTGATAGAGTTGAATAAAACTCATTGGTGTAGTGTTATTTGCTCCCATTCCCAAGTTGTTTTTGCCATAGTTCTGTGAGTGGGATAGATATGTTCTCTTCTTCTCTCTCTCATTGACTTTGGGCTTAGTCAAATTCGCTTTCCTTGGAAGTTTCACATTCAGTGGTTACTAAATGGATTTGCTATGGGCCACTGTGAACAGATGCTTTGGATTTTGTTGCATGATGGGGTACATTTGGGTCTGACCATGCTCTGTGAGAATAATACGCTTTAGAATGTTCCTTCAACTCTGGTTGTTGGAAAAAAGATGGCACATGAAATGTCCATCAAGATCACATCTATACCACAGTGAGTCTGCATCCCCTGTGAGATAAGAATAGAAATATTTGTTTCTTCAGCTGTTGAGAATTTAGGGCTGTTGGTTGCTTTAAGAAAAAAGTAACCAGACAGTCTAACACAAGTCTGGCTGATTCAAAAATCTCTCTGAGAAAGAACCCTACTCTTAGGATGATTACTTAAAAAACGTGTGTGTTGGGTCAGAAGTTGGTGACTTTCTCACCTTCTTCAAGTTGTTGCTAATTCTCCTTGATTACTGACTCTTTTTCAGAGCTGAGAACCTGATTTAATCCTGCTTTTCCAGCTCTGCTTTCTCAGTATCTTTGATTCCCCTTAGCTTGATCTATTTTTTCTTTTTTTAAACATGCTAAGACTAACCCAGGTACTCTATACTTCACTTAATTATAATGAATTTAATTTAAATGTCTTCCCAGATTAATTTTATAGAGGTCCTTTGTTTGACTTGTTTACTATTAGTACATAGTGGGTATTAAAAAGCATTTGTTAAATGAAAATATGAAAGGAAATAATTCTGGAAGATTGGTAACAGTTGTATTTTAATAATATGACCAGTAGAGGTCATAGATGAGTTCTCTAAATATCTGGGGCCTTGCAACTATTGTGTCAGTGTTAGTGCAAGAATCTGTACGCTTTGGATGTCTCAGAAGCTAGGGAGGATTTCCACATGATCAGATGGGTGGTGACAATTTATATAAATCTGCTAAAAGGTAAAAACTGATGAGGTCTTAGATGGTTTCTTTTAAAATTTTTTTATTTTCTTCATTTATTGCATAGAGACAGCCAGAAATCTAGAAGGAAGGGAGTGATAGAGAGGGAGAGAGACAGAGAGACACCTGCAACACGGCTTCATCACTGACAAAGCTTTCTCCTTGTAGGTAGGGACCAGGGACTCAAACTTGGGTCCTTGCACATTGTAAGATGAATGCTCAACCAAGCACGTCACTAACCAGCCTCTTAGATTGGTTTTCTTACTGCATTTGACTTAGCTTTGGGAAACAAGTAGAAAAAAATCAAATACAAGATGGGACAGAAAAAATTGACATTAAGGATATGTCTATATGAATTGCCTATAAACAAAAGTTAAATTCAATCAGAAAAGATAATAAATTTTTATTCATAATTGTAAAGTTGTCAGCCTTGATTAACAACACAACTTCCCAAAAGTGTGTTGTAAAACTAGAACATGTGAATGTATTTTCCCTCTCCTCCTTTACAACAAAAAGTGGCAAGGTTTGTTCTCCATGGTTCAAGAAGGCATGTAGAAATGAAATGTTATGTATGTACTGGACATAGTGGGAGGGTATAAGAGAATGCCGATACTAAATTGGCAACAAATTGTTTTCTTCCAGTTGCATATTGGTATTGATTAATTTATTTGTTCATAAATAAAGGTTTGAGAATAAAGTAAACTTAGGGAGTCTGGCGGTAGCGCAATGGGTTAAGTGCAGGTGGCACAAAGCACAAGGATGGGGCTCCCGGCTCCCTACCTGCAGGGGAGTCACTTTACAAGTGGTGAAGCAGGTTTACAGGTGTCTTTCTCTCCCCTCTCTGTCTTCCCCTCCTCTCTACATTTCTCTCTGTCCTATCCAGCAACAACATCAATAACAACAAGAGCAATAACTACAATAATAAAACAACAAGGGCAACAAAAGGAAATAAACATTTTTTAAAAAGTAAATTAAACATTTTTTATGGCCTTTTACATATCAGGTACTGTAACAAGTAGTTATCACTTACCTACTACCTGAAGTGAACAGAAACAAAAACATCTAGAACTTTGTAGAAGTTTAATAATTGCTAAATTTATCAATAGTTAAATGTGTGGCTGAGTAACTGTTAGGAAAATATATATTTTTGCTTTGGGTTGTTTGAGAAGATTAACTTCTTTTCTTTCTTTCTTTCTTTCTTTTCTATTCTTTCTCCTCCCTCCCTCCCTCTCTACTTTCCTTCCTTCCTCCCTTCCTTCCTTTCTTTTTCATCACCGGGACTTCACTGCTCCAGGATGACTTTTTTCAGATGGAAAGACATAGGGAGACAGAGGGAAAGACACCACAGCACCAAAGCTTCCTTCAGTGTAGTGGGGGCCAGTCTTGAATCTGGATTGTGCATATGACAAAGCAGTACACTATCCAAATGAAGCATGTTACATGTCCTTGTTTTATTTTCTTGATCCAAGTAAGTCTAACTTAAAACCAGTATGTGGTTATATTTATGTTCATGGTTTTTGTTAGTTTGTTTGTTTAGTTGGCTGGATGATTATTTCTGGGGCTTCATTGCCCTGAGCTGGAAAATGCTAGAAGAAGAAGAATTGCCCTGAGCTATTTCAGATAGGAAGACATAAATGAAGGAAGAGACATCACAGCCCTGAAGCTACCCCAGTGCTGTGGGTATGAGGCTCAACCCTGGACCTGTCACATATCAAGCAAGGCAGATGTGCTCTCAGGTCAGCTGTCTCAGTGGTCCTGTTCATTATTCATTCCAGTTACTGGGTGCTGAAAAGCATACATAGAATGTGGTAGTCTGTCACAAGACCCTGAAAGTTAGGCATGGATGTAAAGCCAAGTTAATCTAGTCCTGCTGTGAAATTGACTTTTCCTCTAGTTTTTGTACAAAGGAAATAACAGTAACATAGTTCTTATGTTTTTACTTTCTTTTTTAAAAATTTTGTTTTATATTTATTTATTCCCTTTTGTTGCCCTTGTTGTTTTATTGCTGTGGTTATTGATGTTGTTATTGATGTCGTTGTTGTTGGATAGAACCGAGGGAAATGGAGAGAGGAGGGGAAGACAGGGGGAAGAGAAAAACAGACAGCTGCAGACCTGCTTCATCGCTTGTGAAGTGACTCCGCTGCAGGTGGGGAGCGGGGGGGGGGGGGGCTCAAACCAGGATCCTTGAGTCGGTCCTTGCCACCTTTGTTGCCACCTGTGCTTAACCCACTGCTCTACCGCCCGACTCCCATGTTTTTACTTTCTAATGTGTCATGAGATATTACATTTGAAAGTCTGGGGATGTTTCAATGGGAAAGTTAGTCAATAAATGGAGATTGAATGAGAAATTTTCCAATGTGCCTTTTAGGGAAGGAGTATGACTGAGTGGAAAGTCCATCCCATAGCACGTTGCTCTGACTCAATACCATACACTGTCTATACCTGCCTTTCACCTATGTGTAGTGTGAGTGTCCAGACTAAAGAACTTCAGTGTGTTGGAATATTAAAGAGGATTATTTATTTGAACTTTATGTTCACTAGTAGCCCGTTGATATGAGGCTTGTAACCAGGTAAATGCAATGGTAGACTCTCTGTGTGATGGAATTCTGAAAGAGAATGTACAAACTACTAAAAAAGTGCGGGATAGGTTGGGTGGGAGGATGGGAAAGGGCACCTAATGGTACATTTATGGAGTTTTTGTTTGTTTTGCAGAGCTGGGGTTTTATGCATGTACAGTTTCACCACTGGCTGCTCACTTTTTCACTTAGAGAGACAGAGACATGTACACTAAGAAACAGAAACAAAGAGAGAGATGACAGCAATGGAACTTCCCACAATGCTATGGTATTCCCATGTGGCGTCAGGATTTGAACTTGAGTCACATGCATGACAAGGCCTGGATCCTACCTGGTGATATTTTTGTGGTCCCAGAGATTCAATTGTTACTCCAACAGGTGGAAAATGGGGCTTCTTTCTTCCTCTCCTTTCTCTTTCCCTTCCTTGCAGTGTTTAGAATTTTAGTTTACTATTAGGCATGTCATATTGCAAGCATATCAATGCACAGAGTATAAAGATGCCAAATGTGCATGAACAAATTAGAGGTTCATAGTCAAATTCAAATAAATATATACCTGATAATGACTTTGGCTGAAATATATTTTTATATTTTATAGCATGTTCACATTTGCCAGTGGTTAGAAAAGATTAAGCTTGCCAAATTTTAATGTGGTACAAATGCCATGTTCAAGGCAAAGTAAGTGAACTGTTACAGGATCTGGCAGATCAAAAGCATTATCAACAGCTGTGGTTTGCAAATGCTTTTTAAGAGTAGAATAATAAAGCACATGCACACTGAGAGTGGACATTAATTCTCCCATTAACTTTTTAAATATAAGTCATGTCACTGGTAGTTTCTTGTAGCTTTATCATTGCAATCAACTTCTGATTAGGTATAATAATGACCAGGAGGCAAAAACTGAATGAGCCTCTAATTAATTAATCATGGATTTCTTGAAAGTCTTCTATGTTCAGGGTCATATACTTGGTACTAGTTGTAGAAAATTACTTCACGCTATCTACAAAATGGAGGACCCCCAACTCTTCATTCATGATTAGTCAATAATTTGTTTGGCTTTGTATGTTAACTCTCTTTTCAGCCACCAGGTTCCAGATGCTACCATGATGCCAACCAGACTTCCCTGGGCAGAAAACCCCATGAATGTGTCCTGGAGCTCCACTTCCCCAGAGCCCCACCCTACTAGGGAAAGAGAGAGACAGGCTGGGAGTATGGATCAACCTGTCAACACCTATGTTCAGCAGGGAAGCAATTACAGAAGCCAGACCTTCCACCTTCTGCATCCCACAATGACTTTGGGTCCATACTCCCAGAGGGATAAAGAAAAAGCAAGCTATCAGGGGAGGGGAGGGGAAGGGATACAGAGATCTGGTGGTGGGAATTGTGTGGAGTTGTACCCCTCTTATCCTATGGTTTAGTCAATGTTTCCTTTTTATAAATAAGAAATTTAAAAAAAAAGAAAATCATTTCACAACTCTTCCTATCTCTGTTTGCCAGAATTACCACACATATAAGCATTAATTTCACCCATTTCCTTTTGTCATCACTAGTGGACACAGCTTTGAAGTGAAAATGAAGGTCAAAAGGAAGAAGAAAAATTCGATTGTAAATTGTTAGACAACTGACCTAAAGCTAGTAGGATTCTATGTTATACTTCTATTTCTCTAATGTTAAAAGCCTTTTGAGAGCTGGCAAAGTGGTTCACCTAGCTAGTATGCTGGCTTTGACATGTGCACACCCAGTTTCAAACTCTGCCCACTGCACCGGAGGATTGTGTATCTCTCCCTCTCTCTCTCTCTCTGAATTTCTTATCTCTGTCTCTCTCTTTCTGCCTTTAAAAGTTAGCCCAGGGTGGTGAAGCTCCGTGATGGAAAAAATAAATATATGAAAATGACAGGTTGACATTTTGCTTTTTCTAGTGCCTTGGACTGACAGTATTTTATCATAAATATATAACACAGATCATTATTTGTCAGTATCTTGGTTTTTCACTTGTTGTATTTTAAAAATCAAACCAATTTACCATTATTATAACTAAATTGAGGGGCAGGAGGGTGGGAAGACAAAAGATGTACAGTTAACTAAAAATTTCCTACAGAGCAGGTTTTATACAACAACGTGACGTTTCCAGTCAGATAGATTATAAAGTTTAAATTCTTCATATAGGCTCAAACTTTACTGTTTGTTTATAAAGATCAAGCTCAGAAGAACATGCATTGCCTTTGGTGCTGATTTCCGCTATATTGAATGAATCATATTAAGCAAGAAAGAGAAGGGTAAATGTAGGATGATCTCATCCATGGACAGAAGTTGAGAAATTAGAACAGAAAGGGAAGGCATAAGGTAGATCTTGGACTGGGTTTGGTGTATTGCACCAAAGGACTCTGGGACAGGGGTGGGGTGGGGCAGCAGGGGGTACTTTCAGGTCCTGGTGCATAGTGGTGGAGTAAGACCGAGGCTGGGGGTATGAGTGTTTTGCAGAAAATTGAGAAATTTTACACATGTACCAATAACTGTACTTACTGTAAACCACTAATACCCCCAATAAAATATTTTTTAAAAAGAATCAACACAGAAAAAAAAAAGAATGTCTGAATGTCTGAGTAATCACACACACACACACACACACACACACACACACACAATTAGGGAGGAAACATTTAATCCAACAAGAAAGCTTTATATTTTCATTTTCTTTTAGTGTGAACAAAATACCTTTACATACAGTAATTCTCTCTATTTTAATTTTATTTATTTATTTATTTTACTACCAGGATTATTTTGGGGGCTCCATGAATGAATGATTTTGCCACTCCTAGCTGGTGGATTTTTTTAAATAGAGGTAGAAAGAAGGAGAGAGAGAGAGAGAGAATGAACAAGTCCTCACAGTACTGCCCCACAACTTGTGAAATGTTCCCTGTGACAGTATGAAGTGTCCAAGGGACTTGCACCCAGGTCCTAGTACATGATAAACAATGTATTCCACCAGGTGAGGTGCCTGGGCCCTCTTTATTTGTCTTTTGGTGACATTGCTCTTGTAGTATTTTGCTAGGAATAAAATCCTTCTGATAAAAAGAACACATAGTTCATATTAAGGTAGGTATTCAGAGAAAAAATTGAGCAACCACCCCTTTCCTAAAAGAAACTTGAGATACCTGAAGACAGTCGAAAATACTTATTTAGCTGTGCTCTGTGGTGTTTCATACATTTAATGCTTAGCCACTTTTGGTTTTTAAATGTTTTGTATTTTTCATATGAAGGTGAGAGAGGCCATAGTAGCACTCTAGCAGTGTCAGGGACCAAACCCAAGACCTCATGCATGCAAGCCCTGCATCCTACCCATCTTCATAGTTGCTATTTGTTTTTCCTTTAACATTTTATCTTATGATTTAGTTATTTTTAATGAAAGAGAGACAGAAATACAAGAGCAATGTTTAGCTCTGGCCTATGGTGGTTCTGGAGATTGAACCTAGATACTATTTGGTTTGATGTCTTTTTTTTTTAATTTATCTATAAAATGGAAATATTGATAAGACTATAGAATAAGAGGGGTACACATTTCCACACAGTTCCCACCACCAGAACTCTGCATCCAATTCCCTCTCTTGATAGCTTTCCTATTCTTTAACCCTCTGGGAGTATGGACCCAAGATCATTGTGGGATGCAAAAGGTGGATGGTCTGGCTTCTGTAATTGCTTCCCCGCTGAACATGGGCATTGGCAGGTTGATCCTTACTCCCAGCCTGTCTCTCTCTTTCCCTAGGGGAAGGGATATGGGGAGGTGAGGCTCCAGGACACATTGGTGGGGTCATCTGCTCAGGGAAATCAGGTTGGCATCATGGTAGCATTTGGAACCTGGTGGCTGAAAATGAGTTAAGATGTAAAGCAGAACAAATTGTTGACTAATCATGAACCTAAAGGCAAGATTACTGCAGATGAGGATTTGGGGTCTCTGTTTTGGAAAAGGTGATTAGGTCTATTGTAGGTATATTCCAAGGGGCCCATGACTTTACTATATTTTGCCTGAACCTGACATAAGCAGATGGACCTGGTTATTGTCTAGGAATATGGTGTCACAGTTGGAAAAAGGACTAGAAAGCTGGATCAGGGAAAAGAGTAGCTCCCAAATAGGATGTCTTATTTCTTTTTTTTTTTTTTTTTTTTTTAATTTTTTATTTAAGAAAGGATTAGTGAACAAAAGCATAAGGTAGGAGGGGTACAACTCCACACAATTCCCACCACCCAATCCCCATAACCCACCCTCTCCCATGATAGCCTTCCCATTCTCTAGCCCTCTGGGAGCATGGACCCAGGGTCGTTGAGGGTTGCAGAAGGTAGAGGGTCTGGCTTCTGTAATTGCTTCCCCGCTGAACATGGGCGTTGACTGGTCGGTCCATACTCCCAGTCTGCCTCTCTCTTTCCCTAGTAAGGTGTGTCTCTGGGGAAGCTGAGCTCCAGGACACATTGGTGGGGTCTTCAATCCAGGGAAGCCTAGCCAGGATGTCTTATTTCTTAACAAAATTAAAAAGTGTCTTTTGTTCAAAATATAAAAGAGTAGCATAAAATGTTTATAGTAAAAAATTGTTCTACTAATATATCATTTTTTTGTATGTCAGAAATATTGTTAGCTGCTTCTTCCACCAATCCACCAAATATATTAAAGCAAATAATGTAAATTTTGAAAATGTCAGATTAGGATTATCTGAGTGTTACAAAGCATTGTGCCAAGAACAGCTGATATAGGGCCAACCATCATATGCAACACCATTTTTTATATACATAGCATCTATGAAATCTGTGAAGCTCATTATATTGATTTTACAAACCAATGCAGACAAGATACCCTGTAGAAGTTCTCAGTTACCATCTATTTCTGTCAGTTATCCAAGTTGCTATGCCAGTCATCAGAAAGAAAATTACATATATGCTTCATGATTTCTTAGCTGGAACTTTCTTATTTATCTGGGAGCTTCCCTTTGCTACACCTGTAGAATTAAACCATAGACTCTAATGTCCTTGAACTCCACAGCCTTTTCAGAGCAGGTCAGTATCTTCATACTTAGCTCTGGAACTTACTATGGTAACTCACACCAGAACCATAGGGAGTTGGTATTTAAAAAAGCTTTCTGCTGATGAATAGTTGTTTAAAAATATTTTGATCTATTATTATTATCTAATTATCTAATATTATTATCTATTATCTAATATTATTCTAGTTATATTCTGTAAACATATATCAATATATGTGTTTACGTAGATTTAAAAACTGACAACTCTAGACAAAAAAAAAACAAAAAACTAATGAGCTGCCCCACTCTGCCCAGTCCTGCACTGCCCTGCTCTTTCTTTCCCTATGCTCTCTTCCTCCCTTCTTTCCTTCCTCTTTACCTGCCTCCCTTTCTTCCTTGACACCACAGCACTGTTCCCACCATCTATGGAGCTCCCTTGCCACTGACCACAGTGCCCAGGGTCTCTTATGTGGTGGATCATATGCCCTATTCAGTGAGCTGCCTCCTGGCCCAGAAATAAGTCCTTAGAACAAAACAGATCTCAGTTAAAAGCCATTCCTATCCCTTTTATAGGGTTAGTAGTAAACTCTTTAATCTTCTGAAACAGTTTGGTTGTTTATGATTAAAAAAAAAAAAGAGTATGAAAATTTGGAGGGCTGTGCACTGATTTCTTTTTTAGGGCTACTGTAATAAAGTACCACAACCTGGGAGACTTAACTAATAAATATGTACCTCCTAGCAGTTTTGAAGAGTTTTAGGGTGTTCTGATATATGGCATATTTATGGTGGTCTGACTGTTTATAGGAGACCTCTCAGAACTTCTTTAAGGGCAGGGTTGGTGAGGTTTTTATGCCTCTATCTAGTCTGAATGACAGTCTAGCAGTGCCGGGATAGCCTGAGGGTACTTCTTCCTGAGCTAGTGCTCTCTGGGTTGGAGAGAACTCAACTGGAGCCGATCTAGGCTGCTGCATGGGAGAGGGATCAGGAACTCGTGCCGCACTAACTTTGCAGGAGCTACACTCTGGAACTCTCGGAGCCGGAAAGCAATTTCCAAGTGTCTTTAATCAGAAGAGCAGCTGTTTTTATACTCTCCAAGTAGGGTGGAAACAGGATGTGATATAGAGAGGGTGGAGAGAAAAGTGACTGGTGAAAATCAGAGTGTGACAAGGAGGAGGTGGAGCAGGCGAGAATCCTATCACTGAACCACCAATGCCCTGGAGGGAGGGTGGTGCTTGTTAACAGTGGTTATGTAAATAGAATGTAGTGGTTATGTAAATAGAATAGTGTTAAGCAGAAGCCAGGGGGAGCTGGCATACTATCCAACATAGCAGGGTACAGTAGTCTTGGTTGAAAGCCTTTCTCATTGAGCACTCCATAGATATCTTGCCATTCTCTTCTGGCCTGTAGTGTTTGTGTGAAGAAGTCTGCTGCTAATCTTAGGGGTTTTCCTCTGTAGGTGACTCTTTGTTTTTCAGAAACATCAACCTCAAAATGCCTCAAAACTGGTGAGATCTTTCCTAACACATGGGACTACCTATTTCCACATTAGATAGCACACCATCTAACAAAGTTACTGATACTGAATACAAGCTAGGGTTTAGGGTACTGGGTACAGATGCATATGTATGTATAAGCAAGGGGCAATTATATTACTCAAAGTAAAAGTGCTCAATAGTCACTGGTGATTAGAATCAGACCTAATAACCTGAAATCCTAGTTGAAGTGCCTAAAGAAGGCATCATAAATTCTGTAATTGATTAGACTTAGACCAAATTAGCTTGGCAGTCTAGCAGAAAGACACAAAGATGACAGATTCCAAAAAGCTAATTCTGGTTAGGCACAACAAATGACACTCAACACTTAAACATCTAGGAGAAAATCTAAGGTCGTCAGATAAAGAGGGGACTACAAGTCGGATAATGGCAAGAGAATGACTCACTTAATAATGACCTTTTTGGTCAATATCACACCACCTCATCATCTAGAGCGCTAGTCAGGTAATCCTTGGATCCCCACACAAATATAATGGGCTTAGACCTTTAATGTATCCCTCTCTCCACCATCACTAATCACATCCATCAAGAATGTAAGCATAAACCTCTTTCAGGCCTTCCCAGGACCTTGCTCTCACCACAAAGCAGTGATGGCAGGGCCTGTCTCAGTCTCCAAAGAGAGGCTGGGGTACCTGCCTTGTCACTCAAGGAAGACTGATCTTGAAATGAGTGCAGCCTACGTTTCCAGTTGTGACCCTGAGCTGTGAGCTCAGACAAACAAGGACTCAGAGGTTATACAGGCTCTGGTGCTAAATATAAATATATGTATGGGGCCTGAGTTAGGTGAATGGAGGTAAATAGTTAATTGTATTCATAGAATTTTTCAAGAATGGGAGCTACTCTTTGCCTTAACCCAAATTTCTAGCCCTTTTCTCTACTCTGGCACCATTTTCTCAGATACTTTTATCCAACTTCATGGTAACTATCAGACTCAAGAAAATAGTATGATAGTCTTGGGCTCATAGAAACATGCTTAAAATGGACTTCCCAGCTTTCTTCCATCCTAAGATTCCCTAATACATCTGCTCTGTTCTTAGAGCTTTTGGTTCTTGTTCATTAACCATTTTGTCCTCCTTTATATCTTGTTATTTTTCAGTCACCAAGTTGCAGATGCTACCATGATTGCATCCTGACTTCACTGGGCAGATGACCTCACCAATATGTCCTAGAACCTCACCTCTCCAGAGCCCTTCCCTACTAGGGAAAGATAGAAACAGGCTGGGTATGGTATAGATCAACCTGACAATGGCCATATCCATCAGAGAAGCAATTACAGGAGCCAGAAATCCTGCCTCCTGAACCCACAAAATAATTTTGATTCATACTCCCAGTGTGGGAGAAGTGATAGGAAGAAGAAGGTAAGAGGGCCCTGAGCCTCAACTTCATCAGGACCTGGAGAAGGAAGAGGAAGAAGGGAGGGAAATTTGGGTGTAGTGATAGGGTTATGTATAGTTTGGAAAGGAAGAGAAGATGGAACCTTAAAAAATAATAATAACAGTAATAATAATAAATGGACTCTGGGAGGAGGGAGGGGAGGAGGGCGAAAAACCACTTAAATGTGAAGAACAACAACAAAACCAGTCTGATATACCAAGGTAATAAATGCTGTATATGACTTTAAATTTAAAAAAATAAAAATAAAAATAAATGGACAATTATATACAAATATAGACAAATAGTTGTAGAAATAATAGCTAACTCATATCTACAACCTTAGGAAAACTGCTATAGCTTACAATAAAGGGATTGAGAGCTCTGGTGGTGGGAATGGTATGGAATTAAACCCGTGTTGACATGTAATTTTGTAAATCAATATTAAATAATTAATAAAATAAATTTCAACAACTAAAAAAAGAAGAAAAGAAGAGAAAATTGAAGTCGGTACAGGAGGGTGACTCCTTCTTATGGCTGTGGGAAAGATCTTTGTAGGTGATAGCTTTTTATTCACTTAGTTTTCTCCCTGCATTTATGTTTCTACGTCCATATTTCCCTGCTTTATGTGACGATGCAAGTAATATTGAATTAGGACCCAGGTAATGTCTTTATTTTCACCTAGTTACTTCTGGAAAGACCCTATCTCCAAATAAGGTCACATACCCTGAGATGCTAGGAGTTAGGGTACCAAACAAATTTTTCTATCTTTCTTTAAGTTTGATAAATCATCAGTCAACCACTAAGTAAAACTGTAAAAATCTATTATTCCATTTAATTAAGTGTTAGTAATCAGGAGCATTGTTAGAAAAGATTGACAGTGGAAAACTGGTCAGGGTAATGCAAATCTACGTATGGGAAATAATATCCATAAGCACTGATTATTTTTGAAAACTATTAACAATGTATGGTTTTACAGATCTTTTAGGAATGGCATTACTTAGCCTCTCCTGGGTATTTATTTTTCTGATTAGCAATACAGAGAGTACTTGGATCCACGTAATGTCTTCCTTTTAACCTAATTACTTAGCTCATAACAGGCTGCTAAAAGAATTAAATATGGTAACATACAAAGTACCTAAGTCCTGGCGTATAGGAAGTACCTAATAAATAGCAGCTGTTATTAGTGGTTTGGTTTTCTGTTCTTTTGGAGTGATTTTATGAATACATGGTTATTCTCTACGATTCATATAAAGAGGGTCATATACGGGGAAATGTATAGATATATATATATTCAAAAAATATTAGACTTAAGAATCAGCTATTGAGAAGAAAAATCTTTATAGGTATGTTTTATATATATTTGGGGCAGAGGGAAAGAGAAGAACTGGGATTCGGGATAAATGATGAGTAAAAGTGTTAGAATTTAATTATCCAGAGCCATTGAATAGTTTTGAATTCATTGACACTGCATTTTACTTGGAAAATTGACACTCCATTTGGAAACAGAGATCGAGATGGAGTCAAAGTTTACCCTTAAATTATATAATTTCACTTAGAAGCAGTCACAGTTATTATTTTAGACCAAAAAAAAAAAAGGAATTAATCACTTGATTTTGATGGTGGAAAAACTAAATTGTAATTGCTCCACAAACAACGTTTACTGGAAAAATGTTTACTAGAGTAACATTTTCAAACTTCTGTGGGATTTAGAAGTGCTATATTTTCTGTGGTACTTTCAGTTTCAGTGTGTTATTTAAAGAGAACTCTTCAGTGATAGTAAAACTAGAAAGGAAAAAAAAAATATGCTTGTTACTTCATGAAGAGGGCCGTCTCGTTTGATCTTGAACTTTTCCCTTCAGGTTTGATCTTGAACTTTTCCCTTCAGGATATCCTCCATGCGCTGGGTAACTAAGACAGTGCAATGGAATGCAAGGTTGATAGGGTGCTTCAGGAAGATGAAGGGTTATTATGTAAGAATCTGGTCTCCATTAAGTGTGGAACAAGAGAAAATATGTTTGATTTGCAGAAGGAAGAATTTTAGGCTAGAGCCAACTACTCTCTGTACTGCTAATCAGTAAAATAGATGCCCAAGAGAGGTTAAGTAATGGCATTCTTAAAAGACCTCTAAAATTATTCATTGTTAATAGTTTTCAAAAATAATCAGTGCTTATGGATATTATATCTGGAGCATGGATTTGTCCTGACCAATTTTCCAATATCACTCTCTTTTCTTTTTTCTTTTGTTCTTTTTCTTTTTTTTTGCCTCCAGGGTTATTGCTGAGGCTATATTTTCCCCCATTTTTTTGTCCTTGTTGTTATTGTTGCCATTGCTGTTGTTGTTGTTGGACAGGACAGAGAGAAATCAAAAGAGGAGGGGAAAACGGAGAGAGGGAAAGAAACATAGTTATCTGCATACCTGCTTCACCACCGCCCAGTGAAGTGACTCCACCCCACTCCCCTGCAGGTGGGGAGCCTGGGATGAACCCGTATTCTTATCCTTGCTCTTTAAGCCATGTGCGCTTAACCTGCCTTGCTACCTCTTGGCCCCCATCACTGTCTTTTCTAAAGAATCTTTCTGATTACTAATACTTAATTCAACGAGATAATGGATTTTTACAATTTTGCTTAGTGATCGAGTTTAATTACATTTATCAAATTAAAAATTAATTTCGGTGTTATAGAGGCATACCTTTATAATTTTTCCACATAAGTCAAAGAAAATTAAAAATATTTTAAACATTAGATGTCAGTCCTAAATCTTAATTTTCCCAGCGAAAGCTTAGATTTCTTTAGGGATGAAACTGTTTCCTCCTCCTCCCTCTATTCCTTCCATTCAAAGCTGATTACAAAGATCCTTCCTCATTAAGAAGCATTCACACTCTCTGCTGGGTTCTGAAACTTCCAAACAAACAAACGAACACTTCTGAGCTTTTAACTATGTATCCAGAAGGATGCTAGAATCTGCATTTTAATAGTTTCTGACAATTGAGGCAGGTAGTTAATGGCACAAATCTTTTTACTTTGCCTAGGAATAGTCAACATGCCTATAAAGGATCAAGAGTCCATTTCAGTAATGATTTCATATCCAAAGGACTCTTAACAGATAACAAGAACAGAAATGTTCAAAGTACAGAGAAAAACTTAACACAGGACTTTTATTTCTAGCAATATTACTAAATTGATAACTTGAAAATGCTTTTATTATAAATTACTTAGATATAGTGAACAAAAACATAGCAAATATCTTTAACTCTTAACAAAGGGAAATAATGTGGAAATCAAATCTTTTTTTTATTCTCTTGATTTTTTTTTTTTTTTTGCCAGCCTAGTGGACAATGAATTTGTTTTCATTGCTATGAATGTACAAAAATCAAATTTTTGGATCCATGAAGGGAAGATATTTTGGGCTAAGACCTCAAAACCCCTTGAGAAGCCTAGGAAGTAGTGTGCCAGGTTAAGTGTACATAGTATGAAGCGCAATGACCCAGGTAAGGATTCTGGTTCAAGACCCTGGTTCCCCACCTGCAGTGGGGTGAGCTCAGAAGCTGGGAAGCAGGTCTGCAGGTGTCTTTCTTTTCCCATTTCTTCCTTCCCCTCCTTTCCCCTCTCTTCTCAATTTCTCTCTGTCCTCCAATAAAATGGAGGAAAAAAAAAAAAAAAAAGGCCTCCAGGAGCAGTGGATTTGTAGTTCCTGCATGGACCAAGCTCCAATGATAACCCTGGAGGCAAACAACAACCTTGAATGACTATACATCTGAAATGGGAGAGTTGAAGGATCCCCTCCAAAGTAATGCTTAAAAAATTTTAAACTGTTTTATTCATTTTATTTTTGAAAGAGGTGGGGAGAGAGAAAGAGAGAGAGAGAGAGAGAGAGAGAGAGAGAGAGAGAGAGAGACCAGAGCACTACACAGCTCTGGCTTTTTTGTTGTGCGGGGGAATTGAACCTGGGACTTCGGAGTCTCAGGCATGAGAGTCTCTTTGCATAACCATTATGCTGTCTACCCCCACCCCCAAAGTAATGCTTAAAAGAAACTCTTTTGGGTCTGGGTGGTGACACACTCAGTTGAGCACACATGTTACAGAATATAAGGACCTGGGGTTCAAGCCCCTATTCTTGACCTGTAGGGGGAAAGCTTCACAAACAGTGAAGCAGTGATGCAGGGCTCTCTCTCTCTCTGTCTTTCTCTCTTTTTCCCTTTCTTCTCAATTTATCTATCTCCATACAAATAAATAAATAAACAAGTAAATAAATAAACAAGAAACTTGTTTAGGCTGATCTACTGAGGGAGAAGGGAAAGAAAGAAACCTTGAGAATCCATTAAAAAAATCTGCCCTCACTCAAGTGTAGGACTTCAGTTTCCACTATCTGGAGGTCCTAAATTCACACACACACACACACACACACACACACACACACACACACACACACACACACATTGCAAGAAACAGTCTCAGGCTAATAACAACAGTGGTACCCTCAAGAACAATTATTGAAAGTCTCTCTAGACAGATATTTTCAACCTAGGATTCACAAGATTCCTATAGATAAATTTTCATCAAACATGAATTCATGATCCCAGATTATAAAAACGCATAATGAAGGAAGCTGGGTGGTAGCGCAGTGGGTTAAGTGTATGTGGCGCCAAGCTCAAAGACCGTAAGAATCCTGGTTCCAGCCCTGGCTCCCCACCTGCAGGGGAGTCTCTTCACAGGCAGTGAAGCCGGTCTGCAGGTGTCTATCCTTCTCTCCCCCTCTCTGTCTTCCCCTCCTCTCACCATTTCTCTCTGTCCTATTAAACAATGATTATAACAATAGCTACAACAATAAAACAAGGGCAACAAAAGGGAAAATAAATAAATATTTAAAAAATTTAAAAATGCATAATGAAATAACCCAGGATCATAAAAAATAATAAAATCTGTAATTAAATACTAAGAAATTTAGAAATAAACTTTTAAAAGATGACAGAAATATTAAGAAGAAGGAAACATTGCTGAAATATTTACTAAAAGTACATTTTGTTTTCTCCAGTCTTACTGAGAGGTTAATTTGTGCTCTCTCCTTTAAGTTTTATTACTTGTGGAGTAACTCAGGGTCAGAGTTATAGTTATGGACAAAAAGGCACATGCTACTCTCAAACCACCCTTACCTACAGAGGCTGGTGTGCCCTGAGTGAAATGAAATGGGGGATTGGACACCGGTTGCTTTTTTCCTTTTTCTTTTTTTTAAAATAATTTTTTATCTTTATTTATTGGATAGAGTCAGCCAGAAATTGAGAGGGAAGGGGGTGATAGAGAGAATGACAGAAAGACAACTGTAACACTGCTTTACTACTCACAAAGCTTTCCCCCTTCAAGTGGGGACCAGGGGCTCAAACCCAGGTCCTTGAGCTTTGTAATATGTGTACTCAACCAGGTGAGCTACCACTGGGAGTCACTGAACAAAGAGAAATTTAAATTTTTAGTTCAGCTTAAGTCAAGTTTGGAAAGCAGACTGTATAATTCCAGAAGGTGAATCAAATAAAATAAGCAAGAAAAGCTAATGAATTTAGGAGATGGTGTGTGTGTGTGGGGGGCGGGGTTATGGTGTTCTATAAGGCAAGTATATAGAGAGAGGAAACTGTTCATAGGTCATAGTCACAGGAGGCTGTCAATGGGATTTGGTTAGGGCAGTAGTTAGACAAAAAAAAAAAAATTGTGTGTGTGTGTGAGAGAGAGAGAAAGAGAGAGAGAACACCAGAGCATCATTCTGGGACTTGTGATGCTGGGGCTCAAAACTTGGGAGTTTTTGCTTGAGGGCCCCAATACCTTGTCCACTGTTCTACTTCCTGGGCCATTGGACAATACTGAAAAAAAAAATAGTAAGATATTTTTACTATAAAGTAAAGTTAGATGCAGAGAAGGAAATCTAGTTTCAGAAACTGTCTCTGCTAAAGTTTTCATAGACTTTACTTCTGGGAACTATGCATACTTAACTGGACTTGCCTTCTCCTCCACAAGAACTGCTGTCCTTGGTTCCATGGGTGTGGAAGATAAAATTACAGTGTTCTCTCTTGGCTGATTAGTGTTCAAATGAATAAGACAGAAAAGTTTCTCATAATTAGAATAATTAGAATGACACTTTGATATTTTATCTTAATATGAATTTAACATTATGTCAGGTGAGGGTAGAAAAATATGAAAAGAGATGTGTTGAAGTTTTGGGATGATTAACATAATTTAATGGGGACACTTGTATTAGTTGGATGTTGTAATGCTAAAAAAATTGAATAATTTGAATTAAATAGAAAGACTTGTATTATCAAGGGGTATGGAAAATCATTAAGAATTTTTTTTTCTGGGAGTTGGGTGGTAGTGCAACAGGTTAAGCGCACGTGGCGCAAAGTGCAAGAACCAATGTAAGGATCCCAGTTCAAGCCCCTGGCTCCCCACCTGCAGAGGGGTCGCTTCACAGGAAGTGAAGCAGGTCTGCAGGTGTCTATCTTTCTCTCCCCCTCTCTGTCTTCTCCTCCTCTCTCCATTTCTCTCTGTCCTATCTAACAATGACGACATCAACAACAATAATAACTACAACAACAATGAAAAACAACAAGGGCAACAAAAAGGGAAAATAAATAAATATTTAAAAAAAATTTTAAAGAATTTTTTCTTTCTCTCCTTCTCTTCTTCCCTTTGTCCTTCTTGTTATTGTCTTCCCCCTTCTCCTCCTCTTCCCCTCTCTCCCTCTGTCCTTTCCCTTTCTTCTTCCCCTCTCTCCACTCTCTTTCCACTTTTCCTGTCAGTTTTCTTTCCCTCCATCTCTCTTCTTCTTCTTTCTTTTTCCTGATTTTTGCTTCAACCTCCACCTTCTCCCCTCTTCATCTCCCTTTCAAACTCCATCCAGGCTGTTCCTTTTCTCTCATCATTGCAGACAAGCTTTCCTACACCTGCCACATGGTGGCCTCAGACCCACTACCAGAGATTGATCCTGTGGCTTTCTGTTTGCTTTCAAGCCTGTGTCTGGTATTACCACCATCATGTAACTGCTAGCCTGAGGCAGGAACAGAGGGATAAAAGCAATTATAGTCCTAGAAGCAATGGAAAGACAGACTGATTGCCCACCCCTCCACCCCCCCCAGCCACCCCACTATCTCCTTAAATAAAAATAGAGCCACTCTTTGTTCCATGAGCTAATTTTTGAGCTGCCTTATATGTTGAAGACTAGTTGGGTGACCCAGAAATGATTCACACAGATTTATGCAACGCTTCCTGGTTGCTTCCAGATTTTTGTCAAAGCTGGTGGTCTTTGTTAAAGTGATGCTTAGTAATTCTGCGGGTTGTGTGAGGAGAGAAACATTCCTTTTACAGATATTAAGAGACAGGAAAAAGACATAGAGCTTAAACTTTGTAGATGGAATTTTATTTTTCTTCGTATTTCATTTCACTATGTCTCTTTTCATCTAAAAGCTAACATAAACAGTGCACTTTGGATTCCAGTAGTATTTCTCTCTCTCTTTCTTTTGTTACTGCCTGGGCTTCCCCTCTCTGGGATAACTTTTTCAGATAGAAACAGGGTTGGTCGGTGGCCTGGTTGAGCGCACATGTTACTGTGCTCAAGGATCGGGGTTCAAGCCCCCAGTCTCCACCTGCAGGGGGAAAGCTTCACAAGTGGTGAAACAGGACTGTAGGTGTCTCTCTCCCTCTCTATCTCCTGCCCTTCTCAATTCTGCTGTCTCTATCGAATAAATAAATAAATTCTTTTTAAAAAGAAAGGAAGGAAGGGAGGGAGGAAGAAAGAAAGAAAGAAAGAAATGAGGGTGGTGAGGAAACCATACCACTAAAGCTTCCTCTACTGTGCTGGGGTTGGGACTCAAACCTGGGTCATGCACATAGCAAAGCAGTGTACTACTTAAGCAAACTCTTTTGCTGACTCAGTTGTACCTTAAAAAAAAAAAAAAAAAAAAAAGCAAAAACTTTAGTATGTTTTGAAAAAGTTTCCATGTTTTGAGGAATAGTATGTCTGGAAAAAATGCTATTTGAATTTGGGGGGGGGTGAAGTGATAGTTCACCTGATGGGGTGCCTGCTTTGCAATGCAGGAAACTGGGGTTTTCCCAGCAATGCATGAGAATACCATGATTACAAGGGGAAACTATGGTGTCTTTCCTTTTTTTTTCTTTCTGTCTCTCTGTTTGAAAAAAGGTAGCCCACAGTGGTTCGATCAGGAATACTTGAAGCTCTGATGATGCTAATAATGGCAATAACGTTTAGGAGCTCATACTACAGGGTTGGGTGGTGGTGCACCTGTGAGTGCACATATTAAAATGCACAAGGACTGGGGTTCAAGTCCCTGGTCCCCACCTGCAAGGGGAAAGCTTAGCAAGTGATGAAGCAGTGTTGCAGGTGTCTCTTTGTCTCTCTCCATCACTCTCTCCCCTACACTCTCAATTTCTGACTGTCTCTAATAAATAAATAAAGATAATTAAGAAAGTTTTTAAAAAAGGAACTCATACTCAGTAAATTCTAGCAGCAGGAAACAAAACAAAATTAAGCAGGCTCCACTACTGAGGAACTTCCCAGGTTCTTTAATATGCTAATGGGTATTTTAACACCTCAACAGTGGATCATAAGTATTTTTCTGAAATTTAATTGTACATAAAAAAGCATAATTATGTAAATAATATCTCTGAGGCTTGTTCCTGCCAATTCATGTTACATTGTTTTCTTGACCCAATGGCCTAATAGAATGCCAGATTAGAATATTGTCTCTCCTTCATGTTAAGGTAAGATAAAAAGAGGACAAATACAGTGAAGAAGCAATTACAGAAGCCAGAACTCCCATCTTCTGGAACCCATAATGAACTTTGATGTTTGGGAGTCTGGCGGTAGCGCAGTGGGTTAAGTGCACGTGGTGCAAAGCTCAGGAACTAGGGTAAGGATCCCGGTTCAAGTCCCCAGCTCCCCACCTGCAGGGGAGTCCCTTCACAGGCGGTGAAGCAGGTCTGCAAGTGTCTATCTTTCTCTCCCCCTCTCTGTCTTCCCCTCCTCTTTTCCATTTCTCTCTGTCCTAACAACGACAACATCAACTACAACAACAATAATAACTACAACAACAATAAAAAAAGGGCAACGAAAGGGAAAAATAAAACAAAAACAAAAAACTTTGACGCAAACTCCCAGAGGGGGAGAAGTGTTAGGGAAAGATGGCAAGGCTCTGAGCTCCAATTTCATAAAAACTCAGAGAGAGAAGAGGAAAGAAAGGAAGTAGTAGTAAGAGTAGGTGTGACTTAGAAAGGAGGAGAAGGGGAGTTGGGCTGTAGCGCAGTGGGTTAAGCACACATGGCGCAAAGCGGAAGGACCAGCGTAAGTACCCGGGTTCGAGCCCCTGGCTCCCCATCTTCAGGGGAGTCGCTTCACAAGCGGTGAAGCAGGTCTGTAGGTGTCTATCTTTCTCTCCCCTCTCTGTCTCCCCCTCCTCTCTCCATTTCTCTTTGTCCTATCCAAAAATGATGACAACAACAGCAATAATAAGTACAAAAAAAAAAAGGCGACAAAAGGGAAAATAAATAATAAATATTAAAAAAAAAAAGCTTAAAAAAAAAAAAAAGAAAGGAGGAGAAGGCAGGACCATAAGGAAAAAAATGGGCATATATATAAAAGTACAGATAGTAATAGAAATAATAGTCAACCCATATCTGTGACCTTCGGAGAACTACTCCTGTTTCCAGTGGAGGAAATGGGGATACAGGGCTCTGGTGGTGGGAAAGATTTTTAATTATCCCCCTATTATCTTATAATTTTGTAAGTTAAAATTAAATCACTAATAAAAAATTTTAAAATAGGGTAAATTCCAAATTATCTCACTTACAAATGACACTTAAAAAAAATAGGGGATGGGGGAGTGGATGGCTGGGTGGTGCACCAGTTGAGTAAACAAGCTACTAAGGACCTAGGTTCAATCCCCTACTCCCTACTGCAAGGGGGGGGGGAGCCTCATGAGTGGTGAAGCAGGTCTGCAAGAATGTCTCTTTCGAGGCAGACTGGGAGTATGGACTGACCAGTCAACGCCCGTGTTCAGCGGGGAAGCAATTACAGAAGCCAGACCTTCCACCTTCTGCAACCCACAATGACCCTGGGTCCATGCTTCCAGAGGGATAGAGAATGGGAAAGCTATCAGGGGAGGGGATGGGATATGGATATTGGGTGGTGGGAATTGTGTGGAGTTGTACCCCTCCTACCCTATGGTTTTGTTAATGTCTCTTTCTCTTTCCTTCTCTGTCTCCCCCTATGCTCTTAATTTTTTTCTGTCCTAAGATAGAGAGATAGATGGACAGAGAGACAGAGACAGAGAAAGAGAAAGAAGAACAATGAGGGAGAACACATGGTGAAACTTGGTCTGAGCCTGGTGTATTGCATCCAAGCAAAGGACTCTGGGGAAGGAGAGGGTAGAATGGCCTGAAGAGAACCTTGAATCTTACATAATATTGTGATACAATGCTACTTCAAATTAAAAAAATAAATAAATAAGCAGAGCCCCATAAAGCATACACTTTACTCTGTGTGAAGACCAAGGTTTGAACTGCCAGATATCAGATGGAAGCATCTGCTTGGAGCAGCTTCACAAGCAGTGTAGCAGTGCTGTGGTTCCTTCTCTATTCTTTATTGAGGATTAATGTTTTACAGTCGACAGTAAACTACAGTAGTTTGTACATGTGTTACATTTCTCAGTTTTCCACATAATAATTCAACCCCCTCTAGGTCGTCTTCCACCATCATGTTCCACGGCCCTCCCCTCCCCTCTCCTCCACTTAGAGTCTTTTACTTTGATGCAGTACACCAAATCCAGTCCAGATTCTGCTTTATGTTTTCTTATTTTTCAACCTTTATTATTATTATTTGTGATTTAATGATGATTCGCAAGACTGTGGGATAAAAGGGGTACAATTCCATACAATTCCCATGACCAGGGTTCTATATTCTGCCCCCTCCATTGGAAGCTTCCCTATTCTTTATTCTTCTGGGAGTATAAACTAAAGATCTCTATAGGGTGCAGAAGGTGGGAGGTCTGATTTCTGTAATTGCTACTACATAGTATCTTCTTTTCTCCCTCTCTGCCTCTTGCTCTCTATCTGGGGGAAAAAGAGAAAGAAAGAAAGAAAGAAAGAAAGAAAGAGAGAAAGGAAGAGAAAGAGAGGAAGGAAGAAAGGAAGGAAGAAAGAAGGGAAGAAAGGAAGAAAGATGTGGAGTTGTACTCTTATCCTATGGTTTTGTTAGTTTTTCCTTTTTATAAATAAAATAAAGAAAGAAGGAAAGAGAAAAGAAAAGAAGTGAAAAGAAAATAAACTACTGGTAGTACAGGCAAGGAGGTCCAGTGATAACCCTGGTAACTAAAAACAAAAATAAAAACAAGCAGAATCTTAAAATCAGGAAGATAGCAAGCTGTAACTCATAGGATTTAGCATGGTAGAGGTAACAGGCTCAATTCCGGGCACCATCATTAGCCAGAGCTGAGTGATACTCTAATCGGAATAAATAGAAGATAGATAGATAGATAGATAGATAGATAGATAGATAGATAATATCACCCTGGAGCAGAACCCCTTTCATTATTTCTATTTTCCTTACTGCACCTTAATACAAGAAGCATATCTATGAGAGACTGTTTTTTTTTTTTTTTTTGGAACTGCAGGAAGGATAAAATGTTGGGTAGATGGGTAGAGGAGGAAGAAAGAAAGGCACAGAATTTTTCCCCCTACAATCTAAAGCAGTTTTTTTTTTCTTCAGATTTTTAGAGATTTCAGTGTTTACAAAGGAGTTTTAAACCATCCTTGGAGGTAGAGGAGTCCATCCTGGGGTGTTATAGAGCTATGAATTATTTTCTTACCTATTGGTTTATTGTCAGTAGCTTCTGCAAAAGGAAGTGTATTTTTCTTTCAGGGCTGTATTTTCCACAACTGTAAGTTATAAACTGACAATAGAAGGAGATAATGTGATTTATTGGCCCACTGGATCAATTAGAAATCAAATATTGGGCTGTTGGAAAAGTTGTGATGTGTTTTTCTATGCAAAAAAATGCGTCATGACTTTTTGGACAACCCAATAGCTTTTTCATGCTTTCTTAAAAAGTAGAAAAAGTGTGGGAACTGTAAGTAAGACAGAAGCAGTGTATTCTAACCAGAATCTCAAAATATACACTAAGAACATTTGGCTTTTAAAAAATATCTAAACTGTATCTCTGTTCTCAAATAGGATTGATCTTTAGATCATCTGGGAGAGCACAAAAGTGACAGATAACTGATTCTAATCCCAGGACCAGGGATTTAGACTGTCCTAGGTTGGGCCCCTGGAACTAGGTGTCATTTTTTTTGGAGGGGGGACCTCATGTGATCAAGATATGATCAAGGGATTCTGATGATTAACAGGTTTAGGATTCATTTATTACAGAGAATAGAAACGCTGCTGCTGCTTCTTTTTAAATCTTAGATTCAGAATTTGTTTTGTTTTGTTTTCCATTAGAAGTCTGAACTAGGAGAAAACATGGTGTTGACAGACTCTATCCTAGCAGGGGGCAGTGGGGAGATTCTGGGCTGGAAGAGACAAAAGACAATGGAACTTCCCTTGAAGGCTGTTTTTGAAGCGCTTTGATCTCTCCACCCAGTGTCAAAGCCAATCACAGATCTTCAGAGGCTCTGGCAGGTTCTGTTTTGGGTTCTGACCCCATCTCTGTTTGGGTGCTGAGGCTCTAAGGGCACTCCTAGGATTCCAACTTCTGCTGGGGGCCTTTCCTGAGTAGTGCAGAGCTTTTCCATGTTGTTGTTGTTGTTGTTGTTGTTGTTGTTTTTAATGGAATTCTAAGGGACAGTTGCCAGACTTCTTAAAGGAACAATCACAGATATCCACAGATATGCAGGGGCTTCTCAAGTCAATGGGAAATGAAATAAATGAAAGTTTATAGCCAAGGTTGCCAGAAAGAGTCTCTTTTAGCTTTAGCCAGAGCCAGTTTTCCTGCTTTGTGATTTATCAATGAACCATAGAGTACAAGAGACCTCAGCATATTTTAAAAAGAACTCTTGTGAAAAAAAAAAAAAGGATATTTCTCTGGCAATACGAGTTCTTGGCCTCTCCCTGCAGAATTCCTTTGTCAAGTCTCACAAAACAGAGAAAATCAAGACCTGTCTGCTAAAAGTCAGGGAGAAAGATGTGTAAGCCATTAAGAACAAGAAAATGTAAGAATAATCTGATGACTACAGTTAAAATAGCAGATACCTTTACACCTTAGTTCTCATAGACAAAGAAAAGGCAAGCAGGGAAACTGAAGTAGGGCCTATCCTTGGGTTTCAGCGAAGGGGTTGACATTAACTAGGCATACTCATTTAATGGTATTAAATTTAAGAAAAAAAAATATTAAAAGGAATGAAGAAGTCCCTTGCTTTCTATTTGATCCAATCAGCCAGTCACTATGTACTCCTGGTTTGGGTAATATAGCTGGGTTACTTTGTGTGGAATAGTAAGTCCTGGATTTGATCAGGAAATTCACTAGGCGTGTGGCTTTTCTATAGTAGAATCTGTTGACACTACAAATCCTCAGCACACTGGGTGATTCAAGTGCACTTTCCTAATTTGATCTCATTGCCCTCCCCCTTTGTTATTTCCACATTTTGCAAGAATCCATCACTTTTCTCTGAATTATGTGCCACTCAGGAATGATGCTTATACCACCCACTCAGAGAGGGCAACCTCAGCTTCTTGAACTCACAGAATCTATTGTTCCATTCCTCTCTTACCCAGTGTTATCACTTGCAGCTCTATACTCCAGCTGGGAGGGCAGGGAAACGGCTCCCCAGAGGGCCATTCATCATGGTAATAAATGTTCTGTGTTTTACTAAGTTCCATCAAAGTTCACCTACATGCTGAAGCAGAACAATCATTCTCTGTGCAATCTTTTTTCTTCAGGTACCAGTGTATACACTGCCCACAAACAGTGCGTAAACTATTTGTGTATGTGGGATGGGTAAACTTGAATTCCTATGCACATTTGTACACAAATTGTGTGTGTGAGTTTGTACATGTTAGTATCTGGTGTCATGATAGGGTGCAATAGACAACAATAAAGCCTGGCCATATCACTGATTTCCTAGGCTTCACAGAGATGTAATGCTGCTTATATGCTTGAATTTTCACTTAATTTTTCTCAAAGTTCCCTCACTTGTGTGTTGATTTTAATGGTATCTTTCATTCAAGCATCTCCAAAGACTATAATGGATTAGTCAGCAGTGTGAGCCTGCTGCTGGCTTTCCTCTCTCCCCCTTCTTGGCCCACACACCCAGATTAGCCGGAAACATTCATTGCTCCATAATGAGGTTGGGATTCCTCTCTGTGGAGTCCAGGAAGACATAAAAGGCAGCCCTAACAGCAACTCCTGCTTTCATCGTCCTCTTTCTACTATACATTTTCTGCTGACTTACTTTAAATAACAAGCAAACATTATCCCCAGCTTTTGAGACAAATAGTCCTGTTGTTGAATAATGTTAGAACAACTTACTATGTAATACAGCCCAAACAAAGACACACGCACGCACGCACACACACACACACACACACACACACACACACACACTCAAAGAAAAGCAACACTTTGGCATCCTTCTTTTTAAGGAAAACATTTGCTTAATCACATATTTAATAAGGCATTCACTACTTAAGTCTGGTAGTATTCAACGCAACAATTTATATGAAAAGACCCAAACAGCCACAGATGTCATCAAAAGGGGGAGGTTTGTAATAATAGCCTGCAATTTAACATTTAGATTCTGAGATGCCTTGTTAGGAAAAACAAAAAGATTTATCAAGTCATCCCCTCCCCCTTTCTTGGCTCTGTATTTGAATTGACAGAATAAACACCCAGTAGCAGTAATCTGCTAGGGTCGTACAATATCTGAAAACAAGAGAAGGGGAAAAAAGCTGTAACATAAGCTAGGAATTGCCAAAGGCTTATCTTGTTTGAGAGAGGATATGAGATCTTCTAAGTAAGCTGATGACAATCTGTTTCTTTACATATTAAAGGTAAGGTAGACATATTTCCTGCCAGGTTAACTTAGTCTAAATTACGGGAAAAACTAGTGCTGAAACACAAAACAAAGTACAGGTGGCACTAACATGTGTAAGGAAAAAACAGTTTTCAGAAACAGTGCTGCCGCCATGGCAGCCATTAGAGAACAGCAGTCATGACCTTGGGTCACAACAAGGGCCATGAGGTGAGGCAATGAGCAGGCAAGACTCTAACACCAAGCCAGCTGCTCCTAAATTCATGGGGAGTGTGATCCCATCCTCCCACCATGGAGCTGCTGAGCGTCTCCACAGACAAGCACATCCTCAAGTTCATCAAGAAAAGTGGGAACGCAGATATCCCTGTCATGATGAAGATGGTGAATGGGGCACACCTGGTTGAGCACTCATGCTACTATGCACAAGGACCCAGGTTCAAGCCCCTGGTCCCCACCTGCAGGGGAAAGCTTCACAAGTGGTGAAGCAGGGCTGCAGGTGTCTCTCTGTCTTTCACCCTCTCTACCTCCCTACTCCCCTCTTGATTTCTCTCTGTATTTACCCAAGTAAATAAATAAATTAAATATTAATAATAATAAAGATGCTGAGTCACATCCTGGTGGCCACAAGGAAGGTGGTGACCAAGAAAGACTTAATCTTCCACAGTGTGAATGAAATGTTTTATGGAAAAACAACAACAAACCCTGTGTTGAATTTTCCTTTCCCTCAATGGGTTCATAATGCCTGCTATACCACATCATTTAAAGAAGTTACAAGTCTCTGTGAGGTTTTCCTATGGATACTAAAGAAGTTCTATTGGATTGATTAAAATTATAGTTGTATAGACCTAGGCATCCTCAAGGCAAGAATGAGTAACTGAAGATTGAGAAAAAGATTTATTGTGAGGGAATCTACTACAGTTTACACAAAATCTCGCATTAAATAATTATCATTTGAAGATGACTAGAGGACTTTGAAACCCAATTCCATCAGGACCCAGAGTGAGAAAAGGAAAAAAGGAAAGACATTCAAATGTAGCAACAGGCATAGCTGTGACTTAAAATGGAAGACAAGGTAGGACAACAGAAAAAAATGGTATATATATATATATATATATACAATAGTCTAAGGGCTAGGTGGCGATACACCTGGTTGAGGGCATAAGTTACAATGTGCTAGGACCTGGGTTCAAGCCCCCAGTCTCCACCTGCAGGGAGAAAGCTTCACAACAGGTGAATCAGGGCTGCAGGTATCTCTCTGTCTCTCTCCTTCTCTATCTCCCCTACCCTCTCAATTTCTTTTTTTTAGTAACATCTTTTTAAAAAAATTTTTTTTCCCTTTTTGTTGCCCTTCTTGTTTTTTTATTGTTGTAGTTATTGATGTCATTGTTGGATAAGACAGAGAAATGGAGAGAGAAGGGGAAGATAGACAGAGAGGGGGAGAGAAAGACAGATACCTGCAGACCTGCTTCACAACTTGTGAAGCAACCATCCTACAGGTAGGGAGCCGGGGGCTCAAACCGGCATGCTTATGCTGGTCCTTGCTCTTCGCTTCACATGCTCCTAACCAGCTGCACTTCCGCCTTACTCTACCCTCTCAATTTCTCACTGTCTCTAGCCAATAAATAAATAAAGGTAATAAAATAATAATAATAGTCAATCCATATATGTGACCTTGGGAGAATCAGTGTAGTTTCCAATGGAGGGAATGGGGACATAGAACTCTGGTAGTGGGAACAGTGTGGAATTGTACTCCTGTCATTTTGTAATTTTGTAAATCACTAATAAAAATATATATATAATTATTTGTTATGTATAATTACTAAACTTTGATGATAAGGATTTTTTTTAAAAAGTAATGGAATCTAAGAGATCTATTATTTTATAAATAAAAATAATGACCAAGTGGTCCAGAAGGTGATGCAATGGATAAAGCAATATACTCTCCAAAAATAATGACCAATGTACTAACCACAATTTTTTTCTTTATTAGGAAACTAATGTTTTACATTCAATAGTAAATATAATAGTTTGTACATGCATAACATTTCTCAGTTTCCCATATAACAATACAACCACCACTAGGTCCTCTGTCATCCTGTTTGGACCTGTATTCTACCCTCCCACCCAACCCAGAGTCTTTCATTTTGGTGCAATATGCCAATTCCAGTTCAGGTTCTACTTGTGTTTTCTCTTCTGATCTTGTTTTTCAACTTCTGCCTGAGAGTGAGATCGTCCCATATTTATCCTTCTGTTTCTGACTTATTTCACTTAACATGAATTTTTCAAGGACCATCCAAGATCAGCTGAAAATGGTGAAGTCACCATTTTTAATAGCTGAGTAGTATTCCATTGCTGGGAAATTGTGCAGACGCAGTCACATCTGCCATGTTGTCCCCTCGGGCTATTGCTAGTTCCCACGAGAGCCTGTTCCGCCATGTTGTGCCTTCAGGGCATTGTCTATTCCCCCGCAATGGTTGCAGTGCTCTGGTTGCTCCTCCCCCTTCCCATTCATGGGAATTCTCATTCCCATGAGAGTTGTTATCCTACCCTGGAGTGCTGTGGTTACTCCTCCCCCTTCCCATTCTCGCAAGAGCTACTCCCATAAAAGCCCTTCTTCTTCTGCACCATGCTCTCTTGCCGGCTTCTTCACTTCAGTGTTTAGACGCAGGAAAGGTTGCTGCGTGAGGCAGCCATTTTTGCTACCTCCACGTGGCCCAACCTGTTTCTTTCTCACCCACCTCTGAGGTGCCAGCACAAATAAAGATTTGTGTTCTCTCTTCGCTCCGGATCTCCTCTCTCTCTTTTCTCCGCGGCGTGGCCTGACATTCCATTGTGTATATATACCACAACTTGCTCAGCCAATCATCTGCTGTTGGACACCTGGGTTGCTTCCAGGTTTTGGCTATGACAAATTGTGCTGCCAAGAACATATGTGTACACAGATCTTTTTGGGTGGGTGTGTTGGGCTCCTTAGGATATATCCCCAGGAGAGGAGTTGCAGGGTCATAGGGAAGGTCCACCTCTAGCCTTCTGAGAGTTCTCCAGACTGTTCTCCACAGAGGTTGGACCAATTGGCATTCCCATCAGCAGTGGAGGAAGGTTCCTTTGACCCCACAACCTCTCCAGCATTTGCTGCTGTTACCTTTTCTGATGTATGACATTCTCACAGGAGTGAAGTGGTATCTCATTGTTGTCTTTATTTGCATTTCTCTGACAATCAGAGACTTGGGGCATTTTTTCATGTGTTTCTTGGCCTTTTGGATCTTTTCTGTGGTGAATATTCTGCCCATGACCTCTCCCCATTTTTGGATGGGGTTAGTTGTTTTCTTATTGTTGAGTATGGCAAGTTATTTATATATTTTGGTTATTAAACTCTTGTCTGATGTATGGCATGTAAAGATCTTCTCCCATTCTGTGAGGGGTCTCTTGGTTTGGGTAGTGGTTTCTTTTGCTGTGCAGAAGCTTTTTAGTTTGATGTAGCCCCATAGGTTTATGCTTGCCTTAGTCTTCTTTGTAATTGGATTCGTTGCATTGAAGATGTCTTTAAAATTTATGTGGAAAAGAGTTTTGCCAATATTTTCCTCTAAGTGTCTGGTCTAACCTCCAAGTCCTTGACCCATTTGGAAATTTACTTTTGTGTTTGGTGAAATAGAGTGGTTCAGTTTCATTCATCCGCATGTTTCAACTGATTTTTTCCAGCATCATTTGTTGAAGAGACTCTGCTTTCCCCATTTAATAGTCTGGACATCTTTGTCAAAGATTAGATGTCCATATGTGTGGGGGCTTACTTCTGGGCTCTCAATTCTATTCAACTGGTCAGTGTGTCTATTCATGTTCCAGTACCAAGCAGTTTTGATGACAATAGCCCCATAATACAATTTGAGATGTGGGAGTGTTATGTCTCCAGTTCTGTTCTTTCTTCTCAAGACTGTTTTGGCAATTCTAGGTCTTTTCTGGTTCCAGATAAACATCTGTAGCATTTGTTCTATTCTCCTAAAAAATGTGCTTGGGATCTTGATGGGGATAGCATTAATTTGTAGATGGCTCTGGGTAGTATATTCATTTTGATGATGTTAATTCTTCCAACCCATGAACATGGAATATCTATCCACTTCTTTGTGTCTTTTTCAATTTCCTTGAGTAGCGACACATAACTTTCATTATACAAGTCTTTCACTTCTTTGGTTAGGCTTATTCCTAGATATTTTATTGTTTTTGTTGCTATAGTAAAAGGAATTGATTTCTGGATTTCAACTTCTTCTAACTTAGTGTTTGCATAGAGGAATGACACTAACTTTTGAGTGTTAATTTTGTAGCCTGACACCTTACTGTATTTCCAAAAGCTTCTTGCTGGATTCCTTAGGTTTTTCTATGTATACTATCATGTCATCAGCAAATAGGGATAGTTTGACTTCTTCTCTTCCAATCTGTATCCCTTTAATTCCTTGCTACTGCCTGATTGCTATGGCAAAAGCTGCCAACACTATGTTGACTAATAATGGTGATAGTGAGCAGCCCTGTCTAGTACCTGATCTAAGGGGAAATGCTTCCAGTTTTTCACCATTGAGTATGATGTTGGCTATAGGTTTGGCATATATAGACTCCACTATCTTCAGGAATTTTCCATCTATTACCATTTTTTGTCGTGTTTTGATCATAAAGGGATGTTATATTTTGTCAAAGGCTTTCTCTGCATCTATTGATGTTACTATCTGGTTTTTGGTCTTGCTTTTATTGATGTGGTCTATCATGTTGATTGATTTACATATATTAAAACAACTTTGCATAAAACCAACTTGGTCATGATGAAAAATCTTTTTAATATACTGCTGTATCTAGTTGGCTAGAATTTTGTTCAATATTTTAGCGTCTATATTCATCAGAGATACTGGTCTATAGTTTTCTTTTTTGGTTGTGTCCCTGTCTGCTTTTGTTATCAAAGTGATGTTAGCTTCATAGAAGCTGAAGGGAGTATTCCAGTATCTTCAATATTCTGGAAGACTTTAAAAGTAGAGGTATTTGTTCTTTTTTTGAAGGTTTTGTAGAATTAATTTGTAAAACCATCTGGTCCAGGAGTTTTATTTTTGGGAAGGTTTTTGATAACTGTTTCAATTTCACTAGCTGGTATTGGCCTTTCCTGTTATCTAGTTCCTCTTTACTTAATTTTGGAAGTTCATAGGTATCTAGGAAATTGTCCATTTCTTCCAGGTTCTCTAGCTTGGTGGCATGTAGCTGTTCATAGAAGTCTTGCATAATATGCTAAATTTCTGTGGTGTCTGTTGTGATATCTCCTCTTTCATTTATGATCCGATTTATTTGGGTCTTCTCCTTTTTTGCTTTGTGAGTCTGGCTAAAGGTTTGTTGATTTTGTTCACTCTTTCGAAGAACCAACATTTACTTTTGTTGATCTTTGTATGGTTTTCTTATTTTCAATGTTATTTTTCTGCCCTATCTTTAGTGATTTGTGTCCTTCTGCTTGCTTTAGGGTTCATTTGTTCTTCTTCTTCTATGTCTTTAAGTTGTACAATCAGCTTGTTTATTCTTTTTCTTGTTTCCTAATGTGTGCTTGTATGGTTATGAACTTCCTTCTCAGTACTGCCTTAGCTGTGTCCCAATGATAGCTTATTTCTTCATTTTCATTGAACTCTCTCAAAACATTTTGATTTCTTCCTTTATTTCCTCTTTGACCCAGTAGTTGTTAAGTAGCGCACTGTTAAGCTTCCACATTTTGGGACTCTTACTAATCTTTTGTTGATTGTTAAGTATTAGTTTAATTCCACTGTGGTCTGAGAAGATGCTTGGGGATTATTTCAATGCTCTGGAATTTGCTGATGCTGTCTTTATGGGCTAACATATGGTCTATCCTTGAGAATAACGCATGTGGACTTGAGTAGAATGTGTATTTCAGTTTCTTGGGATGTATGACTCTGAAAATGTCCAATAGTTGTAGTTTATCTATCTCCTCATCTAGCTCCCTCATGTCTTTATTGATTTTCTGCTTGGATGATCTGTCAAGTTGAGAGAGTGGGGTGTTGAAGTCCCCTACTATGACTGTGTTGCTGTTAATATATTGCTGTTGTTCTTTCAGTAGATGTTTGGTGTATTAGATGGTTTCTCTTGGGTGCATAGATGTTAATAATTGTTAAGTCCACTTGATTGATTGATCCTCTGAACATTAAGTAGTATCCTTCCCTATCTTTTTAAATTTTATTGATTTTAAAGTCAGTTGTGTTAGATATGAGGCTAGCTGTTCCTGCCCCTTTTGTGTGGGTCATTGAATTGTATGATAGTTTTCCATCCTTTCACTTAGAGTCTGTGTTTGTCTTGTTGAGTTAAGTGGGTTTCCTGTAGACAATATATTGTTGGGTTGTGTTTTCTGATTCAGCATTCTATTCTGTGGCTTTTAATAGGTGAATTCAGTCCATTGACATTTATTGATATAAAGATTAAAGACATTTTAACATCATTCTTGTAGATTTTTAGAGTGTTCTGGTATATGGCATATTTATGGTTTTCTGACTGTTCATAGGAGACCTTTCAGAACTTCTTTCAGGGCAGGCTTGGTGACAGTTGATTCTTTCAACTGTTGATTGTCTGAGAAGGTTTTTATGCCTCCATCTAGTCTGAATGACCGTCTAGCAGGGAACAGTAGTCTTGGTTGAAAGCCTTTCTCGTTGAGCACTTGATAGATATCTTGCCATTCTCCTGGCCTGTAGTGTTTGTGTGGAGAAGTCTGCTGCTAATCTTATGGGTTTTCCTCTATAGGTGACTGTTTTTCTCTTGCTTCCTTCAGGATCCTTTCTTTATCCTTATTTCTTTGCATTGTAAATATGATGTGTCTTGGTGTCTTTAAGTTTGGAACCCTCTGGGCTTCTTGAACCTTTATGTCTTTGATGTTGTCTAGACTAAAGAAGTTCTCAGCTGTTATGTACTGAAGAATGCTTTCTTCTTCTCCCTCTCTTTCTTCCTCTGGTAAGCCAATAATGTGTACATTATTTCTTTGGAAGTCATCCCAGAGTTCTCTGTGTTTGTTTTCAGTATCTCTTAATCTCTTTTTGAGATCTCTTACTTCTTTTTTAGTTGTCTCTAATTGGACCTCGATCTTGCTAAATCTGTCTTCAACCTCATTGATTCTATTCTCTCTTCCCTCTACTGTTTTCTGGAGTTCATCTATTTTGCTACCCTGTTCTGATACTCTTTTAGCTTGTTCAGTTAGTGCTGGGCTAGTGTCACAGGCAGGAGACCAAGAACTCGTGGTGGTTTCGTAATACAATTCTTTATTCATGTGGGAGCTCCAGAGTCAGGTGTGAGCACAGCAGATTAAGCCACATGGTGCCAAACTGCAATGGCCACCTCCCACTCTGCATACCAGCCCTTCTCCAGGTTGGAACACAGGAGAGAAAAGAGAGGAAGAGAGCAAAACCAGAAACACAAGTGGGCTTTATAGGGTAAAACCAGAAGTGGCACGTCGGGAACAGAGATGGCTGGGAAAGGGGGTGGAGAAAAGAAAGAGCGGGAAGGTAGAAAGCTTCTATACCAATGGTTGCTAAGGTTTTAACTGGCAGGATTAATGTACCCTGCAGGCCAGGCGGGTCTCGATGTAGAAAGAAGATAGATCCAAGGAATGGGTGGGGAATCTTTCAAGCAAAACAATGATTATGTAAATAGTCCATAGTGTCAGCAATGGAGGATGGAGCAGGGGGCCTGCCCAACATCTCCCTCTTTCTTTTTATCTAATGGCCATAGTATCAGGAATGTGGGGTGCTTTGTGAGGCAGGGAGTCTGATAGGAAGAGCCACACCTTTGAGGTTACTACTGTCCCTCCTTGCTCAACCTCTTGGTAGAGGGAGAGACTAAAAGGATAGATGCACCCCTCAGGTTCAAACCCTGCCAAGCTCAACCACATCCTCACAATTTCCTGACAAGCTAATTATGTTCTTAGCTCAGCTATTTCAGCTTTCAGTTCTCTAATAACCTTGAGATAATTAGTGTTTTCTTCCAGATTCTCATTTGTTGTTTCTGCGTTTCCTATGACAATTCAAATTCTTTACTCACTCCTGTGATTATTTCTTTAACTAGTGTTTGGATGCTGACCTCATTATTTTGTGCTTCACCCTTTGGGGGCTTTTAGCTGGACTCTTGTTCATTTCTCCAATATTTCTTCTTGTTGGCTTAACCATTTTATATGATATGTTATGAGGTCCCTCTCCCAGTACTTTTCAAATTACTGATCACTCTTGCCTAGATGGAGTTGTGATTAAGTAAGGTAATTAAAGGGTTTTTATCTTCCCTGTAGGATATGGGAGCCTGAGGACTTTTAAACTATAAGTAGGCTTCTTAGCTTAATCACTGACTCCTGACCAAGAGATAAAGCAGGGTTGGGCAGAGATAATCCAGTGATTATGCAAAGAGACTCTCACAGCCCCACCACTAGGCCACCAAGGTATAGATCTTCTCTTGAGTTACCTGGTTAGTTCTCTGTTCCCTGGTGTCAGCACAGGGCCTCACCTCCACTGCCCAGATTCTGAGGGCAGTAGCAATGGAGACTCACAGTTCCATTTGGTGAGTCTTAGGGGAGTCCTCTCCTCCCTCAGCCATATTTTTGTTGGTAAAGCAGGCTGGAGGTGGTGTCTCAGTTGGTAACTGCTGGACTATTACCAGCCACTTAATCTCTCCCTTGGCTCCTCTCTGTCCAAGCACCACACGTGTTTGCACTCACCAGTGGTTTGGTGGGTTTCTGAAGTCGTTCTAGTCCTGTCTTGTTGCAGTCCCACGTGGTCTTCTTTGGTATTCCTAGTTGACTCAGGAGAGGAGAGGAGAAAAACACAGCTGCTCACACAAATTTCATAATACAACATCCAGAAGAATAGCATCCATCAGATATTTGACAAATTCTAAACTTTCACACACCCTGTTTCTGTCAATGTTCACAATTTTCAATATATCTTTTTTAATCCAATTTTTTCCTTTACTACTACTCTTGAGAGATAGAGAGGGAAAGAGACAGAAAGACACCTGCAGCTTGATTTCACCACTTTGAAGCTTTCCCACTGCAGGTGGGAACTCAGGGCTCGAACTCAGGTCCTTGAGCACTGTAATATGTGCACTTAAGTAGGTTTGCCTGGCCTGACAGTTACACTTTTTAAGAAGTATTTTATTTATTTATTTATTTATTTAAACCAGAAGTACAGAGGCAGAGAGACCAATGTACTGTATAGCTCTGGTTTATGGTGATGCTGGGTATTGAAACTGGGACCTTGGAGCCTCAAGCATGAGATTTTTGCATAACCATTATGCTATCTCCCCTGGCTTGTTTAATTTCTTTTTATTTAAAACTCCTTGAAATTTTTTTGAGTTGTTGCAGTGGGCAATCATTGGAGATAGTAAGACAGAAACTGTAGAAATTTAGAATAGCCTCATGGCCTGTTCTAACTGTAACTGCTTCTTAAAAACCACGTGTGTGCCCAGAAAAAGAGAAATATCTTTTGATAAATACCCAACAGTCTCTGTCTTACTATCTACAATTATTAGTGTTTATAAAAAACAGATTCTTCTTCTTTCTGGGCACATACATGGTTTACGAGAACTAGTTGCAGTTGGAAGAGCCCATCACACTAAATGCCAAGCCAATAGGGCATGTGCAGCAGTGATGTGGACCCTTCTAGGATTGTTTCCTTGAAGGCCTCCACCAGTACTTCATGTTCTTACTTTCTTCTTCTGCCAGATACAATAAAATTTTATTTTATTAAAAAATTTTATTGGGAGTCGGGCTGTAGCGCAGCGGGTTAAGCGCAGGTGGCGCAAAGCACAAGGACCGACATAAGGATCTCGGTTCGAACCCCGGCTCCCCACCTGCAGGGGAGTAGCTTCACAGGCGGTGAAGCAGGTCTGCAGGTGTCTATCTTTCTCTCCTCCTCTCTGTCTTCCCCTCCTCTCTCCATTTCTCTCTGTCCTATCCAACAACGACGACAACAATAATAACTACAACAATAAAACAACAAGGACAACAAAGGGGAATAAATAAATAAAATAAATATTAAAAAATTTTATTGTCATTGCCAGAAATTTACTGAGGCAGGCAGACTTTTTCTGTCTGAAAAATTGGGGGGGGGGGGAAGAAAGAGAAAGAGAGGGAAAGAATTCATAGCATAGAGACTTCCTTCTATTGGTAGGGGCTGGACTCAAACCTGTATTATGCTTCTGGCAAAGCAGGTTCACTAACCAAGTGAGCTATTTTGCCAGTCCATCAAAGAAACTTTGATGTACAAAACCATGGATTTAATCTTGGGAACTATGAATTGAAAATAACAGTCACAAGGTAGAAAAGCCCTTTGTCCCAGACATTTCAGTTTGAAAGAACACTTCTGGCTGGTCAGGACTCTTTGTTTATGTATTCAACTACTATATTTTTTTGCATATAGAAGGGTTTATTTTCTGGCTCTTAATCCAACTAATTAACATGTAAATATTTCTAGGTGAAGTTTCCGAGAGGTATTACTGAGCTGTTTTCTGTATTTCTCCAACTCTATTGATATTTCTGTCAAAATTAGAAAGTTTCAGTTAAAGATGTGTAAGTAAGCTTCTTTCACTGCTGGTAAGTGGTAGATCCTATAGGTGTTTGGTTTTTTTTGTTTTGTTTTTTTGTAAGAGACAGAGAGTGAAAGCCCAAAACCTCTTTCACTGTGACTCAAACCTGGGTCGTGTACATGGCAACGCAGAACTTTATTCAAGGGAGCTATTTCACTGGCCCTGTTTACTTTTTAGGTTAGAAATTCTTTTGTACCACAAAGAATTCCTTTCCTAACTTTTTCCCTCTTCAGAATACATGCGTATTGGAAGACTTAAGTCAACTATAGGCTTCTGCTAGTTGCAAAAATAATACATTAGTTTCTTTATAGTTAAGTACTTTTTCCTCTTACTCATCCTGGGATAAGTGGCAGGGTGGAGTGAAGCTATTTCTAAGGGTGTGAACATGTCTGGCATGGGTTAGTGGGAGTCCGGAATTTTGACAGCAGGAGAAATTTGACTTTTGTTGGACATTTGGAATTACCAATCTTGTCAAATCAACTTAATATAATGACACTTATTTGTTTGTTTATTTATTTATTTATTTATAGCAGATATTGTATTAAGTCTAAGAACACAGAAAATAAGTAGAATCTGCTTATATCTCCAATAAATCAGTCTGGAAGAGAAAAATATGTATCAAGAAACTGGCAAGACAGCTTTGAGTTAGGTGAGTGTAAAATGACTCAGCATTCATTTCTTTGGGTCACTGTAGCAAATGACCACGAACTGACTTAAAACAACAGAAACAGTTTTGGAGACTAGAAGTACAAAATCAAAGGCTCTCAGGTACTTCCATTAGTGGTTGCTAATGATACTGGTACCTGTAGCTTGAAGAAATATCACCCCCCCACCTTTTTTTTTTCTTTCCTTTTTATCAATCTTTATATGGTACTCTCCTCTCTTTGGGTCCAAATTTCCTTCTTATTTGATCAGCAACTAGAGTGGACTGAGAGTCAACCCTCATCCAGTAAAATCTCATCTTAGCCCTAACTTTATTATGTCTGGAAGGTCTTTAAATATATATTACCACCAGGATTATTGCTGGGGTTCAATGCAGGCACTACATATCCACTGCTCCCAGAGGCCATTTTTTATTTTTTTCTTTCTATTTTCATTTGATAGGACAGAGAGAAAATAAGAGGGGAAGGGAGAGAGAAAGACAGAACTTGCAAACCTGCTTCACTGCTGGTGAAACTTCTCCCTGCAGGCTGGGAGAGGTAACTTGAGCCTGGGTCCTTGCCAAAGTGCTTAACCCAGTGTACCACCACCCAGTCCCCCAAATAAGGTTACTTTCACAGTTTCCAGCTGGACATGCATTTTGAGTGTACATTAATCAATTTAATATAGGTTTCTAGCCCAGATGGGCATAGTCAGGATTTTTCGTTGAGATGCATCTGAGGAATGAGTGGAAGTTCAAATAGAAATAAGTTGGCTTTTTTTTTTTTCCCTAAGCCTAAAATCTGATATGCAGGTGGATCCAAGTTATTGTTTGGGGAGATGATGTCATAGCTGGAAAAGGAACAGAAAGCTGGATCAGGGAAGAAAGCAGCTCCCTAATATGGGAAAGGGGTATAAATATTGTTGACTGTAAATCCCATCGATTTGATCTGATCTGGGGCCCATATTCAGCTTAGGAGCCTATGTGACCTCTGCATCCCTGTATATCTAAGCTCACATTCTGTGGTTATGAGTAGGAACATTCCAAGCTGCCACATTATCAGGACCCACCTCCCTCAGGTGTAGCATAGAGTATGTTGTCCATCCTCCCTTCGGAGGATGGAACATTCTCTGCCGTTATTGATCCAAGTTGAGGGCAAGGTCCTATGAGGGGGCCCACAAAGGGGTCTATTGTGTTTTTCCTGATAGAGATAACTTGTAACAATAAAGAGAGGGATGTATTTGAGGTCTAGGCCCATCATGTCAGTTTGGGAATCTCAGGACTCCCCGACTAGGGCCCCAGCTGATGGGGTGGCCTGATAGTGACAAAAGAAAAAGAAAAAAAAACTAGTATAGCCACAGGACCTTTGGAATATAACTAAAATATGCCTACTAGCTATCTACAAAATGGAGTACACCCCAACCCTTCATCTGCACTATTCCAGCCTTTAGGTTCATAATTGTTCAACAATTTGTTTGGCTTTGTATGTTAACTCTCTTTTCAGCCACCAGGTTCCAGATGCTAACGGGATGCCAACTAGACTTCCCTGCACAGATGACCCCACCAATGTGTCCTGGAGCTCCACTTCCCAAGAGCCTCAACCTGCTAGGGAAAGAAAGAGGCAGGCTGGGAGTATGGATCAACCTGTCAACACTCATGTAAATTACAGAAGCCAGACCTTCCACCTTCTGCATCCCATGATGACCTTGGGTCCATACTCCCAGAGGGTTAGATAATAGGAAAGCTATCAAGGGATGGGATGGGATACGGAGTTCTGGTGGTGGGAATTGTGTGGAGTTGTACCTCTCTTATCTGATGGTTTTGTCAGTTTCCATTTTATAAATAAACAAAAAAGAAAGAAAGAAGGTGGCTTATAATCTAAGCATGTGTGACACCACATAAGGTAGATTTAAAAATACCCTCTACAAAGAATTAAAATATATATTATTTCTGTAGGGAAGCAGAAACCTGTTATGCCTAAGTATGCATTTGGCAGAGATTGATTTCAAAGGAAGACCCTATAGACTAATTTTGAAATAAATTTCCAGGGAGAAACTGGTCTGTAGAGAAGTTAGTTTTACCACTTTCCTGAAACTCCAGAGTTTCCTGGTCCATATCTCAAGAGACAACTTGGAGTGAATCAAGGGCCTGGTGCTCCAATCTACCTAGCCCCTCCGCTTCTTCCTCCTACAGAAGGCAGAATTTGCACCACTATTCCTTTCTGACCCTCTCTTCTCCTCCCAAAGTTCTCTGAACCAAAAGATTCCTGGGAGCACATGAGTAAACTTTGCAGAATCAACTAGACTCCTTATGTACAGAAGATAAGCATTATGTTGTTAATAAACTCCATCCATTTTCACTTGTTTGATCATTTGCCTAGTTTTGAAGAAGCTAAAAGAATAAGAAATGAGTTCATCCTCAATAAGTAGATCAGATTCTCCTTAGAAGCATTTATTTCAAAGTAATCTACATCTTGCCTTCAGAGGTCTTTCCCATGAACTCAGTCCCCTTGGCAAAAAATATGCTCAGGGGCTGACAGATTTTGTTCCCCTACACTTAATTAAGATGAGGTTTAATGTCCAGTATTTACTTTGTCTTTCCCAATAGCTATGTCCTAATCCAGGCAATCCTACTTCATTCTCAGCTGTGAAATGTTTAGAGCCCATGTGCTAAATATATATCACATTAACACTTTCTGGTGCGAGAACCTCTCTGTAATCCCAGCCCCCTGGCCTTATTCCAACTTTGAACATGGAACACCTGTCGGCCTCTCATTTTCCTGAGTTTGGTCTAGGGCTATCCACACTCATAAGAAAGTATAAAAGATGACTACATTACCACCAGAACTGACTTCACACATTCTGTTGGTGGGTCATTCACTCCATAATTTTTTCAAAATGCTAACTGTGTGAAAACCACTGCACTAGATGTGGGAAAGATTAAAAGATAAAATACATGCCTTGTCCTCAAAAAGTCTACTTTTTTTCCTGCCTGTTAAGTAGAAAGGAAACAAAAGCTGTGTATGTAATTTCTGGCATGCAGTAATTACTAAAGCAATATTTGCCCAATTACACAAGAAAACTTAAATATCACAAAGCAGAAGGAGTCAAAGTAAATCTATTTTATGTACTGCAAGATCCTTTAGTAACCAGCACATGTTTCTTTAGCTTTTCTCTACATCAGTAAATGAAGAAAAATGAGGAATTGACTAAGCATTCCTTTTCATGGGTACTGAGCACAAGCAAAGGTTCAATTAATGAATATTAATTGGGACATATATGACATTCTATATAGTGCTAGTTGGGGCCTAGAGTATTAGTTCTGACTAAATAAATCCAAGATAAACTGAAAAGTGCATGATTCATTCTTCCTCTGTTCCTTCTTTTTTCTTGTTAAAATGTATTTATTGAGAAAAAGAGAGAGGATGGTCCGGGAGGTGGCACAGTAGATAAAGCACTGGATTCTCAAGCATGAGGTCCTGAGTTCAGTCCCTGGCAGCACATGTACCAGAGTGTTATCTGGTTCTCTCTCTCTCCTCCTATATTTCTCATTAATAAATAAATAAAATCTTTAAAAAAGAGAGATAAAAAGAGAGAGGGAGAGAGAACCAGGGCATCAATCTCATACATGTATTGCTGGGTATTAAGTGGAGGACCTCATGCTTGAAAGTCCAACATTTTAGCTGTTGTGCCCTTCATGTCTCACTTTTTTAAAAAAAAGTATGTTTTTCATATAATATAGACAGAGTTTCACGAGAGAGAAGGGAGTCAGAGCAACACATTGGTAGATTTATTACTGGGGATTAAGCTGGGAGTTTCAGCCATGCAAGTCCCGTGCTCTACCAACTGATCTATTCCCCCAGCACTCACTGTCCGCTTGTTGGAACTAATAGATAATCAAGATTTCCTAAGTAACCCAATGCTTGGTCTTCTACTAGAGTGATTAGCACATCCCATTTGCCTAGAATTTTTCTGGGTTTAACATTAAAACTCATGTATGCCGGGCTGTAGCGCAGCGGGTTAATAAGCGCATGTGGCGCAAAGTGCAAGGACCCGCATAAGGACCCAGGTTGGAGCCCCCAGCTCCCTGCCTGCAGGGGAGTCGCTTTACAGGTGATGAAGCAGGTCTGCAGGTGTCTTTCTCTCCCCCTCTCTGTCTTCCTCTCCTTTTTCCATTTCTCTCTGTCCTATCCAATAACAAGGATGTGAATAACTACAACAATAAAACAACAAGGGCAACAAAAAGGAATAAAGAAATAAATATTTTTAAAACAGAGAATTAAAAAAAAAACTCATGTATGCCAGGAATCCCCTCAGAACCAGGCAAATTGGGATGGATAGTTATTCTATTTTCCAGAGACCCATCTTCATAGTAATACAACTACTTATCATTTTAGATTGACCTGGACTCTAACCTGCCTATATGGCCAAGATCGACAAAGGTTGAACCCAGGCATGTTGGTTGGTGGACCAAGAGGCCTGCTGCTTTGTCTCTGTCCTACAGGTACACAAGCCAAAACAAGGGGACTGGTTGAATGGACTTAGTGTCCCAACTAAAAACATGGTTATAATTCTTCTAGGAAAATCTGGAGATCCCCATCCTCTTCTTCTAGAGTATGACTACTTTTCAGGTTAAAAGTACGCTTATCAAAGGACAAATGGATGTGTCTGAAACTACCTCCTTGAGAACAATATTTTATACTAGTATTTGACATGCCAGAAAAATTGTGCCCCTTCGCAGAGGGTCACAAACCAATCTTCACATTAACCAAATAAGACATATTTTTATTTATTTATGCATTCAGGAATGAATGACAATGTCATTTATGTCCTAGACACATCTTAATTTGTGGATTTTTTTTTCTTATTTAACTCCCCTAATTGGATAAAAGTGTGCTGTTGCTGATTTATGGATCTCTAGTTGTGCCAGGCATCATTTTAAATGTGCACAGCTGCTCTGTAGTAGTTTAACTTGGCAGATAGTATTAAACCATTGAATTGTGTCATTTATTTGTATATACATATGTACAATAGCTTCCTTGTGCAGGTTCTTCACAAATCCTTATAGGCATGGTTTAGACTGGGTGTTTAAGGAGTCTTATAGAATGATTTATTCTTTAAGTAGGTCTTCAGGGTATATCCAGAATGAAGAATGAGATAGCACTTTGAGCCACTGATAAGTTCCCAAGGGAGTTATGGAGACAGTGGAAGTGGAGAGGGTAACAGAGTGAATGAGTGGCCTGGGACTTATGTTTGGGAACTCCAGTTCCAGTGGTCATTGAGGTCATGTAGGACAAGGTACTGCTGACAACAGTCTCACTCTCATTGTAACATGTCACTGGGGAGCAACTAGAAGAGAGGAGGTGATCAAATACCAGTCTTTGCAGGCAAAAACAAGTTGAGGAACTCTACTGACAATAGAAAACCAGGCATTCCCAGTTGCCAACACTGCTGTTGTCAAGTTCAAAGGGCCTTGATACTTGTCACAGTTGCCCTTTGTAGTTGAGAAGGATACTGTTGACACTGTGATTGGCCTAGTATGCAAGAGTGGCTGAAAATACCAGAGGGGGACAAATGATAAGAGACTTCTGCACAGTGTACAGGGAGAAGCTTTATTTGCTTTGTGTCTCTGGGCTTCCCATGACACAGCTGGCCTTGTCACATAGTTATAGTGTCTTTTTGTGCAGCAGACCTGGCTGCTCCAATCATGGCCTCTTGGCTCCAGTCCCACACAGATATCTCCAGAGAGCCTTTCCCTTGGGGTCTCCAGACAATTATACTTCCTGCTTGGCCTGTTTCCTCTCTCTCCTGCCAAAAGTGGACAGGCTAGTGTCAAGCTTTCTCCCAGGCCTGTGGTTTTTGATAACATCACGGGGATGAGCTCAGTTTCTTTTCTTTCTTTCTTTCTTTTTTTTTATAAGGATTCTATTGTATTTTTTTATTTAGTTTTTTTCCCTTTTTTTTACCTCCAGGGTGATCTCTGGGACTCGGTGCCTGAATCCACTGCACCTGGAGGCTATTTTTCCCATTTTGTTGCCTTTGTTGTTGAGCTTATTGTAGCTGTTATTGTTATTGTTGTCATAGCTGTTGTTGTTGTTGGATAGGACAGAGAGAAATCAAGAGAGGAAGGGAAAACAGAGAGGAGGAGAAGAAGAGAGACACCTGTAGACCTGTTTCACCGCTTGCAAAGAGACCCCCTGCAGGCGGGGAGCTGGGAGCTTAAATCAGGATTCTTTAAAAAAAATTTTTTATATTTATTTATTTATTCCCTTTTGTTGCCCTTGTTGTTTTCTTATTGTTGTTGTAGTTAATGATGTCACTGTTGTTGGATAAGACAAACATGGAGAGAGGAGGGGAAGACGGGGAGAGAAAGACCTGCTTCGCCACCTGTGAAGAGACTCCCCTGAAGGTGGGGAGCCAGGGGCTCAAACCTGGATGCTTACGCCGGTTCTTGTGCTTGTGCTACTGTCCATCTCACTCGAACCAGGAATCTTATGCCTGCCCTTGAGCTCTGAGCCATGTGTGCTTAACCCCCTGCGCTACCACCCAGCTCCTGAGCTTGGTTTCTCATCAGCTGCAATTACCATTGATTTTTATATTCTACTACTTATAATCTTACAGGTAAGTGAATTTTTTCCTCTTCTAAGTTTTCCCGTCCTAAAATTAAAAAGACCAAAGAAAATTCTTTTGGTTAAATTATATGTTTTCTGTAGGTGAATTATGTGGATAGTCATACCTCTGAAGCCTAATTTAGGGGGTTCACATGCCATTGTGAATATGTGAGAAAGCCTTCCTTGGCTGATTGCTCAGGGATTTGCTTTGGGCAGCAATTAGATTATATCACAGTGAAACACCGGTAAACTCAGACAGTAACAAGCCCTGTCAGGTGGTTCAGTACTTTGCTTCTTTGCTAAATATAAACCTTTTTACATATGGGTTGAGGATGAGGCCTAGAAGGATAGTAAAAGGGCATTTTTCACTTTTTATTTGTGACTAATAACAGATTACAAGATTGTAAGATTACAGTGTACAGTTTCACACCACACCCACCACTACAATTCAGTGTCCCCACCTTCCCATCTCCCATAGATAGCCATCACAATTCTCACAAAATCTTAGAAACAGTTTGCTTCTATTTGGTTTTGCAAGTTCATGTGTATCAATTATCTAGATTCCACATGAGTGAAACCATCTGGTAGCTGTCTTTTATCTCTATTTATTTCACTAAGTATAATCATCCCTAGTTCTGTCCATTTTTTCCCAAAGGACACTATATCATCTTTTTTTTTATTGCAGAGTGGTATTCTGTAGGATATATGTCCCATAACTTCTTTAGCCTATCATTGTTGATGAACATTTAGGCTGTTTCCACTCTTTGGCTATTGTGAATAATGCAGCTATGAACTAGGGGTGCATATGTCCCTTCAAATTAGTGTCTGAGTGTCTTTTGGATAAACGCCTAGGGGCCAGGCAGTGGCACACATGGTTAAGAGCACACATTCCTACCTGTGGGGAGTTACTTCACAAGCGGTGAATCAGGTCTGCAGGTGTCTTTCTCTCCCCCTCTCTGTCTTCCCCTCCTCTCTCCATTTCTCTCTGTCCTATTCAACAGCAATGACATTAATAACAACAACAATAATAACTATAACAATAAAACAACAAGGGCCACAAAAGGAAATAAATAATTTTTTTTTAAAAAAAAGAGCACACATTACAGTGCACAAGGACCCAGGTTCAAGCCCATTTTCCCCACCTGCAGGATGAAAGTTTCATGGGTGAAGCAGGACTATAGGTGTCTCTCTGTCTATTTCCTTCTCTATCTCCCCCTCCCATCTCAATTTCTCTATGTCTCTATCCAATAATAAATAATAAATAAATAAATAGTAAAAATAAATAAATAGTAAAATTAAATGAATAAATTCCTAAGAGTGGCATTGCTAGATCACAAGGTAATTCCATTTTCATTTGTTTGAGTACTCTTTATACAGTCGTCCAAAGGAGATGCACCAATTTGCATTTCTAGCAGCAGTAGAGCTCCTTTAAAATATTTGTTTGTTTTTAATAGTTCCTTACCCTTAAAATCTTCTAAGGGGAAAATTTCAAATTATCTTGGATAAAGAGATCCAAAAAAATTAGTAACTATTTAATCTGTGAGAATATTACCTTTACAGCTTTTTTTTTTTTTTTTGAGAAGTGAGGGTACTTATACCTTAGAATGTTGTAATGATACAGTTGGGGAAAAAGAGAGATAAGAACTAAGACCTAGCTTGAATCATCAAGCTAGCTCAGGAAAGACTTGACCCAGAGTTTCCATGAGTAATAAAGCAGTGCTGGCTGGCTCAAGTGCTCATTCCCTACACTCAGGGTAGAAACTTATGAATAGTGAATCAGTAGTGCAGATGTCTTTCTGTCTCTCTCCCTCTCTCCTTTCCCCTCCCCCTCAAAATTTCTCTCTATGCTATCAAACAAAAACAAAAAAGGAAAAATGGAAGCCAAGAGCAGTAGATTTTCAGGCACTGAGCCCCAGCAATAACCCTCATGGCAATAAAATGTATATAAATTCTTAAGAAGAATTGAATTTAGTTGTTTAAAATTGGGTTTCTCTTGGACTTCATATTCATATGGTTTTATTACACCCTTCACTTTTCAGTTTCTGAGTATTAAAAAGGATACAGGGTAGCACCTTGTTAAGGAAATGTAATTTGAAATATAGTCCATACTCAATGGAGTTGGTGTATATTGCACCAAAGTAAAAGACTCTGGGGGGGGGGGGTGAGAATTCAGGTCTTGGAATAGGATGGCAGAGGACTTAGTGGGGGGTTATATTGTTGTGTGGAAAACTGAGAAATGTTATGCATGTACAAATTATTGTATTTACTGTTAATTGTAAAACATTAATCCCCAAATAAAATTTAAAACAGAAAATTCTCATTCAGGTTGGTATCACTCAAATTTGTTTGATGTTTGATTCTCTCATGCATTTTGTGCTCAGGCTCTTCCCTGTTGGGCAGAACTCTGGCATGAGGCAAATTAATTGAAGTTACTTTTGCTATAAATGAGTGACCAATTATACCATTATTTGCCGGGCTAGCTTGCTTTGCGGGTAGGAGACAGACAACCTGGGACTCATGGCTGAGCTGGGAACGCAGTTCAATCTTTATTGATGAGCAGGGATGCAGTTCAACAATCTAATCTCTTCTCATTCCTCTTCATTAGAAAGCCCTGTCTTTTATATCTCCTGAGGCAGAAGTGTCAGGAAGAGGAAGTATGTAGGATAGGGGGTGAGGAGAAGGAAAGTATCCCGGGAACCAGTGGGGATTAAACCAATGAAAACAATGATTATGTAAATAGACCAGAGTCAAGCAATGCAACAGAAGGGGTCTTAGAAGAAGCAGAATTTAAAAGCATACCAACAATTATTTCTCAAAGTGAGAGAGCTAGTGTAAAGGAAAAGTTCCCAAGAAAACTTAGTGTATCAATAAACTATTGGATTCAGTAGGGGGAGCCCCTTGATAAAATGCAAAACACCCATACTCAACCCATTAAGATTAAAGATTGAAATAACACATGTCCCATAGTGGTTTTTTTTTTTTTATAATTCCTATACAATAACCTCAGCTTTTTTACCTTATTTTAAGAAATGTCAGTAAGTCTCTCACTGGATTTAAATGAATGAAATGCTACTATATTTGTTCTTCAGGATCTTGTCATCTTCTGGTGGCCTCTTACAATCCTGGGTCCTCAGCAGTTCAGTAATGTGGTGACTAGATTTTCGTTGAGGGCTTTGGCAGACCAGGGCATACAGAAATGCTAAAATATTTTTAGCAGTTTCCATGACTGATGAGGAATCAAATGTTTTATATTAAGGGAGTATGAAAAACAGTCATTGCCAATAATTTATTATGCACATGCTCATAAACACATTACATTGGTCACAGAACATATACCCACAGTTGGCTTTCAAGAGAGGAATAAATAACACTTACCTAATGAGAAGGCTGATGATGTTGCTTTGCAGATGTAAAAAGGCACCAAAATCCCACATTGAGGCAGAATCACAGGTGGCAATCTTTTAATGGGAAGTTGTCTGACCATTAGTCACCTGTGGTAGGCAGGATATCAATGGGGAGGAGCCACTGAATTCAGCGAATTAGCATTGACCCTTCTGGACTTAGCCAGACCTATTAAAGTGTTCTCTTATAGTGAGACTGGTGGTTTCCTTTTTTTTCTAATTTTTATTTATAATACTGAAACACTGACAAGACCATAGGATAAGAGGGCTACAGTTCCACACAATTCCCACCAACAGAACTCTGCATCCAATCCTCTCCCCTGATAGCTTTCCTATTCTTTAACCCTCTGGGAGTATGGACCCAGGGTCATTATGGGGTGCAGAAGGTAGAAGGTCTGGCTTCTGTAATTGCTTCCCTGCTGAACATGGGCGTTGACAGGTTGATCCATACACCCAGCCTGTTTCTCTCTTTCCCTAGTGGGGTGGGGTTCTGGAAAAGCGGAGCTCCAGGACATATTGGTGGGGTCATCTGCCCAGGGAAGTCTAGTTGGCATCATGGTAGCATTTAGAACCTGGTGGCTGAAAGAAGAGTTAATATATAAAACCAAAAAAATTGTTGACTAATCATGAACCTAAAGTCTGGAATATTGCAGATGAAGATTTGTGGGTCTCCATTTTGGAAATAGCTAGTAGGTCTATTTTAGGTATATTCCAAAGGGCCCATGATCATACTAGTTTTTTTTCCTGAGCCTGACATCTGATATGCAGGTGGACCCAAATTATTGTCTGGGAAGATGATTCCATGGCTGGAAAAAGGGCCAAAAACCTGAATCAGGGAATAGATTAGCTCCCAAATATGGGAAAGGTATATAAATACTGTTGACTGTAAGCCCATTGATTTGATCTTTGGCCATATTCAGCACAGGAGCCTATGTAACCTCTGCATCCCTGTAAGTCTGAGATACTGGTAGTTTTCACAGTCAGTGATCAGTATAAGTATTCAAGAAGAATTGTAATGCGTCTCAGGGGCTCACACTGTGAAAGCTAATCCCACATAAGTGAAAGAACTCATTGAATCACCCAGTTAATGACAGAACATTATCACACAATATACCACAAAATCATGTCATCCACCTCTCTATCTTCCTCTCCTCTCTTAATTTCTCCCTGTCCTATCCAATAATGAATAATAAAAAAAAAAATCATGTGTCAGAAACAGTCAAGCAAATAGAATCCATGTAGATAGAATTTTGTCCTCAAGTATACTGAAGGTGCCAACAAGAAGGTCCTCTTAGGACAGGGGAAACAGAAATTAACCATAAAATAGAGACCATAAAAACAGATTTAGATAAGCTTGGAAGGCAAGGCTACAGAACAGCAGCAGCTGTGTTCCTCTTCTCTTCTCTCTGGTCAACTAAGAATACCAAGGAGATCATCTGGGACTGTAACAAAGAAGGACTAGAACGACTTCAGGAACCCACCAAATCACCAGTGAGTGCAAATACATGTGGCTAGTGGGTAGAGAGGAGCCTAGGGTAGATTAAGTGGCTGGTAACAGTCCAGCAGCTTACCAGTTGAGGCACCACCTTGTTTGCTTTACCAACAAAAGGGAGGAGAAGACTCCCCTAAGACTCACCAAATGCAACTGTGAGTCTCCATTGCTACTGCCCTCAGAGGCTGGAGCAGCAGGAGGAAGGCTCTGTGCTGATACCAGAGGACAGAGAACTGACCAGGAAACTCAGGAGAAGATCTACACCTTGGTGGCCTAGTGGTGGGGCTGTGTGTGGGAGACTTTCTATGTTGTTCTCCTGATGAGATCATAGTGAATAGTTGCCTCAGAACCTACAGACTATAATGAACGGGACTTGTTTAGAAACTCACAGGGCCCAGGCGTACTGCCCAGCTTGGCAAAGAAGCTGAATTGAGCCTGGAGGTTTGGATCCTTGGATGTGAAAGTCTTTTCGCATAACCATTGTACTATCTCTTCCCCACCCTAATTTATCTCTTGTTTGGGAGTGAGGGATTAAGCTAAGAAGCCTACTTATAGTTTAAAAACCCTCAGGCTCCCATAGCCTACAAGGAAGAAAAAGAACAAAAGAGGCTTTAAAAGCCACTGTGTTCCAACTCAGGGATTAAAATAATATTGAAACAACTGTCAATATCCACAACTTTGAACCTTTAAGTACCTTATTTAGATACAAGTCAATCCAGGCAAGAGTGATCAGTAATTTTAAAAGTACTGAGAGAGGGACATCATAACATACTATGTAGAATGGTTAAACCAACAGGAAGGAATATTGGAAAAATTAACCAGGACAAGAGTTCAGCTAAAAGCCTCCCAAAGGTTGAAGCACAAAATAATGAGGTCAACATTCAAATACTAGTTAAGGAAATAATCACAAATACTAGCTAAGTAAATAATCATAAATATTTATTATGAGTAAATAATCACTTATAAATAGTGAAATAATTGTCATCAGAAATGCAGAAACAACAAATGAGACTCTGGGAGAAAACACTAATTATCTCAAGGTTATTAGAGAGCTGAAAGCTGAAATAGCTGAGCTAACAACACAATGAGCTGGACAAGCTAAAACAGTATTAGAACAAGGTAACAAAATAGATTAACTCCAGAAAGCAGTAGAGGGGAGAGAGAGTAGAATCAATGAGGCTGAAGATAAAATTAGCAAGATTGAGGACAAATTAGAGACAAATAAAAAAAGAAGTAAGAGATCTCAAAAAGAGATTAAGAGATACTGAAAACAACAACAGAGACCTATGGGATGACTTCCAAAGAAATAATATACACATTATTGGCTTACCAGAGGAAGAAAGAGAGGGAGAAGAAAGCATTTTTCAGTACATAATAGCTGAGAACTTCTCTAGTCTAGACAACATCAAAGACATAAAGGTTCAAGAAACCCCAACAGAATTAACCCAGACTTCAAGACACCAAGACACATCCTATTTACAATGCAAAGGAATAAGGATAAAGAAAGGATCCTGAAGGCTGCAAGAGAAAAACAAAGAGTCACTTACAAAGGAAAACCCCTAAGATTAGCAGCAGACTTCTCTACACAAACACTACAGTCCAGAAGAGAATGGCAAGATATCTATGGAGTGCTCAATGAGAAAGGCTTTCAAGCAAGGTACTGTACCCTGCTAGACTGTCATTCAGACTAGATAGAGGCATAAAAACCTCACCAAGCCTGCCCTGAAAGAAGTTCTGAAAGGTCTCCTATAAACAGTCAGACCACCATAAATATGCCATGTATTAGAACACTCTAAAAATCTACAAGAATGGTGTTAAAATATCTTCAATCTTTGATATCAATAAATGTCAATGGCCTGAATTCACCTATTAAAAGGCACAGAATAGGAAGCTGGATCAGAAAACACAACCCAACAATATGCTGTCTACAGGAAACCCACTTAACTCAACAAGACAAACACAGACTCAAAGTGAAAGGATGTAAAACTATCATACAAGCCAATGGCCCACAGAAAAGGGGCAGGAACAGCTATTCTCATATCTGACACGATAGACTTTAAAATAAGTAAAATTAAAAAAGATAGGATGGACATTACTTAATGCTCAGAGCATCAGTCAATTTAGAGGACTTAACAATTATTAATAACTATGCACCCAATGAGAAGCCATTTATCTGTCTAGGGTTAAAACATGTGCCTTCTCTAGGACAGAGTGTAAAAACCTGTCCAGCCACAGGGCAAGTTCAGCTTCACCGAAAATTCAAACAACTTAATGGTGTTTTTTTTTTTTTAATTCAATGTCCTGTTTTCTTGTTTCCTAATTTATTGCCCATGTCAGATGTCAGAATGTACATCCCTGGAGAATAGGAAGGAAACTTGTCTGTGAAGGTCAAAGATGCCGCAACCCAAGTATTTGAAACTGTACTAACTTAACAAAAATTATGGATAAAATACATACAAACTCCTGGGTAGTAGGTTAATCAAGTACTAGTAAAATCCTCATTGAGGAAGTAAAACTGGAGCCTAGTGGTAAGACACCTGAAAGAAAGTTACCATACTCAACAACCTGGGTTCAAGTCCCTGGTCCCAATGGCAGTGAGGGAAGTTTCACAAGTGGTGAAGTAGTACTACAGATTCTCTCTCTCTCTCCCCCCCTTCCTCTTACCACCCCTTCTCTATCCCCTCCTTCCCTCTCAGTATTTCTCTGTATCTATCCAAAGTAAAATTTTTAAAAAGTCAAATATAAAGCACTGATCTCTCACTACCAGGTTTATGTATGCATGTGTGTGTGTGTGTGTGTGTTTTGTGGGGCTTTAAATTTAAATCTGTCCTCATGGAGGTGAGAGTGTTTTATGGACACTATTACAAGGACTTGAAAAATTGTACTTACAATTTTACTACTGTATTGTAAGTCATTAACCTCCCAATAAAATTGTAAAAATTGGGAGTCGGGCTGTAGCTCAGGGGGTTGATTGCAAGTGGTGCAAGGCTCAAGGACCAGAGTAAGGATCCTGGTTTGAGCCCTGGCTCCCCACCTGCAAGAGAGTTGCTTCACAAGCAGTGAAGCAGATCTGCAGGTGTCTATCTTTCTCTCCCCTTCTCTGTCTTCCCCCGTTTCTCTCCATTTCTCTCTGTCCTATCCAACAATGATGACAACAATAATAATAACTACAACAATAAAAGAACAAGGGCAATAAAAGGGAATAAATAAATAAATATTAAAAATTGTAAAAATAAAAAGAAAGTTTAGTAGGTTGGATGGTGAGGTGGGCGTTGGGCTCAAGCCTGGGTCATATGCATGGCAAAGCAGGTGCACTATCGAAGTGAGCTATCTTGCTGGCCCTGTATGTAATCTTTGTATACTTTTGATATTAATCCTTGCAAAGGTATTATTTGCAAACATCTTCTCCCATTCAGCAGATGGCCATATGGTTTTGATGATAGTGACTTTCTTATTTCAGTAATGAGAATGGCCTCCTGCCAACAAACACACACATTAGAGGAAAGGGTCCTGGCCTGGGAATTAGTGGACATAAAAGTACATTCATAAATGCTCACTCCAGTGATTTTTTTTTTTTTTAAAAAAAAGTCCTTCAATCTACACAGGACTTCATTTCCATTGTGTTCTCTAAGTTCCCTAATGCTTTGTGATTCTGAATTAAAGCCATGGAATGTATTTTTTTTTGTTGCTTATGGAGCCTATAAAATGCCAACGAGGAGCTAGGCAGTGGAACACCTGGCTGAGCACACACATTACAGTTCACAAGCACCCAGGTTAAAGTCCCTGCTCCCCACCTACAGGGGGTTAAGTTTCATGATCAGTGAAGCAGATCTGCATGTTTCTTTTTTCTCTTCCTCTATATCTCCTCCTCCCCTTTCAATTTCTCTGTCATATCAAGTAAAATAAAGAAAAAAAAAAACAAAATGACCACAGGAAGAGGGATTCATAGAGCAGGCACTGAGTCCCAGTGATAACCCCAGTGGCAATAAAAAAAAAAATGATAGTAAAAAATTCCAATAAAAAATGCCGGTGAAGGGGAACGGGCTGTGATGCAGCGGGTTAAGCTCACGTAACACAAAGCACTGGCATAGGGATCCCTGTTGGAGCCTCCGGCTTCCCACCTGCAGGAAGTCACTTCACAAGTGGTGAAGCAGGTCTGTAGGTGTCTATCTTTCTTTTCTTTTCTTTTCTTTTCTTTTCTTTTCTTTTCTTTTCTTTTCTTTTCTTTTCTTTCCTTTCCTTTCCTTTCCTTTCCTTTTCTTTTCTTTTTTGACATTTATTTATTTATTCGCTTTTGTTGCCCTTGTTTTATTGTTGTAGTTATTATTGATGTCGTCCTTGTTGGATAGGACAGAGAGAAATGGTGAGAGGAGGGGAAGACAGAGAGGGAGAGAGAGAGACAGATACCTGCAGACCTGCTTCACCACTTGTAAAGCAACTCTCCTGCAGGTGGGGAGCTAGGGCTGGAACCCGGATCCTCATCAGGTCCTTGTGCTTTGCGCCACGTGTGCTTAACCCTCTGCTCAACCCCGATTCCCAGATGTCTATCTCTCTCTTCCTCTCTGTGTCTTCCCCTCCTCTCTCGATTTCTCTTTGTCCTATCCAACAATGACAGCAGTAACAACAATAATGACAATGATAAACAACAAGGGCAACAAAAGGGAAAAAGTGGCCTCCAGGAGCGGTGGATTCTTAGTGCAGGCACTGAGCCCCAGCAATAATCCTGGAAGCAAAAAAAAAAAAGTAACAGAAACACTCAAGACTGAGAATTCTGGGGGAAGGAATCTTGTGGTAAGAACTTATTATAGAATATTGGGAAGTACAAGGATAGCTGTGGCTAGTAGATTAAACAAAACAAGAAAAAGAACAGAGCTGGTTATATAGTAGGCAGCTGAGCCAAAATTAAGTGGGCATAGGGGATGAGTCACTTATTTAAACAATATGGATGGTCAGATTTTAAAATCATGAAAATAGTCGATAGTCAAATAAATAGATCACATTTGCAATTTTTTTTTGTAGTTGGGGGTGTGTTATTGGAGCTGTGTTGTTGGAAAAATAAGGCTTGCAAGTGATCTTGGAAGCACGTTAAACTCTATTTTCTCTTAAACTACATCTAAACACACAAAGTAAAAAACTGAAATTCTGGATAGTTAAATAAAAATCCTTTTATCTCAACCATCCAGATATCTTATGGAAAATACCTAAGTATGCTCCAGTTCACCTTTTTTTTTCATCTTTTTATTAGTGATTTAATAATGATCAACAAGATTGTAGGATAAGAAGGATAGATTTCATACAATTCCAACTATCAGAGTTTTGTATCCTGTTTCCTCCATTGGAAGCTTCCCTATTCCTTATCTCTCTGGGAGTATGAAACAGAGATCTTTATGGGGTGCAGAAGGTGGGTGTTCTGGCTTCTATAATTGCTTCTATGCTGGACATGGGCACTGACATACTCCCAGCCTGTCTTTCTCTTTCCCTAGTGGGGCAGGGCTTTGGGAGGTAGAGTTCCAGGACACATTGATGAGGTTGGCTGCCTAGGAAATTCATGTTGGCATCATGATTGCACCTGTAAATTGGTGGCTGAAAAGCATTAAGATATAAAGCGGAACAAATTATTTAATAATCAGAAACCTAAAGGTAGAAATATAGAAGATGAGATTTGGAGTCTTCATGCTGGAAGAAGCTAGGAACTCTATTTTGGATATATTCCAAGGTGCCCATAACTACTAATTTTTGCCTGAACCTGACAGCTAACATGCAGGTAGGCTAAAAGCATTGTCTGGAAAGATGGTGTCAAAGTTGAAAATAGGACTAGAAAGCTGGATCAGGGAAGAGAGTAGCTCCCAAATATGGGAAAAGTATTATTTACTTTTTATTATTATTTGATTACCACAAAGAATAAAATGATCTTTAATGAACATGCAGAATTCCAGGTTGTGATTATGTATAAATCAGGACTAGAAAGCGTTTGATCCATGATGAACAAACAGGGTTTGGTTAATGGAGTTTGAAGCATAATTAGTTGTCTGTTTTTAATGAAAAAATAGCCATCAAATTAATAAAATATATACATATGGTTAAAAAGAATACTACTAGGATACTGTCTTTCTCTTGTCAAAGTACCATTTTCAAAATGTGAAAAGTGCATGAGTGAGTATATTAAGTATACCTTAGGATTGTTTTTATCATCAGTAAATGAATAATGGGAAGATAACAAATGTTGGCGAACACAGAGAAATTGGTAGGAATTTAAAATGATTGCTGATAGGTATATAAAATGATGTAGTCTAGCAAACGCTGAATAAGAACAAGTGGCCAGCATACTTTAATGACGACTCTTTAGTCACTATCAGCCCACCCCATCATCTGGAGCCCTAGTCGGGTAGTCCTGAGATTCCCACATAAACACGATGAGCGTATACCTCGAATAGATCCCTCTCTCCATTGTTACTGGTCATTTCCATCAGGAACAACAAATAGACCCTTTGTGTGGCTCCTATAGGACCTTGTCCTTAATGTGGATCAACAATGGTAGAAAATGTTTTCTGTCTCAAACTTTTTAAAGCACAGACTGAGTCTTTTTAATACACAGACTGAGTCTTTGATATGTTGACTCTCTTAAAAGCCTACCAGGGAGAACAGAAGCAACCGGTGGCACGGCTATATACAAAGAATGTCAAAGGACATAAATTATGGGGATGTTGTGTATGATACAACAAATCCTAACAAAGGGATTTTTCAAAGTTAACCCAATTGCCAAATAATGTGATTATAGCAATAACTATCTGTTGTCTTCTTAACCCTAAGACAGCAGGAACCTCCTGCTTCCTCTATAGAACCTATATTTCCTCAGTCCTGAAACCTCTTGGGTGGGACTCACTTTCCTGCATGCTTCTCTCAAGTCATACCAAATGATAATGCATCTGCTGATTCCAGCCTAATCAACGCAATGAGTACCACCTCAGCATGCTTCACTTCAGACTGTGTTCAGAGACATCAGGCATGGAATGTCAACCCTTCACCCTCACTACTCCAGAGAGACCTCTCCTTTCATAGTATTCTCTAATTCCATTCCAGGTGGTTCACTTCTTAATGAAGTCCCCAAACCTAGATATAGACCAGGTCCCATGAGACAGAGCATATGTTCACATGCATCCATAAATTAGGGCAAAATATATATCTGAATGCAAAAGTACACAATAGTCTGCAGTGAGTCAGTATAAATTTCCTAATGAAATAGTGTCTACTTAGACTTAGATACCTTCCTCACCTACTTCCTATTAAGTTCTCTCACTCACTTCAAAGCTAACCTTATCAAAGCAAGGACTGAAAAAGCTGAATAAGGGCAAGAGACTGGCATACTTTAACGATGACTTTTTAGTCACTATCAGGCCACCTCATCAGCTGGGACCCTAATCGGGGAGTCCTGAGATTCCTAAACAGACATGATGAGCCTAGACCTCAAATAAACCCCTCTCTCCATTGTTACCAGTCATTTCTATCAGGAACAACAAAACAGACCCCTTTGTGGGGGCCCCCTATAGGACCTTGCCCTCAACTTGGATCAATAATGGTAGAGAATATTCCATCCTCCTGAAGAGAGCATGGACAACATACTCTATGCTATACCTGAGGACGATGGGTCGATATTGGGGCAGCTTGGAATGTTCCTACTCATGACCACAGAAGGTGAGTTCAGACCTACAGAGATATAGAAGTCACATAGGCTTCTAAGCTGAATATGGGCCACAGACCACATCAAATTGTTGGGGTTTACAGTCAACAATATTTATACCCCTTTCCCATATTAGGTAGCTACTCTCTTCCTTGATCCAGCTTTCTGTTCCTTTTACAGCCATGACATCATCTCCCCAGACAATAACTTGGATCCACCTGCATATCAGATTTCAGGCTCAGAGAAAAAAAACAAAACTAGTATAGCTATAGGCCCTTTAGAATATAACTAAAACATGCCTACTGGCTATCTACAAAATGGAGGATCCCCCAACTCTTCATCTGCACTATTCCAACCTTTATGTCCATAATTGGTTAACAATTTGTTTGGCTTTGTATGTTAACTCTCTTTTCAGCCACCAGGTTCCAGATGCTATGCTGACCAGACTTCCCTGGATAGACAACCCCACCAATATGTCCTAGAGCTCTGCTTCCTCAGAGCCCTTCCCCACTAAGGAAAGAAGGAGATAGGATAGGAGTATGGATCAACCTGTTAACATCCATGTTCAGCAGGGAAGCAATTACACAAGCCAGACCATCCACTTTCTGCATCCCACAATGACCTTGGGTCCATACACCCAGAGGGATAAAGAATAGGAAAGCTATCAGGGGAGGGGATGGGATACAGAGTTCTGGTGGTGGGAATTGTGTGGAGTAGTACCACTCTTATCCTATGGTTTAGTCAATGTTTCCTTTTTATAAATAAAATTTTTTTTTAAATATAATAATGACAAACTATCTCTAAGACTTTGTGAAGATTATGGTGGTTATCACTGGGAGGGTTTAGGGGGGCATAGAACTTTGTGGTGGGTGTGGACCTATACCTCTGTAATATTATAATGTTGTAAACCACTATTAAATTGCTAATATTTTTTAAAAGAAAAAAAAAGAAAGAAAATGTTCATTTTCCTAGGGAGGCTGGACAACATACTCTATCTACCACCTGAGGAAGGTGGGTCCTGAAATTAGGGCAGCTTGGAATTGTCCTACTCGTGACCACTGAATGTGAGCTCAGATCTACAGAGATGCAGAAGTCACATAGGTTCCTAAGCAGAATATGGGCTACAGATCAAATCGATGGGGTTTACAGTCACCAATATTTATACACCTTTCCCATATTTGGGAGCTACTCTCTTCCTTGATCCAGCTGTCTAGCCATTTTTTCCATCCATGATATCATCTCCCCAGACAATAACTTGGGTCCACCTGCATATCAGATGTCAGGCTCAGGAAAAACAAAATAGTATAGTCATGGGCCCTTTGGAATATACTTAAAATAGGCCAACTATCTACAAAACAGAGACCCACAAATCTTCATCTGCAATATTCCAGCATTTATGTTCATGATTAGTCAATAATTTGTTTGGCTTTATATGTTAGTTCTTCTTTCAGCCACCAGGTTCCAGATGCTACCATGATGCTAACTAGACTTGTGCAAATGACCCTACCAATATGTCCTGGAACCCCACTTCCCCAGAGCCCTGCCTCACTAGGGAAAAAGAGAGAGAGAGGCTGGGAGTATGGATCAAACTGGTTATGGCTGATATATGGGTAAAGAATCTCAGCCAGCCAATGCCCATGTTCAGCAGGGAAGCAGTTACAGAAGCCAAACCTTCCATCTTCTGCACTCCGTAATGACCCTGGGTCCATGCTCCTAGAGGGATAAAGAATAGAAAGATATCAGGGGAGGGGAGGGGATACAAAGTTCTGATGGGGGGGAATTGTGTGGAGTTGTACCCCTCTTATCCTATAGTTTTGTCAGTGTTTCATTTTTATAAATAAAAATTTACAAAAATGTTGTAGTCCCTTTGAAAAGCAGTTCAACACTTTCTCAGAAAAGTATACAGAGAATTAACATATGATTCAGTAATTCCATTCTTAGGTATACACTCAAAAGAACTAAAAGCAGGAACTCAAACAGATACTACCTAACAGAAGTTCATAGCATCAGTATTCACAATGTACAGAAGATGGAGGGGGAACAGGTGATGGTGCACTCAGCTAAAGGCACACATCATCAGGCTCAAGGATTAGGGTTCAAGCCCTCACTCCCCACCTGCAGGAAGGACACTTACTGAGTGGTGAAGAAAGTCTGCAGATGTCTATCTTTCTTTCTCTCTCCCTATTTCTCAATTTCTCTCTGTCCTAGCATGTCACTTGACGCGGTGGCGGAATGCGATGGAGAGAGAATCCAAGCACAGAGGGAACACAAATCTTTATTGTTGGGTCAGACGGGTGGTTCAGGCCACGTGGAGCCAGCCAAAAAAAAATGGCTGTGTCCTGCTACCTCACCACTGGGCAAGAAAGAGTGAGCAGGGGAGGGAGAGTAGGTGGACTTTTTAGGTCAACACCCTGGTGACTTTTAGGGACAGGATTGGTTGGGGAAAGTCCTGAAAGTACCATAATACTCTGTGGCAGAGCCTTGGGGAGACATCTGCACAGCATCTCCCCCTTTTCTTTTATATCTAATGGACACAGTAAGGAAATGTATAGAATGGAGCAGGCTTAAATGTTTTTAAGGAATGCCGTGCTCAGGTGGGAAGATGTAGAATGTTTTTGTGGGGGAGGGAAGGCTTAAATGGCCACCAACCTTGTGAGATTCATGTGTCCTCCCTGTGTTCAACCCCTCTTTAGAGAGAGAGACTTACCTGGAGGGACTCATCTCATACGTTAAGCTCTGCCAGGCTCAACCATCGACTCACAATATCTCTACATATTTTTCTATCTTTCTATCTAGTCATTGCATTAAGATGGTTCAATGTCTGTAAAAGACTCTGTGACAGAGGAATAGTAGTGTAGGGGTGAGCAGAAACCTTTTGGGCATAAACCTGAATGATATAACAAAACTGGAAGGGACAAGTAGGGGATCAGTAAGAGTCAGTGTGATGTCAAGGGAAGGCTTGGTGCACAAAGGAACGTTCCCTGTCTGGGGGGTGGGGGGGGCAAGGGTTTGTAATGAGGGGGAGTTTCCTGCCTCAAAGGGCAGGACCTGTAGGCGGTAGGGCATGGCCCACCAAGCAGAGGGGCTATTTGGCATTGTATAGTCCTCAAGGCAACAGTCTGTAAAGTCTATGAACTACTCAGGGTCAGTCTTTGAAAAGCCAGCAGCATGAAGGGAAGGAAACAGCTGTAAAAATTGTGTAAAGTGTCCAAAGGGTAAACCAGCAAGTCCAATAGAAGTGTCAATCCAAAGTAGGCGACTAGGGGGAGAAATGCCAGGGGATGAAACGCTGCATGACTAGCAAATAAAAAATAAAAGAAAAAAAAAAAAAAACAGGAAAAATAGTCGCCAAGAGCCATGGATTCATAGTGCCAGCACTGAACCCAGTAATAAACTTGGTGGAAAAAAAAGATAGAAAAAACCTAAATGTCCATCAGTAGATGAAACACTTAACAACATATATGAAGTATACATACATAGAATGAAGTATACTTTAGTCTCAAAAGGGAATGAAATCCAGATCATGCTATAAAATGAATTAACTGGGTGGATCACTAGTGTGCCCAGGAGAGGGCACTCATGATCATGAATAAGGATCATCCCCAACAAACTCTATGTCCTCCTCTGCAGGGGGGACATTTCACAAGTGGTAGAACAGAGCTGCTGGTGTTTCCTTTTCTCTCCCTCTACTTCTTCATCTGAATTAGAAAGAAAAACAAAGCAAAAAAAAAAAAAAAAGGAAAGAAGGAAAGAAGGAAGGAAGAAAGGAAGAAAACAGTCATAGAGAGAAAGGTAGAGTTGACAGGCACGCACCAAGCCCCGGCTATAATCCTGGTGAAAAAAAAAAAGAAATTATACAAATAAATAATCTTGGAAATATTATGATCAATGAAATATGCCATATGCAAAGGATAACTATTACATTATTCCATTTATATGAGGTATCTAGAACAACTTCATAGCATGGTGCAAATATTCATCTTCCCAGGTGTGAATGGGTCATGCCATTTTCTTTTCCTCAAACCTTTTATTGAACAGAGAGGAAAATCAACAATAGAGTATGACCTGAGTTGACATTAAGTGCATAGATTAGCAAGTGGGAAAAAAAAACAAATAATAAAGTATGCTTGACACTAGCTTAGAGCCAGACCCACTTCCTCTGTATTTAAATAACATTTATGGATGAAATAACCAAGTGCAATAAAAAAATGGGAGGGGAGGGGAGGAGAAATATTGTTCTTTAACATATTTGTTAAACAAATTGTTCAAATATTTCAAGGTTTTTTCACTTTTGGTGAAATGGAATAAGTAGCTTTCTTTCTTATTTAGTACATGTACTTGTCTAAAGCAATGCACTCAAAGGGAAAATTCCCAAGAAGCAGTGCTTGGTTTGGAGTCATTTGTCAAGTTAATCATGATGTATTTTGTTGTCTTGAATAGTGTCAGCTGGGATATGTCTTATCTCATCCTAGGACTGGAATCTAAGTGAACAATTCTGCACAATTGCCTAGTCTACTGAGTGAAAACCTCCGAATTCTTTGACTACTGGTAACATTTCCCATGAGCTTCCAGTTGGGGAGATATAGTCAAATGGGAAATGAGAACTGGACTGTTATAGTCTTGAAATGACTATAACACACTGTTGGTATTAAAGGAGGCCAAGTTTCTAGCCAGCAGGCAATTCTGAATTTGATACAAGAAATTTGCTTAGAAAGAATGGGGGGTAGTCATAATAAATATTTGACACAAACCTAACAATCCCAAGTGCATAGCTCAGTCTTTCCCAACTACCTGGAAAAAAGAAAAAGAAACTTTAGCATCTGGCCTTGTAGTATTTGACAAAGTACTGGGATTAATATCCTTAAATTGCAAAAATTATAGTTATTTATAAAACTATCAGTTTGAAGACTTCAGTAGATTTAAAATGTAAACTTTTTTTTTTTTGCCTTCAGGGTTATTATTGGAGCTTCACACCTGCATGACTCCAAGTCTTGAAAAACTTTTTCTTTCTTTCTTTCTTTCTTTCTTTCTTTCTTTCTTTCTTTCTTTCTTTCTTTCTTTCTTTTTTCTTTTTTTCAGATAGAGGGTGAGATGCAGAAGAATCTGGGAGGGATAGATTGAAGGGTCTTTTTGGTAAAATGCCACTTGAACTTTGGTGGTGGGAATTCTGAATCTTACACATATATGTTTAGGTGTGGGGGCCCAGGTAATGGCATACCTAGTTGAGTGCAAATGTTACAATGTGCAAAGATCCAGGTTCAAGCCCCCCAGTCCTCACATGCAGGAGGAATAGCTTCAAGAGCAGTGGGACAGTGCTGTAGGCCTCTCTCTCTCTCTCTCTCTCTCTCTCTCTCTCTCTCCCCCTCTGTCCCTATCTATCTCTTCCATCCCTCTCAATTTCTCTCTCTATATCCAATAAGTAAATAAATAAAATACTTTAAAATTTAAATATATATATATGTGAAACTATGCTCCTAAAATTCTATATTATAATTCAATATTAAATCAATTAAGAAAAACTATTTTATTAATTAGAATTTAAGTCAATATATACTTCTTATATTATTTAATCATAATGAACAAATTGGCAATAAGCTTGTAAGCTTTATTGTGAGAAACAGTATATTAGTTGATAATATTTATTTATTTAATTTATTTATTTTTTACCAGAGCACTGCTCAGCTCTGGCTTAAGGTGGTTCAGGGGATTGAATCTGGGACTTCAGAACCTCAGGCATGATAGTCTCTTTGCATAACCATTATACTATCTACTCCTTCCCGGTTGATAATATTTATGATTCTTTTTTTTCCTTATTAAGTGGAGTAGCCACTGAACTAATCCCTCTTTTTCTACCATCATAGTTATAATGGAGGTTTGGTTCCTGTACTGTTCCTACTGGGCATTTTATTCCGTTGTCTTTCTGTTTTTGATAGAGCGTGAAAGACAGAGGGAGAGGGAGGGAGGAAGAGAGAGAGGGAGAGAGAGGGAGAGGGAGAGAGAGAGAAAAAGAGAAAAAGAGAAAAAGAGAAAGGACACCTGTAGTACCTTCCTACCATTCCTGAAGCTTCCCCCCTAAAGGTAGGGACCAGTGGCTTCTTGAACCTGAGTCCTCACACCTGTTATGTGCACTCTACTGAGTTTGCCACCATCCAGACCCAAAAGTATGTTTCTATTGTACTAAATTACACCAAACTTTTGACTTTGGTCTTAAATCTAGGTATCTTTCATATTATGCAAATAAAATCATGAGAATTTAACCTAAATGACTATTCAGTGCTCTAGATGAGGGTCATATATAACCTACAGGATCATTTGGTTTGGCCCTGTCATGGCAACTGCAGGCAGGTTTCAATAGTCATTAACTCTAGGAGGGTTTTTTTGTGTGTGTTTTTTTAATAGCAACATTAAGTGATAATTTTCAAGTTGATAATTTTATATGGCCTGAGAATGATGTTGTAAATATCCAAATAAATGGCCCTTGGAAGAAAAGGGTTCCCCACCCCTGCTCTAGATTCAGAGCAAATGAATCCACCCAGGCAATGAGCAAGTGCAGGTGCAGAGCAGCTAATCCTTAACATACTGTTGCCTTTGGGGTTCATGTGAATGTGGAGTGTGGAAAAGACTGAATTTGTTGATAGAGTCTGCTAGTCACCCAAGGCCATATTTTTGCCTTAGATTGCTTAGGGAGAATTTTGCCAACAATTTAGAAAGATGATAAGTTGGACATTGGCCTATAATTCTTATAATCTCTCCCAGCTGGAGCTAAATAATAGCATGAAAATTCTCATGTTAAAATAGTCCTTTGAGGCTTAATATCTCTAGGTTGACTAAATCTGCTCCCAATTCCATTTCACCTGAATTTTAAAAGCTACATATGTTCTGAGAGTTCAGTGATATTGAATCATGTTGGGTCAGTCAAGGAAGCAAACTCTGGAAGTTGTTGGATGAAAACATTTGTAAATTATGTAAAAGTAGGATGCTTTTTAATTATAAGACATTGAAGAATAATGAGATATCTTCCCTGGTAGCTGAACCCAAATAAATGTAAGGTGTAGGGGGCCATGTGGTGATGAACCTGGTTGAGCACACATGTTACAGTGCGCAAGGACCCAGGTTCAAACCTCCAGCTCCCACGTGCAGGGGGAAAGCTTCACAAATGTGAAGCAGGGCTGCAGGTGTCTCTCATTCTCTCTCCCTCTCTATTACCCCTTTCCTCTTGATTTCTTTCTCTCTCTATCCAATAAATAAATAAATATAATTTTTAAAATAAATAATGAAAAAGTAAATATAAGGTGTTGCAAAACTGGGATTATTGAAAAACTATTGGTAGAATGTTTAGATGTTATCAACCAAGGACTCCCTGCATATTTTAGCCTAAGTAGATCCACAAAATCTACCCACTGATCCAGTCACTGATGAAAATTCTTGCTGAATGTTTACTATAGTGTTGGGTGTTGGACAAACACTTTATGTGTAGGAGGAATAAAATACTGCCTCAGGCCATGCTAGAAATGTCTTTCTCAGATATAGCCCCAAACATCCGTGGACAGTTATGTATGTGCCACCAAGTCCCTACCACTGAAATTTTCTAATATTCAAGAGGAGTTGACTAAGAATGTTCTTTAGTACCCTGTTTAAAATTGACAGAAATCAGAAAGAAATTCTGGAAATAGAGAGTCTATTACACTAAAGATATTTACAAGGCTTAGGCATAAACTCATCCCTGTTTCAAAAGATATCAATAAGTTCAGAATTTTGCCCTAGTGACATTATCACTCGAGAACTCATTCTAGCAAAGACCTTCAAATTGGAGAATGAGCCTGGTCTATTGTTGCACTTTCAGCACCATGTTGTATTGCTCAGGGTAGGTAATCAAAAAATATATATTCTTATAATAACAGTGGAATATTACTCAGCTATTAAACATGGTGAATGTACTTTCTTTACCTCATCTTGGATAGAGCTTGAAGGAATCATTTTAAGTGATATAAGCCAGAAAGACAAGGATGAATATGGAGTGATCCCATGCATAGATAGAAGTTGGAAAATGGGCAGTAGTGCAGCAGGTTAAGTGCACGTGGTGCAAAGCACAAGGACCGGCCTAAGAATCCCAGTTCGAGCCCCTGGCTCACTACCTGCAGGGGAGTCGCTTCACAGGAAGTGAAGCAGGTCTACAGGTGTCTTTCTCTTCCCCTCTCTGTCTTCCCCTCCTCTCTCCATTTCTCTCTGTCCTATCCAACAACGACGACATCAAGAACAATAATAACTACAACAAAAATGAGAAACAACAAGAGCAACAAAAAAGAAAGTAAATAAATAAATATATTTTAAAAAGAAGTTGAAAATAAGGACAGAAGGAAAAACACAAACCAGAACTTGGACTGAAGTTGGTGTACTGCACCAAAGTAAAAAAGACTTTGGGGCGAGGGGAGGGTTCAGGTCCTGGAACACGATGGCAGAAGAGGACCTATTAGGAGTTGAGTTGTTAAGTGGAAAACTAAGAATTGTTACACATATCCAAACAACTGTATTTTACTATCAAGTATAAGCCATTAATCCCCACAATAAATGAATAAAAATTGTGTTATCTACAGTGAAAGCAGTAGAAGTACATCAGTGCAAACATAGTAGAGGCTGGAAGGATCCACTGTGCAGCCAACCATGTAACTTACATTTTGCCACTGTATATAAACAAAGCTTGCCTGTGGTGTTTTCATTTCATTTAGTTTGGAAGTCACTCAAGGCAGAATTCAGAATTAAGAAACTGGATACTATATTGGCTACTGGTGGTAGGCCATGAAAAATAAATCAGGTCTTCTAAATAGTAAGAAAATAAAGTCTTAGGAATTAGCTCAAGGGAAAAAATGACAAGGCAAAATTCATCTGTGACCGACTGAATCTTTCTTAGAACTCAGAAAATGGGTTCAGAACTTTGCCATAAAAAATAAATCCAGTAAAAATAATATAAAAATCAGTGTAGAATACTTTTTTTCTGTCATCAGGGCTTCATTACTCTGGACCACCTTTTTTTCTTTTAAAAATATTACTTATTTATTGTAGATAGGACAAAGATATTTATAGGGAAAGAGGAAGTAGAGAGGGTGAGAGAGAGACACCTACAGTACTCTTTCACTACTTGTGAAGCTTCCTGCTTACAAGTGGGGAATGGAGTCTGAAACGAGGGTCATTGGGCACTTTAATGTGTGCACTTAACCATGTATGCCACCACTGGGCCCCAGTATTTATTTATTTATTAGTTATTTAATAATGATTAATAAAATTGTAGGTTAAGAGGGGTCCCAAAGTTCTGTATCCAATTCCCTCCGTTGGAAGTTTCCCTATTCTTTAACCCTCTGGGAGTATGGACCAAAGATCTTTATGGGGTGCAGAAGGTAGAAAGTCTGGCTATGGAATTGCTGGACATGGACATTGGCAGGCTGATCCAAACTCCGAGTCTGTCTCTATCTTTACCTAGTAGGATAGGGATCTGGTGAGTTATGTCCAGGACCAGGTAAGGTAGTTTGCCCAGAGAAGTAAGGTTGGCGTTATGGTAGCATCTGCAACTTGGTCACTGAAAAGCATTAAGATATAAAGCAGAACAAATTGTTTAATAATCAGAAACCTAAAGGTAAAATTAGAGCCAATGGGACTAAGGGTCTTCATATGGGAAGAAGCTAGGAAGTATATTTTAGGCATATTCCAAGGGACCCAAAAACTTTAATAGTTTTTGCCTGATAGCTAACATGCTGGTAGGCTAAAAAACAGATTCCTCTCTCCACCATATCCATCAGGAATAACATCATAAACCCTTTTGTGGACCTTTATAGAACCTTGCCCTCAATGTGGAACTACAATGGCAGAAACTGCCCCACTGTCCAAAGGGAGGCTGGGTCAACCTACTCTGCCACTAGAGGAAAACTGGTCCTGAAATGAGTGCAGCCTAGAATGTTCCCAGCTGTGACCATGGAATGTGAGCTCAGACTGACAGAGATGCAGAGGTTACACAGGCTCCTCTGCAAAATATGAACAGACATGGGCCCTAGGTCAGATTGATGGGGTTTACAGTTAATGGTATTTATATACTCATACCATATTTAGGAGCTATTCTCTTCCCTTATTGGCTTTCTAGTCCTATTCTCAACTCTGACGTCTTCCCAGACAATACTTTCAGCCCACCTGCATGTTAGCTGTTGGGCTCAGGCAAAAATTAGTAAAGTCACGGGCACCTTGGAATATACCTAAAATAGACCTGTTAGCTTTTTCCAACATGAAGATCCAAAATCTCATCTTCTATATTCTTATCTTTATATTCCTGATTATTAAACAGTTTGTTCTGCTTTATATATGCTTTTTAGCCATCAATTTGCAGATGCTACCATGACACAAATCTGACTTCCCTGGGAAGTCAGCCTCACCTGTGTCCTGGAACCCCATCTCTCCAAAGCCCTATCCATTTAAGGAGATACAGAAACAGTCTGGGAGTATGGATCTACCTGTCAATGCCCATGTTCAGTGGAGAAGCAATTACAGAAGCCAGACCTTCCACCTTCCACACTCCATAATGACCCTGCATGCTCCTAGAGGGATAAAGAATAGGAAAGCTTTCAATGGAGGGGATGGGATATAGAACTCTGGTGGTAGAATTGTGTGGAATTCTATCCCTCTTATGACCTTGTTGATATTTTTTATTTCACAAATACAATTAAATATATAGTGCAATAAAAATATTTATGTAAAAATAGCACAAGGACATGGGTTCGAGCTTCTGGTCCCTACAGCAGAGGAAAGCTTTGTGAGTCGTGAAGCAGTGTTGCAGGAGTCTCTTTCTCTCTCTTTCTCTCTCTCTCTCTCTCTCTCTCTCTCTCTCTCTCTCTCTCCCTTTTCTCTCAATTTCTGGCTGTCTGTACCTAATAAATAAAAAAAAATTTAAAAAAATTAAAAAGAGAGTGGAAGAGAGAGATACCATGGTGCCAAAACTTCCCCAAATGCAATAGAGTTGGGGAAAAAAAGCTTTGGTGGTGGGTCTGGACAAACAATCTCATTGGAAAATAGGGGAAAATATGGGCAGAATCTCACCAAAGAAGAGATTCAATGGAATAACAGACATGAAAAATTGCACAAAGTTACTGATGATCAGGGAAATACAAATAAAAACAAAATGCCACTTTATGTCTGTGAGACTGTCATACATTAGAAAAGTCAGAAACAGCTACTGTTAAAAAGGCTGTTGGGGGAGAAGGGACTTTCCTACATTGCTGGTGGGACTATAAACTGTCCCAACCTCTATAGGAAACTATAAACTGTCCCAATCTCTATAGGATGATTCTGGAGAATCATCAGAATGCTAAAAATGTACCTACTTTATGACCCAACAATCCCTCCCCTAGGAATTTATCCAAGGAAAACAAAAACACCTATTAGAAAAGAACTAAGCACAACAATGTTCATAGCAGCATAGTTTGAAATATGCAGCTGTTCAGAATGATGAGTTTATCTCCTTTGTAATATCGTGGTCAGAACTAGAAGTCATCATGTTGAGTGAGACAAACCAGAGATAGATATACTAATACCGAATTGTCTTACTTATAGGTGGAACTTAAGAATAAATGACAGTGGGAGTCAGGCAGTAGTGCAGTGGGTTAAGCGCAGGTGGCAGCAAAGTGCATGGAGTGCCATAAAGATCTTGATTTGAGCCCATGGCTCCCCACCTGCAGGGGAGTTGCTTTACAGGAGGTGAAGCAGGTCTATAGGTGTCTATCTTTCTCTCCCCCTCTCTGTCTTCCCCTCCTCTCTCCATTTCTCTCTGTCCTATCCAATAATGATGACATCAATAAGAACAATAATAACTACAACAATAAAACAACAAGGGCAACAAAAGGGTATAAATAAATAAATATTTAAAAAAGAGTAAATGACAGTAATGGAAAGCATGAGTTGAGACTTAGACTGAGTTGGTGTATTGCACCAAAGTAAAGAATGCTAGGGAAGTATGAAGAGGAACATAATGAAGGAACAATGGATCCTGGTGTGTCTCCTAGTCACCAATCAAGGGAAGATAAGAAGCTGTGCCTTTGTGTTAAAGACTATACTGGAAACCCCTACCCCCTCAATAAAATAAAATGAAAAACTAAGCCCATGTAAACTTCTAATCCTGTAAGTCATTAATCCACCAATAAAAAGGAAATAGATTAATGAATGAATGAATTAATTAATGTTAGCTCACAGGTGATTTGGTGTTTTAGTCATACTGATTTCTCAAATGGTCTCCAGTTGCCAAGAGTAAATAAATAAAACTCTAAATTGGGTTGTTTTTCTGTTTTAAATGCACTTTATATGAACATTTACTTATGGAGTGAATTTTTGTTTCAAGCAACTCCTTAATAGTTAAATAAATTTAACTGGATTGGGCATGTTGACTTTTTTTTAAATATTGTGGGAATTTTTTTAGAAATACAATCTCCCTAATTAATAGCAGTGGCATATACTTTTATTTATTTAGTAGGTTTTTAAAGTTATAGTTTAATACTAAAGGTTGGGCATGATAAACAGCTTCTGGGATATTGGATACATGAAGATGCTGAGAGTAGGGTCTGCTCAGAGAGGACACAGAAGCTTTGTAGCATTTCCCCACACCTTGCCATGTACTTCTTCCATTTAGCTGTTACATACTAAGTTACATCCTTTTACAATAAACTGGTAACCTAGTAAGTAAACTTTTCCTGAGTTCAGTGAGCCACTGCAGCAAGTTAGTCTGGTCCATGGAGGATAAATCTGATTTATAGCTTTTGGTCAGAAGCACGGTTGACCGTGAGGCAGAACTGGCTCAAGTGGGAAAGCTGTTTTTTGGAACAGAAGCCCTTAAACAGTGGCATCTGAGCCTATCTCCAAGCAGATAGTGTGAGAACTGAGTTTTATAGCTGCTGTCCAGAAGATTGCTTAGCAGAAGGAAACCTCCACACATCTGGGGTCAGAAGTGAAGCAGTGCAGAAGAGTGTATGTGAATAAAGGAACACACAGAACTGCTTCTGGTAAAAATAGGTGCAATGTTGTGATGGAGGTGTTGTATGCAAATCAAAGGCCATCTCAGAACATTTCAATTTGTCAGACAAGGAAATAACATTAATACTTACTCAAGATTTCTTTGTGTGGTGAAGTAACATTTGGAAATATTAATGTCTAGCCTCACCCTCCTCTATTCTCTTCATACAATTAAGAGTCTTTTCTTCTTCTTCTTTTTACTGAGTCAAGAAAGGGATGTTGACAGCATGACAGTGATAAAATGAGTCTTTCCCAGGATTTTAAAATTCCCAGATAAAAGGCCTTAAGGCATGGGAAACCAGTCTAGAAGTAGATCAGAGTTTCTAACTGCATGGGTTCCTCCCATCTCTCCGGGATATTTGAAGAGGTACCAGGCGGGCATTTGTCAATACCGGAAAGCATCCCATTATCTACAAACTGAGTGAAACCAGGGATGCTAAATTTTCTGTAGCCAGTAGAACAGCCCTTCTAAATAAGGAAGAGCTGAACCAAGTGCCAACAGAACCTGTGTTGAAACTCACTGCAGGCAAGGTGAAAGAGAAATTAGAAGACTGGTCCACTGCTGGTGGAAATGTGAAGTGCTACAGCCCCTGTGGGAAACAATATAGTGGCTTCTCAAAAATGAAACACAAAATTATCATATGACCTACCAGTTCTACTTCTGGGTAATTCTGAAAATATAAAAAAAATAAACACAGGCAGTGATGGACCTGAATGGGTACTTCCATACCAATGTTCAAAGCACTTTTCACAATTGTTAAAAGATGGAAGCAACCCAAATCTCCAGTGGCAAAGAATGGACAAAGTGTGGCATGTACACACACACACACACACACACACACACACACACACACACACACACACACACACGCATGCACAGGACTACTTTGCCTTAAAAAGGAAAGGAAATATCAACAACAGTAGGAACTGTTCTATTCTCCGAAGGGAGGTTAGGCAACATACTTTACCACTCGAGGAAGATGGGTCCTGAAATTAATGCAGCCTGGAATGTTCCTAGTAGTGACCACAGAATGACCTATAGGGATGCAGAGATTACATAGGCTCCTGTGCTGAAATGGGCCCCAGATCAAACCAATGGGATTTACAGTTAATAATATTTATATACTTTTACCATGTTTGGGAGCTACTCTCTTCCCTGATGCAGCTTTCTAGTCCTTTTTCCAACTAGGACTCTGTCTCCCCAGACAATAACCTGGGTCCACCTGCATGTTAGCTGTCAGGCTCAGGCAAAAATTAGTAAAGTCATAGGCACCTTGGAATATACCTAAAAAAGACCTATTAGCTTTTTCCAAAATAGATACCTCCAAACCCTCACCTGCAATATTCTTGCCTTTAGGTTCATGACTAGTCAACAATTTGTTCTGCTTTATATCTTAACTCTTTTTCAGCCACCAGGTTACAGATGCTACCATGATGCCAACCTGATTTCCCTGGGCAGATTACCCCACTAATGTGTCCTGGAGCCTCACCTCCCCAGATCCCTGCCCCACTAGGGAAAGAGAGAGACAGGCTGGGAGTTTGGGTCAACCTTCCAATGTCCATGTTCAGCGGAATAGGAAATCTGGGCCTGGTGATGGTGCACCTGGTTGAACGTACATGTTACAGTCCTCAAGGACCCAGGTTGAAGTCCCCAGCCCCCACCTACAAAGGGAAAGCTCTGCGAGTGGTGAAGCAGGTGTCTCCCTCTGTCTCTCTCTCTCTTCCTATCATGCCCTTCCCTCTCAATTTTTGGTTGTTTCTATACAATAAATAAATAAAGATAAAAAATTTAACAAAGAATAGGAAACCTTTCAAGGGAGCGAATTGGATATGGAGTTCTGGTGGTGGGAATTGTGTGGAATTGTATCCTGTGGTCTTGTTAATATTTCCATTTTATAAATACAATTTTTTAAAAAGGAAAGGAAATTCTGACACTTGCTACAACATGGATGAAATTTAAAGACATCATGTTAAATGAAATAATATGATTATAAAAGAACAAATCTGATATAATTCTACTCATATGAAATACTTAGAATACTAAGATTTCTTAAAGTAGACTTGTAGTTCCAGCAACAGGAGAAAGGGACAATTTGGGAGTTAGCATTTAATGAGGACAGAGTTTTAGTTTGGAGAGATTAAAGGGAAAAGTTCTGGAGAGTGGTCGAGAATGTAATTAGAGTGGTCCTGGAGTTGGCATATGATGATGCTTTGGACTCTCGAGCACAAGGATCTTGGCAGCACATGTACCAAGTGATGTCTGTTTCTTTCTTTCTCTCTTCCTATCATTCTTCATGAATAAATAAAAATCCTTAAAAGAGAGAGAGTGTGTGTACTTAGAGTCACTGAAAAATGGTTAGAATGTAAATCTTTCACATATTTTATCATGATTTGTTATTCTGCAAAATAATAGAAGGATTGTTGTGTGCACTGAAGTGACCGGGGAAGTAGAAGAAAGGGGCAATGGAACTAAAGAGCAGGCAGATGGAGCTGCAGCAGACTGCCCTGGGTTCAAGCCTGCCCATGCTCCTTACCTGTAGGGAAGAAGTTACAGGAATAGTAGAGCAGTGCTGTAGGTGTCTCTCCTCTCTGCCTTTCTTTCACCCCTCTCTGTCTCTAATCCTTTATTAAATAAATAAATAAATGCTGAGATCAGTGAATCTGTGCAGGTACCAAGTGATAACCCTGGTGACAAAAACATAAAAAACAGAAAAGAGACCATCCTGTCACCTTCTGAGTTCTTCAGAGGCTGGATAAATCATCAGATAAGTATGAAGCAGACTAATAAGAAAAAAATGTAAGGGAGAACTTATTAACGTATATACCTCTCATATACATGGGGGAGACCTCCAAAACTCACCATGCAGTCTTAGATTCCATATTTAAGTAGTTTTGCTAATGCAGAGGGCATTGAGATAGAGAAAGGAGTCAGGGAGAGAGGGCAGTTAATCAAAGAAGGCACAGTAAAACAAAGGTTTGCAGATCAAAGTCCCCATACATAGACTGGTATATGGTATACAGTGAGGAAACAGTCCTTAAGGAGTTTACATGTAAATATCTTTCAAAGGGGGACTGGTTGGTAGCAGTGGGTTAAGTGCACAAAGCGTGAAGCGCAAGGACTGATGTAAGGATCCCGGTTGAAGTCCCCGGCTCCCCACCAGCAGGGGTGTCGCTTCACAAGTGGTGAAGCAGGTGTGCAGGTGTTGTTTTTTCTCTCCCCCTCTCTGTCTTCTCTTCCTCTCTCGATTTCTCTCTGTCCTATCCAGCAACAACAGCAATAACAACAACAATAATAAAACAACAACAATATGTTGGGACTATGTGTAAGCTTGATAGAGTTTAGGGAGAACTACCCCTATCCTTGGATGGAAATCTGAGAAGATACCCTCTTGGTGAGTCTCGCTCAACCGAGGTGAGCAAAAGGGGGGAAACTCAGACTTAGTTCTTTCCTTCTTGACTCTCAGGCCCACAGAAACCCCAATACTTCCCTCCAGTAACTGCAGGCCACATGGCCGCAGATTCATTTATTCAAAGTCACCTTCTGATCACAGAAGAACACACCTTATCACACACTTCATCATACACCTCAGACCCCAGACAAGAGAAATTCCAAACTATATGGCCTTTTGATATCCATCTTCTCTCTGTCTCACCCTACTGGTTTAACCCCTATGCTTCTCTCAAATACCTTTGGATAATTAAGTTGCTTGTGTCATGGAGAATAACTGTCTTGTATCTCATCAATTCCTGTCATACCAGCCTCCTACCATAAGGGCAAGCCGACCTTTAAGAAACCTGTAATTTCTGACATATTTCAATAATAATACCCTTTGTTTGGTTTTCTATTTAACTCATGTCCACCTTGCTAATAAACGAGTTCTGAACACGCTGAAGGGCTCCCTGGTGTCTTTACTCTAGAAAGAACCAGTCCGTTACCTTTCCCCTGGAGATCACCCACCAGAGACCCGACAACAATAAACAACAAGGGGAACAAAAGGGAAAAAATGGCCTCTAGGAGCAGTGGATTTGTAGTGCAGGCACCGAACCCCAACGATAACCCTGGAGTCATATATATATTGAAAGGTAACCTTATTTCTGCTTTCAGTATCTTCCCCCAAGATTAAACTTCTTGCCAAAGAAGTATATTGAGGTGGCAGGTTTTCACTCCTCTATATTTTCTTTGTTCTCTTTCTTTTATCTTTCCTTCCTTCCTTCCTTCCTTCCTTCCTTCCTTCCTTCCTTCCTTCCTTTTTAACTAGAATACTGCTCAGCTCTGGTTTATGGTGGTGTGGGGATTGAACCTAAGACATGAGAGCTTCAGGCATGAGTGTCTTTTTCACATAACCATCATGCTATTTCTCCCCCACATCCCACATCTTACTTTCCTTACTATTCTACACCTGAAGGATTGAGTTTATCACCAGGGGAAAGCCAGGGTGGTGGGCAAGTTGAAGTCCCTGAGTGGTCAACCTGGAGAACCAGATGACCCCTCCCTTGCAACACCCACCCCTAGTTCTCTGGCTCTGTGTAAACCACTCCAGAATTTATAACACCAGGGACAGAGAAAGCTCATAAATTGACCCATTGAAGGATAGAAATAGAGTTGTAATTGCATCATCAAGTTACTTTTTTCTCATCCAAGTACTATCCAAGCCCAGCCCTGCTCAGTTTCAGATATCAGGTGAGAACATGCATGTTTAGGGTGGTGTGGTTGGAGACACAAGTTACATTTCTTACACACTCAATCTCCAACCTGCTATATAAAGCCATTCTTACATTCATTCCAATTCTCTAAAGGAGATCCAGGCATTTGGGACCTTCAAAATAATATCCCATGCTAACTTGTCACTTGTGTGAGAATGTGGGCCATCAGTGACTTGGATGCCTTATCTATTAGTTATTTTACCTGGAACAGACGGGACAAACGGCTGCCTAACATAAGAATTTAACGTATTGAGAGGAGAAAGATAGTCCAGGAGGTAGAATGTAGGATTTGCATACATGTGGCTCTGGGTTCATTTCCAAGCACTGCATCTCCCATGAAGTGAATAAATAAAGTTTAACACAAAATATTAAAAAGGAATTTGTCATTTAAAATGACAGTACACAGCATGTAAGTAAATTTGTTCAAATGAACCACCAGATCAAAAATTTGGGACACTGTCTCCTTAAGCTTTGCCAGTCAAGTTCTCTTTACCAAGGAGAACAAAAATTGTGGTTTAATACCTGTTGCCTTCTTATCTCGTGTCTTATGCTTAGTGCAGCTCCCAGAGTGAGGAAACTCTGCTGCCATATGATGCATGTACGTTCAGCAAGCTCAGGTGGATCTTGGAGCTTTCTTAGAAACTTTGACTGCTTTCTAAAGGGAGTGGAGGCAGGAAGGTGAGTTTAACAAGTAATGATTGAGCTTTTGACTTGAGATATTCAATGTATGGTCTGTTTGTTTATTTTCATTGCTGCCAAGGCTATTGCAGGGTTTTGGTGTTTGCAGGATGAATACTGCTCCTAGTAGTCATTATTTTTTCCCTTTTTTAAATTTTCTTTTCTTAAAGATAGATAATTTAAAAAAATCTAATATTTATTTATTTTCCATTTTGTTGCTCTTGTTTCTTTATTGTTGTAGTTATTATTGATGTCGTCATTGTTAGATAGGACAGAGAGAAATGGAGAGAGGAGGGGAAGGTAGAGGGAGGAGAGAAAGACACCTGCAGACCTGATCACAGCCTGTGAAGCGACTCCCCTTCAGGTGGGGAGCCAGGGCTTACACACCAGTCCTTGCGCTTCACACCATGTACACTTAACCCATTGCACTACCGCCCAGCTCCCTAAATTTTCTTTCTTTCTTTCTTTCTTTCTTTCTTTCTTTCTTTCTTTCTTTCTTTCTTTCTTTCTTTTTTTAAATTCATTTATTGGGGAATTAATGTTTTACATTCAACAGTAAATACAATAGTTTGTACATGCATAACATTCCCCAGTTTCCCATTTAACAATACAACCCCCACTATGTCATTTATCATCCTTCATGGACCTGTATTCTCCCCACCCACCCACCCCAGAGTCTTTTACTTTGGTGTGATATGCCAATTACATTTCAGGTTCTACTTGGGTTTTCGTTTCTGATCTTGTTTTTCAACTTCTGCCTGAGACTGAGATCATCCCATATTCATCCTTCTGTTTCTGACTTTCTTTCTTTCTTTTTTAATTTTATTTTTTTATAGACAGAAGTTTAGAAGGAAGAAAGAAATAGAGAAGGAGAGAGAAAGAGAGACATCTGCTGCTCTGCTTGACCACTGAAGAAGCTTTTTACCTACAGGTGGGGACTGCATGATTGAGCCCGGTCCTTGTATGTGATCACATCTACATTCAATTGGGTATCCAGAACCTGGCCCCTTGATGATTCTAAGTATTGATGCTAAACATCATGACTGGATCTAATACTTTAAATACATGAATTTAGATGTTTGAATATGTAAACTAGACCAGCATAATCTCTACATCATACAGTTTACATACGTTGATATCAATCTAATAAACTAGTCCTGGTGCTAATTCTAAGTTCCACCTATAACCTCAAGTAATAAGCAGTTCACATAGAATCCTATCTTTTAACTTCACTATTACAAGTAAGTGTCCTCTGACTATTCAGATAAATCCTATAATTCTGGGCATGTGATTAATTAACCTCTGGTTGGGAAAAAGTACCATGCTAGTCTTTATTATATTTGTATACTCTACTGAATCCAGATTTGGGCAGTTACCTATTTTCCTAGAAGTTAGCTGCCTGTGAGCCTTCTTATTTTCTTATTTCTTCACATATCTTTGTGGAGCATCTCAGTTTTAGTTCTGCCTCTTGCTCATTCTTGATCTCTTTTCTTCCCCCCTCTCACCCTGGGAATCAAAGTTATATGTGCTATAGTCTCAGTAACATTGTATTTTAAGTGAGACCATAGTACATAATAACAAATGAGATTTTAAAACATGTTTGAAGTGGGTGTGAGCCATGTTGTATGTCTCAAGACTGATATTCTTGCAGAAGCCATTGTGGGAGATGAGGAAAGACAAATGAATCACAGATGAGGCTGAAACAAAAACAAGTGAAAGAAAGAAAATTAACAGACACAGATTTTAGAAATGATTTCTATTCTTAATTAGGCTCAATATCACCAATTTGGGGGTATGGTATGTTTTTAACTCATATTTTTTACTTTCTCACAGAAGAAGACAAGGGAAGTTACTTCATGGGGCTTACATTTCAATATCAGTGTGTGAGACAATTAGTTCACCTAAGAATCCAGGGGAATTAAAATAGTCTTTGTAAGGTGAAAGACAAGTGCCAGATGGATTCTACCTTATGTGCTAATAAATAATGTAAAGAACGTAACAACTCACAACAGAAATAATTCATAGACTATGTGAAAAATATTGTGGGGAAGAGGGATAAAAAGTAGGAGAAAAAGTCAAGGGCGTAAGCTCTGATTTAAAGAATAAAGCTAGGGTGGGGGTAGATAGCATAATAGCTATGCAAACAAACTCACATGCCTGAGGCTCAAAAGTTCCAGGTACAGTCCCCCTACCACCAGAAGCCAGAGATGAGCAGTGTTCTGGTTTAATAAATAAATAAATAAATAAATAAATAAATAAGAATGAGGCTAAAGTGATGCTATATCATTTCCAGGCCTTGACCTTGCAGCTTCTGCTTTCATTCTGCAGTAATGCTGCCTTCACTGTACAAATTAATCTTGACTCTTGCTGCTGAAGACAATACTACTGCAGACATTAGCAACCACCAGGGCCCTGTGAGATAGCACACTGGTTATGCAAAATGCTTGAAAGGCTCTGAGGTCCCAACTTCAATCCCCAGTGCCATCATAAACCAGAGCTGAGCAGTGCTCTGGTAAGAAAAATTGAAGCAAAGCAAAGCAAAGCAAAACACTGAGGCTACCTGAGGTTTCATTAAAGCTACTAAGATTGGAGTAGGGCACCAAAGTAAAAATCCTGGGGTGAGGGTAAGGGTGGACATTTGGCTTCCCGGGGCGGTGGGTGGTGGGGGTGAGAGTAGGGGGGGTGGGATGGGAAACAATCTTTTGGTGATGGGAATGGTGTTTATGTACACTCCTATTAATTTGTAGTCATATAAATCACTATTTAATTAATATGAGAGGGGGAAAATTGATTGTATGTCTCGAACTATTTAAAGTACAGACTGAATCTTTTTTTTTAAATTTTTTATTTAAGAAAGGATTAGTGAACAAAAACATAAGGTAGAAGGGGTACAACTCCACACAATTCCCACATCTTTGATATGTTGACTCTCTCAAAAGCCTAGACCAGGGAGAACAGAAGCAACCAGTGACACAGCTATATACAAACAATGTCAAAGGACATAAATTATGGAGATGTTGGGTATGATACAGCAAATTCTAACAAAGGGATTTTTCAAAGTTAACCCAATTACCAAGTAATGTGATTATAATAATAACTATCTATTGTCCTCTTGAACCCTAAGACAGCAGGCACCTCACATTTCCACTATAAAGCCTATATTTCCCCCAGTCCTGGAACCTTAGGGTGGGGCTCACTTTCCTGCATGCTTCCCTCAATTCATACCACATAATATTGCATCCACCGATCCCAATCTAATCAACGCAATGAGTACCACCTCAGCATGCTTCACTTTAGTCTGTGTCCAGAGACTTCAGGTGTGGAATGAAAACCCCTCAGCTTCATTACTCGGGTGAGACCCTTCCTTTCATAGTATTCTCTAATTCCATTCCACCTCCTCACAAAGTCCAAAAACCTAGATATAGACCATCCCATGAGATAGAGCATATGTTCACACGTATCCATAAACTAGGGCAAAATATATATCTGAAAGCAAAAGTATACAATAGTCTGCAGTGAGTACCCCCAAACACTTCATCTGCACTATTCAAGCCTAAAATTAGGTCCATTATTGTTCAACAATTTTTTTGGCTTTGTATGTTAACTCTCTTTTCCGCCACCAGGTTCCAGATACCACCATGATGCCAACCAGACTTCCCTGGACAGATGAGCCCACCGATGTATCCTGTAGCTCTGCTTCCCCAGAAACCCACCCTACTAGGGAAAGAGAGAGGCAGAATGGGAGTATGGATCGACCAGTCAATGCCCATGTTCAGTGGGGAAGCAATTATAGAAGCCAGACCTTCCACCTTCTGCATCCCACAATGACCTTGGGTCCATACTCCCAGAAGGATAAAGAATAGGAAAGCTATCAGGGGAGGGAATGGGATAGGGAGAGCTGGTGGTGGGAATTGTGTGTAGTTGAACCCGTCCTATCCTACGGTTTTGTTAATATCTCCTTTTTTAAATAAATAAATAAATAAAAATTTTAAAAAGCTATTAATATGACTGAAGGTGGGGCCCAGCAGATGGTGCAATGAGTAGGGTGCTGCACTTGGAAGTACTAAAGTCCCAGGTTCAATCTCTGGCATCCCTTGTGCTAGGGTGAAGCTCTAGTTTATCTATCTTGTATCTATCATCTTCATATCTTGTGTTAATAAATAACATGTAAAAGAAACAAAAACAAACAAACAAAAAAGAAGCTGCCTGAGTGATCCCAGCTAAAACCAAAAGAGCCACCCAGTTAGGCCCAGTAAAAATTATGCAGCTGTGAGCAAAATCCTAGTGCTCATTTTAAACCACTAGTTTGGGGGGTGGTTAGTAAGTGTGATATGTAAGTGCTTCAAGAGTTTATCTAGCTTTTATCTATATGTTAGTTTTTGAACTACTGAATTTGAACTATTAAATTTTAATTTAAAAACTTCAGGATTGTTTTTACTCTCTTCATAAATGATGACATAATTATAGCTTGGCATACTTGTGTCAATTCTAGAATTTTTGAGCAAAAGAATTAGCAGGTCATTTTGTCTAGAGTTCAAAGAACTTTTTTACTTTACTCTTGAAAAAAAATGTGGGACAGAGTATGGGCTATTCTTTCATTCTCCATATTCTTTAAAGATTAAAGTAATTTCATCTGAAATGTCTATTAATATTCTGTTTGTTTTTTCCAGACAAGTGCTTGAGCTTATTTAGAACAGCTAGCATCTGCTCCTAAATGATCTTTCTTCTTCTTTTTTTTCTTTTTGTATCTTAATGTCCTTCTTATGGTTCTATTTATTATTATTATTTTTTTTTTTTACCAAGCTTTGACTCACTCTTTTTAGTTTAAAGAGTAGAATCTGTGGGTGTGGGAGTCGGGTGGTTGCGCACCGCATGTAGCGTGAAGCGCAAGGACCGGCATAAGGATCCCGGTTCCAGCCCCTGGCTCCCCACCTGCAGGGGAATTGCTTCACAGGCGGTGAAGCAGGTCTGCAGGTGTCTTTCTCTCTCCTTCTCTGTCTTCCCCTCCTCTCTCCATTTCTCTCTATCTAACAACGACATCAATAACAACAACAACAGCAATAACTACAACAACAATAAAAAACAAGGGCAACAAAAGGGAAAATAAATATAAAAAATTTAAAAAAATAAATAAAATCTAAAAAACAAGAATCTGTGGGTATGTCTTGTAGTTTCACTGTTCTAATGTCTGCATAAGCCTCTACATAAAACATTCACAGCCCTGCAAAGTTACTATACTACTTTTGCTTCCACATATATATGAATATATATTATTTATTCATTTATTTATTTTGGATAGGGACAGAAGGAAGTTAAGAGAGAAAGAGGAGATAGAGAGGGAGAAAGAAAGAGAAACCTAAATCACTGCTTCACTGTTCCTGAAGCTCCCCACACACCCCAAAGGTGAGGACTGGGGACTTGAACTTGGGTCCTTGCACACTGGAATGTGTGCTCAATCAGGTGCACTACCACCCTGCTCCTAAGTTTTTTTCCAATAGAACCATCACGTTGAATAACAATGAAGTTAGTCTGATGCTTTTCTCACATATTCTGGACAGGTATTTTTGTATCCATGCTTCTTTTTCTAGATCATCTTTCACATGCTATATGTCCCATTTAAAAATACACTTGTTCTCAACACCTTCCTGCATTAAATCTTTTTGACTACCTCCTCCCTTTTTTCCATTTCCTTCCCTTCTTTGGGCCATGTATAATAGTAGCATCAGAATTTTGAGAAACCTCTTCTGTTTCTTTTTGAAATCTTGTACTGGGGGGTCAAAGTCAGGCCTTCATAATTATCTGAGATATTTAAAAACTCAGTCTGAGTATGTGTCTGGCAGTGACCACATCCACCTGGAATTTTCTGATGGCCAGGTGGCCCTCTTCCCGAATTCCTGTCACTTCTGATTTTCCACTCATGGCCTCTGAGTAGGCCAGAATATAAACAGGGTGTTAATCCTCTTCATCATTTCTTCTCTCCTGAATAATGAAATTATCCTGTGGATTGGTGATTTTTGACTTGGCTGTGTTACTAGGGACCTGCCCTGAAAGTTTTCTTTAATTAGAATGGGTGCAGGCTGCCTATCAATTTTCTTTAAAAAAAAATTCTGAGATTATGCTAGTAGAGTCAGGAGTGATAACACTGAGGTAAATTATAGATTTAATTGTAGAAAACAAGTATCTAGGACCAGTGAGATAGCTCACCTGAGATTATGCCCACTTAATCATGCATCTGATCCAGGTTTGAAACTAACCCCCAAAACACTGGGGGGATTTCAGTGCTGTGGTGGCTTCTTTCACTTCCTAGCCTCCCATGTTCCCTAACCTCTACGTCCAACTTTTTATCTGGAAAAGTTAACCACTACTAGTGAAGCCACAGAGGTAAAATAACAATAATAATAATAATAATAATAGAAAGTAAATGAGACATCTTATACCTAGAGAGACAAATGAACACAAGATCTGTATAATACATAATGCCCCTAGTTTGATCCCCAATATTGCATATGTTAGAGATGCTCTGGTGCTCACTCTCTTTCTCTCATTAGTAAATAAATCTAACATTAAAAAAAAAAAGAATAGAGAATGAAACATCTGGCAGATAATTGGATAGCTGAAGCCCTCTTTTCTTAAGATTCTGCATACTTCTAGTCCATGAAGTTTTTTTTTAATTTCTTTATTGGGGAATTAACATTTTACATTCGAGAGTAAATACAATAGTTTGTACATGCATAACATTTCTCAGTTTTCCATATAACAATACAACCCCACTAGGTCCTTTGTCATCCTTCTTGGATCTGTATTCTGCCCTCCCCCCCACCACCTACCCCAGAGTCTTTTACTTTCTTGCAATATGCCAATTCCATTCAGGTTCTATTTGTGTTTTCTCTTCTGATCTTGTTTTTCAACTTCTGCTTGAGAGTGAGATCATCCTATATTCATCCTTCTGTTTCTGACTTACTTCACTTAACATGAATTTTTCAAGATCCATCCAAGATTGGTTGAAAACGGTGAAGTCACCATTTTTCATAGCTGAGTAGTATTCCATTATGTATATATACCACAACTTGCTCAGCCACTCATCTGTTGTTGGACACCTGGGTTGCTTCCAGGTTTTGGCTATGACAAATTGTGCTGCCAATAACATATGTGTACACAGATCTTTTTGGATGAGTTTGTTGGGTTCCTTAGGATCTATCCCCAGGAGAGGAATTGCAGGATCATAGGCTAGGTCCATTTCTAGCCTTGTGAGAGTTCTCCAGACTGCTCTCCACAGAGGTTGGACAAATTGACATTCTCACCATCAGTGGAAGAGGGTTCCTTTGACCCCACAACCTCTCCAGCATTTGCTGCTGTTACCTTTTCTGATGTATGACATTCTCACAGGAGTGAAGTGGTATCTCATTGTTGTCTTTATTTGCATTTCTCTGACAATCAGAGACTTGGGGCATTTTTTCATGTGTTTCTCAGCCTTTTGGATCTCTTCTGTGGTGAATATTCTGTCCATGTCCTCCCCCCATTTTTGGATGGGGTTATTTGTTTTCTTGTTGTTGAGTCTGGCAAGCTCTTTATATATGTTGGTTATTAAACTCTTGTCTGATGTATGGCATGTCTTCTCCCATTCTGTGAGGGGTCTCTTGGTTTGGGTAGTGGTTTCTTTTTCTGTGAAGAAGCTTTTTAGTTTGATGTAGTGCCACAGGTTTATGCTTGCCTTAGTCTTCTTTGTAATTGGATTCGTTGCATTGAAGATGTCTTTAAAATTTATGTGGAAAAGAGTTTTGCCAATATTTTCCTCTAAGTGTCTGGTAGTTTCTGGTCTAACATCTAAGTCCTTGATCCAGTTGGAATTTACTTTTGTATTTGGTGAAATAGAGTGGTTCAGTTTCATTCATCTGCATGTTTCAACTGATTTTTTCCAACACCATTTGTTGAAGAGACTCTGCTTTCCCCCATTTAATAGTCTGGGCACCTTTGTCAAAGAGTAGATGTCCATTTGTGTGGAGGCTTACTTCTGGGCATCAATTCTATTCCACTGGTCAATGTGCCTATTCATGTTCCAGTACCAAGCAGTTTTGATGACAATGGCCCCATAATACAATTTGAGATCTGGGAGTGTGATGCCTCCTGTTCTGTTCTTTTTTCTCAAGATTGTTTTGGCAATTCTAGGTCTTTTCTGGCTCCAGATAAACATCTGTAACATTTGTTCTATTCTCCTAAAAATGTGGTTGGGATCTTGATGGAGATAGCATTAAATTTGTAGGTGGCTCTGGGTAGTATATTCATTTTGATGATGTTAATTCTTCCAACCCATGAACATGGAATATCTTTCCACTTCTTTGTGTTTTTAGTCCATGAAGTTTTAACACAGCAAGCTAATCCTAACATGTCTAAATGGTATAATGACAACATTAATACTATTTTCAAATTGTTGAGACAAATCTTGGCACAACTTAAATATCTTTGAGGAAAATGAAGTTAGACAACAAAAGACTTTTGAAAAAGTTCACAAGACATGGTTTTAGAACATTCACTTTTCTGAAATTCTAAATAAATAAACTATATTGCTTATTAGTCTTTCTTATTAAGTAATAAAGTTATTATTATTATTATTTTGCCTCCAGGGTTGTTGCTGGGGCTCGGTGCCTGCACCATGAATCCACTGCTCCTGGAGGCCATTTTTTCCCCCTTTTGTTGCCCTTGTTGTTGTGGCCTTGTTGTGGTTATTATTGTTGTTGATGTTGTTCATTGTTGGATAGGACAGAGAGAAATGGAAAGAGGAGGGGAAGACAGAGAGGGGGAGAGAAAGACAGACACCTGCAGACCTGCTTCACCTCTTGTGAAGTGACTCCACTGCAGGTGGGGAGCCTGGGGCTCTAACCAGGATCCTTACGCAGGTCCTTGCCCTTTGCACCACATACACTTCACCTGCTGTGCTACCACCCGACCCCCAAGAAAGTTATTATAACAATAGAAATGTATTTTAAATGAGAAAAGTAAAGCAAATATTTTTCTTCAAGTCAGTTTTCAGGACATGAATTCTGTGCTTGTCAAAAGACAATTGAGATAGATGTCAGACATTACATTTTTGAAAAATGCTGTTTTATACACGTTGTACACATCATACACTTGGACTTTTAAAAAGTTATTATTCTAACTGGTAATTATTTTTTACCAAATATTTAAATGCAATTTTCCATGAAGCTGTTGTTCTTTCACAACAGAATTGATTTTTGTTTCTGGCAAGTGGCAGAGCTCATTTTGGTGTTATTCTCAGAAGTAAATTAAATGTTAGCCAAACTGGGGCACTTAAGAGTGGGTGGTGGGGAGCCTGGCAGTGGTCCATTCAGCTGAGTGTACATTTTATCATGCACAAGGATCCAGGTTCAACCTCCTGCTCCCCACCTGTAAGGAGCAAGCTTCGTGGGTGGTGAAGCTAGGCTTCAGATGTCTCTTTCTTTCTTCTTTCCTTCCTTCCTTCCTTCCTTCCTTCCTTCCTTCCTTCCTTCCTTCCTTCCTTCCTTCCTTCCTTTCTATTTATTTATTTTCCCTTATGTTGCTTTTGTTGTTTTTTATTGTTGTTGTAGTTATTATTGTTGTTGTTATTGATGTTGTTGTTGTTAGATAGGACAAGGAGGGGAAGACAGGGGTGGGGGAGAAAGACACCTGTAGACCTGCTTCACCGCCTATGAAGGGACTCCCCTCCAGGTGGGGAGCCGAGGCTCCATCCGGGATCCTTACTGGGTCCTTGCATTTCGCGCCACGTGCACTTAACCCGACTCCTCAGATGTCTTTCTTTCTCCTCCCCCCACTCTCAATGACTCTTAGTCCTACATATAAGACAGGTTGAAAATATCCAAAATTCATAAGGGACCCATACAACTCAATAGCAAGAAAAAGAGGGCCCGGCAGTGGCACACCCAGTTAAGCACACATAGTGAAGCACAAGGACCTGAGCAAAGATCCCAGTCTGATCTACTGGCTTCCCATATGCAGGGGGAAAGGGGGAGAGGTTGCTTCACAAGCAGTGAAACAGGTCTGCAGGTGTCTTTCTCTCTCCCTCTTTATCTTCTCCTCCCCTCTCAATTTCTCTCTGTCCTATCAAAAATAAATAAATAAATAAATAAATAAAAATAAAAATAAAAATGGCTACAGGAGCAGTAGATTCATAGTGCAGGCACTGAGCCCTAGATAATCCTGGAGGCAATAATAAGGGAAAGCACTAAATGCAACTTGGACTGGAGTTGGTGAATTGCACCAAATTAAAAGACTCTGTGGTAGAAGTAGGAGACAGCGAAGTGGCCTAAGCGCATGTGGTGCAGAGTGCAAGGACCCACTTAAGGGGGAGGTTTCAGGTCCTGGAAAGTGATGGCAGAGGAGGATTTAGTGGGGGCGGGGTGGATTGTTATGCGGAAAACTGGGTAATGTTACGCATGTACAAACTATTGTATTTTACTGTCAATAGCAAATCATTAATCCCTCAATAAAGAAATTAAAATAATAATATGATTTAAAGTGGGCAGAAAATCTGAATAGACATTTTTCCCAAAGATAGCATAAGGATGACCAACAACTACACAGCAAGGAGTTCAATCTCTTTATTCATCATAGAAATGGAAATTCAGTTGTTGTGATGATATGCCATCTTGTACCAGTTAGATTGATTGTTATTAAAAATTCAAGCAGGGTGGGAATGAAAACTTGTGAAGCAATTCTGGAAAACTATTATATAAAGAGTCCTTAAATAAACAAAAATGTAATTACCTTATAGTCAGCAGTACCAGTCTCAGGCAGTTATCCAAAATATACTTAAACACTAACTTGAGGGGATATACTCACCCCTATGTTCATAGCTGCATTATTCACAATAGCCAAAGAATAGAAACAGCCTAAACTCCCATCAACAGATGACTGGCTAAAGAAGTTATGGGATATAAATTCCATGGGATATTACTCTGCAATCAAAAAAGATGATACTCTGTCCTTTGGGATAACATAGATGGAACTGGAGGTGATTATGCTTAGTGAAATAAATAAGTAAAGAGATGAAAGACAACTACCAAATGGCTTCACTCATATGTTGAATCTAGAGAACCAGTACGTGTGAGCTTGGAGATAGAGATAAAGATAGGGAAAAGGAGAGAAAGGGAGCGGCAATCTGTTTCTAAGACTGTGAGAATGATAGTCGTTATCTTTGGGAGGTAGGACAGAACTTTGGTGGTGGGTGCAGTGTGGAACTATATCTTGTAGTCTTTCAATATTGGGGTGTTTTTTTTTTTTACGTTTTTTATTATTCTTATTTATTGGATAGAGGCAGCCAGAAGTTGAGAGGGAAGGGGGTGATAGAGAGGGAGAGAGACAGAGAGACACTTGTAGCCCTGCTTCACCACTTGCAAAGTTTTCCCCCTACAAGTAGGGGCAGGGGTTTGAAACCTGGGGCCTTGTGCAGTGTGCTCAGCCAGGTGCGTCATCACCTGCCCCTTAGTTTTCCGATATTGTAACACACTATTTTTTAAATGTTTATTTATTTATTCCATTTTGTTGCCATTGTTGTTTTAGTGTTGTAGTTATTATTGTTGTTGTTATTGATGCCGTTGTTGTTGGATAGGACAGAGAAAAATGGAGAGAGGAGGGGAAGACAGAGAAGGGGAGAGAAAGACACCTGCAGACCTGCCTCACCACCTGTGAAATGACTCCCCTGCAGGTGGAGGCCGGGGGCTGGAACCAGGATCCTTACGCTGTTCCTCGCAATTTGTGCCACGTGAGCCTAACCTGCTGTGCTACTGCCTGACTCCCTGTAACGCACTATTAATCACAAAGAAGAGGAAGAGGAGGAGGAGTGGAAGGAAGAGAAGCAGAAGAGGAGAAAGAGGAAGAGAAGGAGAAGAAGGAGGAGGAGAAGCAGAAGACGAGGAGGAAGAGAGGAGGAGGAGAGGAGGAGGAGGAGAAGGAAGGAAGGAAGGAAGGAAGGAAGGAAGGAAGGAAGGCAAGCAGCTTGCAAAAAATGTGGAGAAAACTGAACCCTTGTGTACTGTTGGTGGGAATGTAAATTGGTAGTGGCTATGGAAATTAGTGTGGAGGTTCTTCACAAAACTAAAAACAGAATGACCATATGACACAGTAATTCCACTTTTGTGTTATCTCAAGAAAAGAACAATATTAACCTAAAAAGATATTGTGCACCTCACGGCACATTCATGGTAGTATTATTTACAACACCCCAAACAAGAAAATATCTAAATGTCTACCAGTGAATAAATGAATAAAGAAGATATGATGAGGACCCAGTGGTGATGCACACCTGATAGAGTACAGATGTTAAAATGTACAAGGACCCAGGTTCAAGCACCCTGCTAGGGGGAAAGTTTTGTGAGTGGTGAAGCAGCAGTGTAGGTATCTCTCTTCTTCCTCTATCTCCCCATCCCTCGTCTATGTCTCTATCCAAAAATATTAATAAATTAAAATATATAAAATAAGATATGATGTATGTGTGCAGTGGTATGTGATTCAGTTATAACAAGAAGGAAATCTTGACATTTGGGACAAGGATAAATTTTGAGGCCATTGTGCTACGTGAAATGAGTCAAACGGTGAAAGTCAAGTACTGGATGATTTTACTTAAGGGTGGAATCTGTCAGGGAGGTGGAGAGAGACACTCATGAATAAAGGAGACAGATTAAAAGATGGGTAGTTGGGTGGAGAGTAGATAGCATAATGGTTATGCAAACAGACTCTCATGCCTGAGACTCCAAGGTCCCAGGTTCAATCCTCCACACCACCATAAGCCAGAACTGAACAGTGTTCTGATAACAAAAGCAAACAAACAAACAAACAAAAACTATAGTTAAAAAATTGTTCTCTGTCCTGTTAAATAAAACAAGAAAACAAATTTTTAAAAAAAGATGGGGAGTTGGGCGTTAGTGCAGCAGGTTAAGCACACATGGCGCAAAGCACAAGGACTGGAATAAGGATCCCGGTTCGAGCCCCCAGCTCCCCACCTGCAGGGGAGTCACTTCACAAGCGGTAAAGCAGGTCTGCAGGTGTCTATCTTTCTCTCCCCCTCTCTGTCTTTCCCTCCTCTCTCCATTTCACTCTGTTAGCCAACAATGACATCAACAACAACAGCAATAATAATAACTACAAAACAATTTTAAAAGGGCAACAAAAGGGAAAATTAATAATAATAATATTACACTGTAAATCATTAATCCCCCAATAAAATAAAATAAAAAAGATGTGTAATTGCTATCAGGAATGGGAATGGGAAAAAAGAATGAAGTGAGTAAAAGGGTATAAACTTGTAGTTATAAGTCATGGGGACATAATGTCAATGCAAAGAGTATAGTTTATAATACCATGTTATATATTTGAAAATTGCTGACAGTAAAATTCTCATTATAAAAAAATTTTAAGAGAAACTATTTTTGTAACTATATGGTGATGGATATTATCTAGACCTATCATGGAGGCCATTTTGCAATAAAAAAAAAAATCTGTCAATTATACCTCTATAAGGCTGAAGAGATAGCATAATGGTTGAGCAAACAGACTTTTATGCCTGAGGCACCAAAGGTCCCAGGTTCAATACTCAGTACCACCATAAGCCAGAGTTGACTAATGCTCTAGTGAAGAAAAAATTAATTATAGATCAATATATAAAATTCTATTAAAATCATGTTAATTATACCTTAATAGAAAAAAGTCAAGCAATAAATAAAAACATTTTAAAAGAAAGATATTCATTTTTTAGAAAAAAAAATATTTCATTTATTTATTTTTCCTTTTGTTGCCCTTGTTTTTATTATTGTTATAGTTATTGTTGTTGTTGTTGTTATTGATGTCGTCACTGTTAGATAGGACAGAGAGAAATGGAGAGAGGAGGGCAAGACAGAGATGGGGAGAGAAAGACACCTGCAGACCTGCTTCACTCTCTATGAAGTGACTCCACTGCAGGTGGGGAGCCGGGGACTCGAAGCGGAATCCTCACACTGGTCCTTGCACTTCACGCCACATACACTTAACCCGCTGCGCTACCGCCTGACTCCCTATATTAATTTTTATAAATAGTTTGTCATAAGAAATTAATCTCAGGAGTCCAGCGGTAGCGCAGCGGGTTAAGCACACGTGGCGCAAAGCACAAGGACCGGCATAAAGATCCCGGTTCGAGCCCCCGGCTCCCCATCTGCAGGGAGTCGCTTCACAAGCGGTGAAGCAGGTCTGCAGGTGTCTGTCTTTCTCTCCCCCTCTCTGTCCTCCCCTCCTCTCTCCATTTCTCTCTGTCCTATCCATCAACAATGACATCTATCATAACTACAACAATAAAACAACAGGGGCAACAAAAAGGGAATAAAAAAAAAATTTTAAAAAGAAAAAAGAAAGCAATCTCAGGGGCCAGACAGTGGTGTACCTGGTTAAATGCACATATTACAGTTTACAAGGACTCAGGTTTAAGGCCCCTGTCCCCATCTGCAGGGGGGAAAGCTTTATGAGTGCTGAAGCAGAGCTGCTGGTGTCTCTCTCCTTTCCTATCTCCTCTCCCCTCTCAATACTCTCTCTCTCTCTCCAACAGTAAATAAATAAAACATTAAAAATAAAAGAAAGAAAGAAAGGAAGGGAGAAATCTCAGTTGTACATAATGTATTGCTTTTCCTAGTTCTTTCCTTAGTTGTGCTGGAAAAACCATACTAATGTTTTGGTTTTGCAAGAAATAAAACCAATCTTGTAATTTTATCCTAAAACAGTAGGTGTTATTTCTTTGTCATAATTCAATAAGGATTGGACTGGGATCAAAAAAGATACTCCACATCTTACTTGAACCAAGTCAGTGTGTATTAGTTTAAAATGCCAAAGTTTAAAATGATTTTGATAAACAGGCTTGAAAAACAATATTGTTTGGTTAAGAACGAGGCTAATGAGGAAATTGTAATCCCCATTCCAAAGCCAATGGAATGCAAAGCCACATTTATTTGCATGTGTGGCATCTGTAAAAGGTCCAAGGAATTTTGTCTTTAGTGTTTTGAATTGTTTATAATATATTCTCTTTTTATTCCATCTACTAACAATTCCCAGAAATGATGGAAATCAAAAGATGGAAAAATATAAATGTGTTTGGATTCTCAGAAAAATTGCCAGTTGCAACATCGATTCCAGCTACAGTTCATAAAGCAGGTGATTATGGGGACAATAAAAAATGTCATTAATTCAGTAAATATCCCTTGAATCTTGCCAATTTTATGATAGCGTCCTAAAGTCTGACACTCCAAAATAGTCCATGCCTAATTTTGCAACAAAATTTCACTAATAAATTTGCTCACTTGTAAGCATATAGCTTAGATATTCCATGCTGCAGGACATGAAATATAATGGATAATTTCTTTGACATTATGTTCTATTAAATCATTTCCTAAAGTGTCAAATAAAACAAATCTATTAAAAAATCAACCCTGGAAAAATCACATTGCTTTTCAATAGACCAGTTTTTCATCACACTTTTGAGTTATTTTCTCACACATTTCAGGGTCAGGGACTGCTTCATTAAAGCGTTGGGTTTCAGAACAACCCCATTTCCCTTTGGCCCAGCAGCCAGAGCAGAGCACTGTGTTGAGAGTCACAGGCCATCAATTAACAAGGAACTTGCCCCAGACCAAGAGATGTCTTGGCAGAAAGTCTGTTGTTTATTAAGGTTTTAGTCACATTTCTCATTTACTTGCTTGCCCTGCTGTAGTAAGATGCTAATTAGTTATGATAATGGTTAATTATCTTTGTTTTATGATAGAGGATAATTACCATTTCTCAAAGTTTTCTTTCTGTGCCTTTATCTATCATATGATCCTGTGGGCTTTCAAATATGCAAGAACAGAAATGAAACAAAAACTATTATTTTACAACCTCTCCTAGTATTTCAACTTTTGGAAAATCCTTTAAGACAAATAAAATAAAACACAACACACACACACACACACACACACACACACACGCACATACACACACACAGAGAGAGAAAGAGAGAGAGAGAGAGAAAAAAAAAATCACCTGGATAGTACTTTATCATGCACTTGACCAGGTTCTAGTCAGATCTCATCTGAGCTATCTTTCCTCTCCCTCTCACTTTCTTTCTGAAAGTCATCTCAGAATGGTGAATCCCCAATGACGAAAAAGAGAAAACAAAAAATTATATATGTAATTCTCTAGGAAAGAAATCCCTTTGGAAACCCCTATTTCTCTCCCCAAAAGTTCTCAGGGGGCAGAACCTCCTTTGGAATAACTCCTCATCTCAAGACTCTCTAAGGGAGGAAGTCACTGATCTGACTGATGCATTTGGAGAAAGTGTTTGCATGCTGGCCCACTCTTTGGCTGACTAGAGTGAGGAGTGTGATTTATAAGGTTTCTAAATTCTATTCACTTCCCATAAGTCAATGAACTAGAACAAAATCCATATTTTCAAAACAGTTTTGGCAGTATTGTCCATTGCAGATACCTCCAGGCGTATTTCCATGTTATCTTCATTTTGTGGGCCAGGCCGAGAGCCATGTCCATCTGCAAAAACGTTCCTGAGATCTTCTCAGAGAGGTGGGAGGCCCAGGGCAGTCATATGCACTCACAGGTGGAGTCTGCTACAAGGTCACAACTGAATGCCAGAGGGTGGGAATATGGATGGACTCCTGCAGACATGGGTACCACCTGCAAATATGTGAACAATGATTGTTATCAAAGCAACAATTTCCTCCGAAGAAAAGTTCATTAAGTGCTTTATATTCAGTTGTGTGTTTTCTCAAGAACTGGTAGGCCAGACTCAGTTTCTAAATAGCAGCTGCCTGTTCAGAGCATTATATGGGGAAAGGTAATACAGTGGATAGCTGACACAGGTCTATTGTCTTCTGGTGCAGATACTGGGGTTCTGGAAGAAAGTTGCCAACCACTTTTAAGTTCATTTTAGACTCAATAAATAATCCTGACAGATTATTATATAGACAGATCAAAGTATAAGAATGGAAAAACATACAGGGAGTTATAATGAAATGTAGAACTATGTATTCCCAGGGAAGTGAAGGTATTTATATTTGAAACTCTGCCTTCAGGAAGCTTAAAGAGAAGGTAAAGGAGAGGGAGAGGGAGAGGGAGAGGGAGAGGGAGAGGGAGAGGGAGAGGGAGAGGGAGAAGGAGAGGGAGACATAATTAACAGTCACTTCTTTTGGGGAAGAAAAGATGATTCATTAGAGTGATGTTCACTCTGATATCATCTTGAAGACAGAGAGATAATGTCTCAGTTTCGAGAAACTGGGATCTGCTTCTGGCCTGAATTTTCAGCTTATAAAAATCTGCATGAAAGGCAGCAAAACAGTTTATCTGGACAGTGTGCCTGTTTTACCATAAGCACAACCCAGGTTCAAGCCCAGCCCCACCACACTGGTAAAAGCTCCAGTGTTATGGTGTCTTCCCTTCTCTGTCTCTCTATCTGAAAAAGTCAACCCAGAGCTATGAGGTCCTAGAGATGACAAAATAAGTAAATCATTATTGCTATGATTTATTTATGTATATATTTATTTGCCTTCAGGATTATTGCTGGCGGTCAGTGCCTGGACTACAAATCCACTGCTCCTGAAGACTATTTTTTTCCCTTTTGTTGCCCTTGTTGTTTTATCATTATTGTTATTATTGTTGTTACTGTTGTCATTATTGCTGGTTAGGACAGATAGAAATGCAGAGAGGAGGAGAAGACAGAGAGGGGGAGAAAATGATAGATACCTGCAGACATGCTTCAAAAGCAACCTTCTGGCAGGTGGGGAGCCAGGGGGCTCAAACCAGGATCCTTTTTTTAAAAAATTTTATTTATAAAAAGGAAACATTGGGGCCAGGTGGTGGCACACCTGGTTGAGCGACATGTTACAGTGTGAAAGGACCTGGGTTAGAGTCCCTGGCCCCCACCTGGGGAAATCTTTGCGAGTGGTGAAGCAGGGCTGCAGGTGTCTCTCTGTCTATCTCCTCCTTCCCTCTTGATTTCTGGCTGTTTCTATTCAACAAACAAAGATAATTTTAAAAATTGCTTTAAGGGAGTCAGGTGGTAGCACAGCGGGTTAAGTGCATGTGGCGCAAAGCACAAGGATCCGCATAAGGATCCCGGATCGAGCCCCGGCTCCCCATCTGCAGGGGAGTGGCTTCACAGCCGGTGACGCAGGTCTGCAGGTGTCTGTCTTGGTCTCCCCCTCTCTGTCTTCCCCTCCTCTCTCCATTCCTCTCTGTCCTATCCAACAACAACATCAATAACCACAACAATATTAAACAACAAGGGCAACAAAAGGGAAAATAAATAAATATATATTTTTTTCAAAATGCTTTAAAATTAAAAAAAAAATAAAAAGGAAATGTTGGTATGCTTCTAATTCTGCTTCTAAAAACCCCTTCTGTTTCATTTGGTTTAATCCCCCCTGCTTAACACTGCATTCTATTTACATAACCACTGTATTCTATTTACATAACCACTGTTAACAAGCACTGTCAACCACCCTCCCTCCAGGGCATTGGTGGTTCAGTGGTAGAATTCTTGCCTGTTCCGCCCCCTCTCCTTGTCACATCCTGATTTTCACCAGTCACTTTTCTCTCCACCCTCTCTACATCACATCCTGTTTACACCCTACTTGGCAAGTATATATAAAGACAGCATTGTGAGTTTTAGTTAGTTTAGCTCAGCTTAGATCGTGCTGCATTCAGCATGAATAAAGAGACACTATTTATAGCTCAACCATGAGTCCCTGGTCGTCTGTCTCCGCCCGCGAAGCTAGTCCGACAAAGAAACATTGACTAAACCATAACATAAGAGGGGTACAACTTGACATAGTTCCCACCACCAGAACTTTGTATCCCATCCCTTCCCCTGATAGCTTTCCTATTCTTTATCCCTCTGGGAGTATGGACCCAAGATCATTGTGGGGTGCAGAAGGTGGAAGGTCTGGCTTCTGTAATTGCTTCCCCGCTGAACATGAGCATTGACAGGTCCATACACACTCCCAGCCTGTCTTTCTCTTTCCCTACTGGGGAAGGGCTCTGGGGAAGCTGAGCCCAAGGACACATTGGTGGGGTTGTCTGTCCAAGGAAGTCTGGTCGGCATCATGCTAGCATCTGGAACCTGGTGGTTGAACCAGGACCCTTAGGCCTGTCTTTGTGCTTTGCGCAATGTGTGCTTAACCCACTGTCCACCCTCCCCCCCCGTATTTATTTTTTATTGAGAGGATTAATGATTAACAGTCATTAGTAAATACAGTTGTTGGTATATGTGTAAAATTCTCATTTTTCTGCAAATGACTTTCACCCCAACCTCAGTCTTCTTCCACCATCTTGCACCAGGACCTGACCCCGCCCCCCATATTCATTTACTTTGGTACAATTAACTGAACCCAGTCCAAGTTCTGTTTTGTGTTTCCCCTTCTGTTCTTATTTCTCAATTTCTTTTTTTATATTTATTTATTTATTCTCCCTTTTGTTGCCCTTGTTATTTTATTGTTGTAGTTATTATTGTTGTTGTAATTGATGTTGTCATTGTTGAATAAGACAGAGAGAAATGGAGAGAGGAGGGGAAAACAGAGAGGGGGAGAGAAAGATAGACACCTGCAGACCTGCTTCACCGACTGTGAAGCGACTCCCCTGCAGGTGGGGAGCTGGGGGCTCAAACTGGGATCCTTAGTCTAGTTCTTGCGCTTTGCTCATGTGGGCTTAATGCGCTGCACTACTCCCTGACTCCCCTTATTTCTCAATTTCTTTTTTTTAATTTTTTTAATTTTTTTTAAAAAAGGACACATTAACAAAACCATAGGACAAGAGGGGTACAACTTCACACAATTCCCACCACCAGATCTCCATATGCCATCCCCTCCCCTGATAACTTTCCTACTCTTCATCCCTCTGGGAGTATGGACCCAAGGTCATTGTGGGATGCAGAAGGTGGAAGGTCTGGTTTCTGTAATTGCTTCCCCACTGAACAAGGGCATTGACTGGTCAATCCATACTCCCATTCTGCCTCTCTCTTTCCCTAGTAGGGTGGGTTTCTGAAGAAGCAGAGCTCCAAGATACATAGGTGGGCTCATCTGTCCAGGGAAGTCTGGTCGGCATCATGCTGGGATCTGGAACCTGGTGGCTGAAAAGAGAGTTAACATACAAAGCCAAAAAAATTGTTGAACAATTATGGACCTAAAGGCTGGAATAGTGCAGATGAAGTATTGGGGGGTACTCACTGCAGACTATTGTGTACTTTTGCTTTCATGTATATATTTTGCCCTAGTTTATGGATACGTGTGAACATATGCTCTATTTCATGGGACCTGGTCTATATCTAGGTTTTTGGACTTTATTAGGAACTGGAACGGAATTAGAGAATACTATGAAAAGAAAGGTCTCACCTGAGTAATGAAGCTGAATGGTTGTCATTCCACACCTGAAGTCTCTGGACACAGACTGAAGTGAAGCATGCTGAGGTGGTACTCATTGCGTTGATTAGGTTGGGATCGGTGGATGCAATATTATTTGGTATGAATTGAGAGAAGCATGCAGGAAAGTGAGCCCCACCCTAAGGTTCCAGGACTGGGGGAAATACAGGCTCTATAGTGGAAATGTGAGGTGCCTGTTGTCTTAGGGTTCAAGAGGACAACAGATAGTTATTGTTATACTCACATCATTTGGTAATTGGGTTAACTTTGAAAATACCTGTTAGAATTTGCTGTATCATACCCAACATCACCATAATTTATGTCCTTTGACATTGTTTGTATATAGCTGTGTCACTGGTTGCTTCTGTTTTCCCTGGTCTAGGCTTTTGAGACAGTCAACATATCAAAGACTCAGCCTATATATTAAAAAGATTCAGTCTGTGCTTTAAATAGTTTGAGACATACAATCAGTTTCCCCCTCTCATATTAATTAGTGATTTATATGACTACAAATTAATAGGAGTGTACATAAACACCATTCCCATCACCAAAAGACTCTGTTCCATACCACCCATCCACCCCACCTCCCACCCCCACTGCCCCCGGAAGTCAAATATCCACCCTCAACCTTACCCCAGGGTTTTTACTTTGGTGCCCTGCTCCAGATTTAGTAAAATCCTGCTTTTAGTTTCCCTTTCTGTTCTTCTTTCTTAACTTCTTTTGATGAGTGGGATCATCCCATAATGATCTTTATCTTTCTGACTTAGCTCACTTAACAATTCCTTCTAGCTCCATCTAAGATGAGTCAGAGAAGGAGGGTTCATTGTTCTTAATAAGCTGCATTATTTCTCAATTTCTATGAGTGAGATTATCCTATATTCATCCTCTCTCTGGATTATTTTACTTAATTTACTTCAACTTCTATCCAAGATGAGATGAAGAAATTAAATGCATCATTCTTAATAGCTGAGTAGTATTCCACTGTGTATAATATATACCTCAATTTTCTCAGTCACTCATCTGTTGTTGGACACCTAGGTTGCTTCCAGGTTTGGGCTATTACAAGTTGTGCTGCTATGTACTTAGGTATATGCACATCTGTTTGGATGGATGTGTTTGGTGCTTTAGTTTATAGTTCCAGAAAAGGAATTCCAAGGTCATAGGGTATGTCCATCTTTAGCTTTCTCAGAGTTTTCCAGACTGCTCTCCACAGGGGCTGGACCAATTTACATTCTCACCAGTGGTGCAAAAGGGTTCTTTGCCCTAACAATCTCTCCAGCTGCTGTTGCTATCATTTCTGATGCATGGCACTTCCATCGGGATAAAAAGGTATCCCATTGTTGGTATTTATTTTTACCAATGCACTGCTCAGCTCTGGCTTATGGTGGTGCTGGAAATTGAAACTCAGTCTTTGGTGCCTCAAGCATGAAAGTCTTTTTGCATAACCATTATGCTATTTCTTCAGTCCAGTAAATTTTTTTTTAAGAATCTGTACACTAAAGAGGTACTTCCTGAAAATACCTGAGAAAGTTCCTAAAATCTGCTTATAGCATATCAAACCTTCATAGACTTGTGATGACCATCAGGCTCTTGGTTCTCATCCAGAGAAGCTGACCTGTACAAGATCTTCGTGTTGAAAACTGAAAAGTTCTCCTGAAGTAGGTTACAGCCTCTTGAGGACTAAATGTGCAAACATTAAAGCAGAATGTGGAGTGATACACAGTTAGGTATCAAAACAGGCAGAAGAGAGTGTTTGGATTTTAGTAAAACAAAACAAAACAACACTGCCTGGATTCTTCAAAATATAGCTATTCTTCCTGCTTTGCTACAATTAAGATTAAGAAGGGGAGCTAGTGGGAGTGAAGCTTTGTGGTCAGGCAGATGAGAGCAATCAAGTATGTTCATTCCTTTGAAACAAGCAGGCTCTCAACACCCCTAAATTTGCCTGATCAGAGTCCAACCATTTTCCCCCCTAAGCTTTCTAGGTTCTTGTATCAGTTAGGGTTCCACATCTGAAACAGAAAAGTCTCCAGATCTTTCAAACTCAGAGGCATTTGCAGTTAAATAATCCAAACCCTTTGCAATCTCTTATCCTTCTTTTCTCTGAGGTGGACTCGTTGGGGCTAGAGGAAACAAAATCAAATTCGTTTGAGGACTGTGATTTTGAGAGTGTGACAAACCCTGCTTGGGAGAAGCCACAATTATATTCTCTTGGCTTATGTTGGACCAAGACAGAACCTTCTGAAGAGGATAACAAGTAGATGTGAAAGGCAAAGACAGAGACTTCTGTCTGTGCCAAGAAGTCCTGATTAAACCAAAATGAACACGTGTTCCTGACAATACAACTCAAATGTGGCATAAATACTGGCACCAGATTAAGTTAATTTGTTTCTGGACTCCACATACTTGATTGTAAATCTTTCCCCAGAGTGTGCTGAAATGCCAGAGATACAAAGACATTTTCTCTGAGAAGAGGTCCTTCCTTACCTATAAAGCAGATAGTTGGCAGAAAAGTTCTGGATCTGAGACTTTTCCTCTTACTGTCAACTGAATTATACACTTGAATTGTTGAAATGTCCATTCTGCTAATAAATTTATATTGTAGTTATGCACAATCTCTCCATTCCAGTGTGAGCACTTTTGAGATCCAAACCTCATACTAAAATCACCCTTCTCTAAATTGGATTCCCTAATAGCTTTGGTTCCTGCCTTCCTTCCTCCCTCCCTCTTTCTCTCTCTTATTTATAAATTTATTTTAAATATTTATTTATTCCCTTTTGTTTCCCTTGTTGTTTTATTGTTGTAGTTATTATTGTTGTTGTAATTGATGTCATCATTGTTAGATAGGACAGAGAGAAATGGAGAGAGGAGGGGAAGACAGAGAGGGGGAGAGAAAGATAGACACATGCAGACCTGTTTCACCACTTGTGAAGCGACTCCCCTGCAGGTGGGGAGCCGGGGGTTCCAACTGGGATCCTTATGTGGGTCCTTGTGCTTTGTGCCACGTGCACTTAACCCTCTGTGCTACTGCCTGATTCCCCAAATTTATTTATTACTGGATAGAGAGAGTAATCAAAAGGGAAGGGGGAGATAGAGAGACAGAGAGACCCCTGCAACACCATTTCATTGCTTGTGAAGCTTTCCCCCTGCAGGTGGGGACAGGGGCTTGAACTCATGTGCTTGTGCACTGTAGTGTGTGCATTTAACCAGGTGTCCCATAGCATCAGCATCACTTAGGATCTGAGAAATGCCAATTCTTGAGTCCTACCCCAGAGCTGGTGAATCAGAAGCTAGAGGCAGAGCTCAGTATTGTGACAAGACAGATGGTCAGAGGACATGCTTAATTGAAATGCTAATTAAGACACAAGATGGAAAATGATGGTTTGCATTATTACCCATCTTTGCCCAAACAGGAAATCTCTCTAGGTCTGAATGTGGGAGACAGACTTATCATTCTAGGCTAGGGCCTGAAAGATCTGTTTCCAATGTACATATATAGATGATTGCAGCAAAATTCCTTTCTTTAAATTGCAAAGTGTTTCCTTCTGTTTTCTTCTTCTAAACATCTTCCTAGAGATATGTAACCTCACCATATTCTCTGGAATCCTTGTGTAGGTAATTAAAATTTGTCCTTTTTTGTGAGAAGCTGGAACAAGTGCCACAATATAGGGGCCCCTAAACCTATGTATATTTTTAACATAAATATATCTAGAGGCAGTAAGACAGAGTTCATGAGTAGAACCAACTGACAGTCCTATTTCAATCAGGTGTGCCAGGCCCTCTCTGACCTGCCATGACACCCACTGTGATTGAAAAATGATTGCTTCCTGTCAATTTATTTTTTTTTTCAGTTTACAGACATAGAAGGGCAGAGAGAGTTTGGCTTCCCTACCCAGCATAAGCAACCTGTGTTTTAACAAGTCCACCAGTGATTCTTTTTTTTATTTTTTTATTTTTTTATTTTTTATCAGAGCTCTGTTCAGCTCTGGTTTATGATAGTGGAAGGGATTGAACCTGGGACTTCACAGCCTCAGGCATGAGAATGTTTGCATAACCATTATGCTGTCTACTCCTCCCCTCTCCCCTTCGCCTCCAGGGTTATCGCTGGAGCTGGGTGCCTGCACTAACTGCTCCTGGAGGCCTTCCCCCCCATTTTTGTTGCCCTTATTATTATTATTGCTGTTGTTGCTGGTCAGAACAGAGCGAAATCAAGAGAGGAGGGGAAGACAGAGAGGGGGAGTGAAAGACAGACACCTGCAGAGCTGCTTCACCGCACTTATGGAATGACTCCCCTGCCACCAGTGATTCTGATGCACATATGTTTAAGAACAACTATAGTAGGAATTCGATATTTCAGGAACAATAGAAAGTGTGAAATAAGAGAGAGATGGTTGACATACTCAAGGGTAAGCATGACTGAGTAATCTACTCGCCAGGAAACAGAAAAGTCAAAAGGAGTCACAGTCTTTTGACAAAATGATCTACTCTCTAGTGAAAAATGGTCTAATCAGTGTCCTAAAAATTGAACAATTAATATCTGTTCTTTTTAGACATCAAGACAGAGAATAAATAGAGGGCTAGAAACATACCTCATCCTCAGCATTAATTGTGCAACTTTCTGAATTGTTTTCCAAGGCTTCAGACTATTCCACACTCTGTTCAAAATTTCTGACACTACCACTGCACCCACCCTCCTCATACCTAGTTTGAATGATCAGGCTTCTGCATTAACCACTGCTCTGGAATTCTTACTCTAGTCTATTTACTGCCTGCAGTCTTCTCTGAGGCCATAAGTTACCTGTTACTCTTTTTTTGCCAGTCCTTTCTATGGGATCTGAAGCCTGGCATGACCCTTTTATCCATCCAGTGGCATGTTCACAACCAGGAAGAAAGACACTGCGTTCAGATTTTAATTCCAGTACCTACCTCCCAATCCCATTTTCTGTGCAGGCCATGCTTATGTCAATTCTGCAAGGGTGTGCATATCCATAGCAGCACACAATAGAACATCAAGGGCGGCAGGGGACTCAGCCCTTCACCCCAAACCAAAAATAGCATCACTAATGAAACCTCAATAAGAGCAACATAGATTTTTTTTTTTCTGAAACCACAGTTATCAATTTTTTTTCTAATGAACAGATACACCTCAGAGATAGTTCAGGTTCAGTTCCAGACTACTGTAATAAAGCAAATATAGTAACAGAGTGAATCATGAGAATCTTTTGGTTTCTTAGTGCTATATAAGTTACAATACACTATAACATAGTTTGTCAGTGTGCAAAGCATTATGCTTAATAAAAAATAAACATACTTTATATGTGACACAGAGACACTAAGTAAACACATACACTTGAACATGGTGCCAATACTTGCTTAAAGCAGGGTTGCAACAAACTAGCAGTTTGTTTAGAAATAAAACAAAATAATATTTGCAAGGCATAGTGAAGTAAATCATTAAAAATGAGGTATGGGGCACAGGCAGTGGTGCAGCTGGTTAAATGCACATGGCATGAACCACAAGGACCAGCATAAGGATCCCGGTTTGAGCCCCTAGCTCCCCACTTGCAGAGGGGTTGCTTCACAAGTGGTGAAGCAGATCTATAGGTGTCTTTCTCTCCTCTCTCTGTCTTCCCCTCCTCTCTTGATTTCTCTGTGTCCTATCCAACAACAACAACAACAATAACAACAACAAGAGCAACAAAATAGGAAAAATGACCTCCAGGAGCAGTGGATTTGTAGTGCAGGCACTGAGCCCCAGCAATAACCCTGGAGGCAAAAACAAAACAACAACAAAAAAAACCTAACCAACCAAACAAACAAATTAAAAAAAAAAGAGGTATATCTGTAATTCATGATAAGAAATTCATCTAATATTGTACATAGTACACAGATATGTATATATATATATGTATATATATATATATGTATATATATATATATTTAAGGGAAAAAAAGATTTGTGAAAAAACACCTGTCCTTACTTCCCTTTTAATATCTTGTATTTCATTTTTAAATGCTAGTTAGTTCTCATATTATTAATTTCATAAGTTTCTAGTAGTTGGCAACCTGCAGTTTGAAAAATGCTGCTCTACTCTACCTCACTAGGGAAAGATAGAAACAGGCTGGGGGTATGAGTTGACCTGCCAACACCTATGTCCAGTGAAGAAGCAACTACAGAAGCCAGATCTCCCACCTTTTGCACCCTCCAAAGAATTTTGGTCCATACTCTGAGGGGAGGAGGAATGATAGGGGGAAGATGACCAGAGGACCCTGAACTCCAACTCCATCAGGACTCAGGGAGGAAAAGGGAGAGACACTTGGAAGTAGTGATAGGTATTACTTGTGTGACCTGGAAAGGGAGGGAAGATGGGATCATGAAAAAAAGGGCAATATATACAAATATAGATGAATAGTTATAGAAATAACAGTTAACCCATATCTGTAATCTTAGGAGAACTGTTATTACTTCTAATGAAGGCAATAGGGATACAGAACAGGGGTGCGGAATTATATCCCTGTTATTTTAAAATTTTATATAACAATATTAAGTCACTAATAAAATTTTTTAAAAGGAAAATGCTACTCTAAAATGCACAGATAAACAATACTTCCACCATATTAAAAGAAGTATAGTAGTGTACTATCCTCATTACAAATGCTGTTGAGAATTGTTTATGTGTGCTACTAAAATAATAGTTAAAATCTCAAAATTGTAATAGGCCAGAATATCAACTCCATCTCTTAACACTCCATGAATTATAAAAGATATTTTTATTGAGTTAATCTTAACTTCAAGTTTGGTGATTTGCATCAGCAGTATGGCTAAGTTTCCATTATGAGATTAATAGTTATTTTCTAAGTTTAAACAAACATTTCTGTTCAATGAAATTTGGTTTAAATCAAGTAAATAAATATAGTTATATAATGGAGTTTCTCCCTCCTCTTGTGAAATAACAGCTGTGCAAAAACTAGAAACACAAAGATAAAAATGGAGTTTGAAAATTGAAACACTGGCCATTCTGTGAAAGATTCAGACCTTCAGCTGTCATAAGAGGACCTCATATTCCTTTCACAGAGGGAAGACGTCTGCATTTTTATAATTGTTCACAACCTCTGTCTTTTAGAAAAATACACACACACATACATACATACACACACACACACACACACACACACACACATGCACATACACAAACACACAAACCCCAGCTGATGACCTGATTCTACCCACAGGCACAAGCACAGCTTAGGCACACTGGGCCTCCATATCATCTGCAGCACAGACAGATACAGGATGCTGGCAGATTGGAACCGGCCTTCACCTTTCGTTGCTCTCTTTCCCAAAATCAAAATCCACCATACACACCACAGAGAGGCAGGAAACCTCATGGCTTTAATTATTCCAGTTCCCCAAACCCCATGTGGCACACAGGACACTTCGTTTCCCTTTAAGCTTATCGTCATCCTGTGAGGGGTGAGAGATAAAGAAAAGAAAAAAAACAAAAAACATTTCATTGAGGAGGACGACTGAGTGAAAGCACCAGCTCAGGCAGGACTCAGCTCCTTCCACCTCCAATCTCTACTTCCTTAGGGCAGGGAAGCAAACCCCTAAATTCCAACAGGAGAGAGTTGGCGCCACCTGGCTTTTTAAAAAAGAACAAGAGGGAGGAGGAAGCCGAAGTTGAAAAGGTTTAGAATTACCAGGAAGAAAGTCCTGATAAACCCAGGGCATCTGCAATGTGAAAGGAAAGGCAGTTACTCCTCCAAGAAAAGGGGTGTGTGTGTGTATGGGGGGGGGGGGGGCGCGGCAGGAATTTCCTTAGCAACTTATGTCAGAAAGCAAATTCCACATGGCCCAAAGTGCAGAAGTAACGCTAGTAACGTTAAGCATGCTAAGTGTCAGTTTTCACGGTGATCAGCGCTGGCTTGTCTATGCCAGTCACCTATTCTGCACAAACTGTCTACATTGATCTTGAGAAAAGAAAGATAATGTAATAGTGGAAAGGAGGCAGGTGGTTGAAAGAATCCTTTTAGCCTCAATTTATTCATGTACATAAAAAAAAGGGGAAAAACAGTAATGGCCTGAATTGCCCTATGTGAATTAAATGAAAACCTGGCACAAAAATGCTTTCAAAGTTACAACTTTAGTGGTCTGGGAGGTGGCGCAGTGGATAAAGCATTAGCCTCTCAAGCGTAAGGTCCTGAGCTCCATCCCCGGTAGCACATGTACCAGAGTGATGTCTGACTCTTTTTCTCTCCACCTATGTTTCTCATTAATAAATAAATAAATAAATCTTAAAAAAAAAAAACACACAAAGTTACAACTTTAGCAGGAAGGCACAATAATAGCCATAATTAAAATGGCAATTAAGCTATTGCTAGACATTCAGAGCCCTGTAAATTTACACTAGGTTTGTATTTGTGGGTATGGGTGTGATGAATTTGCAGAATGACTGCTAACTGCATACTACTTTTTTTTTTTTTTTTTTTTTTTACCAGAGCACTGCTCAGCTCTGGTTTATGGTTGTATTTGGGGATTGAACCTGAGACCTTGGATCCTAGGGCATGAGTTTCTCTTTGCATAACCATTATATTGTCTTCCAGACCCCTAAAAAGATTTCTTTATCGTGTTCTGGGAGGTGGCACAGTGGATAAAGCATTGGATTCTCAACCACGAGGTCCTGAATTCCATCCCCAGTAGCACATGTACCAAAGTGGTGTCTGGTTCTTTTTCTCCACCTATCTTTCTCATGACTCAATAAATAAATTCTTTTAAAAAATAAAATAAATAAAATAAATTCTTTATCTGAAAGATAGACTAATCATTAAAAGTACTTATCCACACATTTCTCATGCCCTCTAAAGGTTGGAATCTAGGGGAACTTCTTTGCATATCACCATGAAGTTGCACTCACACATGAATGCATATATGAACATTATGTGCATATGAATAAAAATGTAGGTTTGAATTTATTATAGCATTTATATGTATACTGCTACAGTATACAAAATAATTTTGCAATCAATTTTTCATTTAATCTCCATAATATTAAGTGGCAGTGTTAGCCTCCATTTTAGATGAGAAAACTTACTCAAAAATAACTTTACCAATATCTAATGATAAGAAGCTGAAGAACCAAAGCCATGTATTCTAATTCTGGATCATTCCCACACTCAGCAAACATGAGATGGATACACACTGAGTGCCAGACACTAAATAATCAAGGGAGGGGGAGGCAAAGACTTAATCTACTGCTGTCAAGGAATTTACAAATCAAGTAAAAACTAAAATTATGATCTGGTATGATATGAGTTCCCAAATCAGTCCTGAGACTTAGTGAAGACTTTAAAGAAGAGGAGTCATCCAAGCCAAATCCTGAAAATCAAACAGAATAAAATCTGAGGGAGTTGTGTACCACAGAGAGTGATTTGTGCAAAGATAGAAAGGAAAAAAGAATTAGGGTGGTCAGAATAGTTCAGCAAAGCCAGGGAGGGCTTGGGGTGTCTGGAGAGTGTTGACATAGGAGAATATCAGAAACATTATAATATTAATTAAATTATCTTATAATTAAAAATTAATTAAAACTCAGCATTAGAGTTTTCCTGATGTTTTAGGGACTGGATGGGAGAACTAGAATAGATAAATTGTGTACTCATGTTTACATGTAAAGACCACTTCAGTTACTGTGAGGACAAATTGGAGAATAGACCAGCAACAGAGAAGTGATGGAATGATGCAGGTAACATGCATCTATGTCATTACTAAGGCAGAAGGGTGGGGAGATGAAAAAATAAAGGAATAGCTGGTGACAGGCTGCTGGGTCACCAGCCTGAGTTCCTGATGGATGGTGATGCTATTCAGGAAACAAGCTATGGTGTGCAAAGTAGCTTTATAATGGAGTTGTTTTGAGGGACTGGGTGATGGCACACCCAGGAGAGGGCACATATCACAATGCATCAGGATCTGCATTCAATTTTTTTTAAGATTTTATTTATTTATTTATTAATGAGAAAAATAGGAGGAGAGAGAAAGAACCAGACATCACTCTGGTACATGTGCTGCCGGGGATGGAACTCAGGACCTCATGCTTGAGAGTCTGATGCTTTATCCACTACACCACCTCCTGGACCACACAGGTTCAATTTTTCCCCCCTTTTGTTGTCCTTGATGTTTTGTTGTTGTGGTGGTTATTATTGTTGTTGTTGTTGAATAGGATAGAGAGAGTCTGAGAGAGGAAGGGACAACAAAGAGGGGCAGAGAAAGATGGACACCTGCAGACCTGCTTCACTGCCTTTGAAGTGACTCCCCTGCAGTTGGAGAGCCAGGGGCTTGAACTGGGATACTTACTCAGATCCTTGCACTTTGCGCCACGTGCACTTAAACTGCTGTGCTACTGCCCGACCCCGGGGTTCAATTTTTTACATTTAATTCTTACAGCAACCTCAGAAGGTAAATATAATGATCACCCAGGAAGAAGTTTTCATACAAGAAGAAGAAAGGTTCAGCTAGGATCCTAAGGATTACTTTGAAGAGAAATATGAGAACTCTTTCTATTAAATCTGACAACTGTAGAAAACAAAGTTGTGCTATGCAAAATTGTTGCAGAGAAAATTTACATAAGCAATAACTACCTAGACTTGAATTCAGTTATCTGAATTCCCATCTCCATCCTTGCTTTGGACCACATACAGGAGTAGTGGAAACTAAATAGCCCATTCCATGTGCCTGGGTTTCCTTCGGAGGCATCAGACCTGGTAGTCTGTGGGGCCCTTTAACCCCAAAGTTGTCAAGGTCCCCAGCCTTTAGACTACAGAGAAAAAGACTGATTTGGTTACAGAGATACTGTCTATTCCACACACCCAGGAAAAAAATAAAAGCACTGCTTCTCTGAAACACACAGCTTTATTATCTAAATCTCAGTTGTGAATCATTCTTTTAGCTCCTCCATTGTCCCCAACATTGATTATCTGGAAGTTAGCTGTGTGACAGAACATGACTGAGTTTAACATTTCCAGAGTACTTAATATAAGAATAAGCAGGGTTTGAATGTTGGTCCAGTTGCTTGACCATCTTGATTGTATAGTGATACATATCATCATGAGAGAATATAAGAACAGAAATTGCATTTATGGACCAGCAGACCATTCAAATTAAAAACAATATATGGATCTATTATTTTGCCATGTATATGACTCAGTCTCAGTCTAATACCTACCACATTAAAGGCAGCTTTGGTCCTATGGTCTCCCTCTCTGTTTCCCTCTTTACCCCCACCTCCCCCGCCTCTATCTGAAACCGTCATTCTGGAGAATTAAGGCCCCAGAACCCCGGTGATGACAATAAATAAACATGTAATAAAATAAAAATATAACTGTGTATATGTTGCATATGTATATTACACATACATATGTAACTAGAGAGATAGAGACCAGAAGAAATTGACTGACCAAGATATACAATGTATCGTGGGGGAAAAGACAATGAAAATCCAGATTTTAAAACTGCCTATCAGATAATTTGCCTACTGGTCTTGTCTAAATTATCTAAGTCCACAGACTGCTGGCAGATTTGATAAGATTGTGTTTAATCAGCTCCATATGTGGTTTGCTTCCTCCCCCCACCATCACCAATATTGCATTAGAATAAAGCTGCATGCTCTGCAGATGGCATAGACTTTTTATATATTTTATTTTATTTTTTAATGAGAGAGAGCAGAACACTACTCAGTTCTGATTTTTGGTTGTGTGGGGGATTGAACCTGGGACCTTAGAATCTCAGGCATGGAAGTTTTTTTCCATAACCAGCATGCTACCTCCCCTGCCCACATGGGCTTTTTCTTTTTATGGAATCCCCAAGAATTTGTCATCAAGGCTTCATCACTTCAGGATGACTTTTTCAGATAGAGACAGAGATAGAAACAAAGAGGCAGAAAGAGAGAGCAAGAGAGAGAGAATCCACAACACTGAAGCTTCCTCTAATGCAGTGGGAGCTAGGCTTAAACCTGGGTCATGAGCATAGCAAAGCAGCACACTATCCAAGTGTCCTATTTTATCAGCCCTCCTGCCCCAATTATAATATTAGTTTTACAAGAAAGTGTGCTGAGGAAAAATATCCTGAAGTCATTTTTCAGAGGTGGCAAATGTAATTCATTATGTGGGTAAAAACTTTAAAAAGGAGGAAATTCTCCAGTTTGTCTTTCCATTGAAGGTGATGTGAGGTAGTGAGTGCCAAGGACACTAGGAATGGAAAAGAGGGCACTTGCCCATGTCCATCCTAACTGGGTGCCCCTGACAAGTAACTTTACCTGTTCTGAGTATCAGTTCATCTACAAGTAAATTCAGAAACTGAACTAGATTACATGAATAACCGTCCATTAACATTCTGATTTTTATCTTGAGAAATTGCAAAAGCAAAATGTACTGTTGTCAAGCATTCACTTCCTTTTTCTGTAACTGTAAAGAAAACTGGTAATAGTAATAGAGGTGGCAGCAGTAATATTTATAATTAACAATAATATTTAATGAGGAAGAGATTTACTTCTGTATCTTGTTTAGAATAAAGTATGAAGAAAAAGAAGAAGGAGAAGGAGAAGACGAAGAAGAATAGAAAGAAAGAAAAAAATTGGGTTGTGGGGGTCTGGGAGAAATTGTAGCGTGCTAAAGCATAGGACTGTCAAGCATGAGGTCCTGAATTTGATTCCTGGTATATACATGCCAGAGTAATACTCTTGTTCTCTTTCTCTCTCAACTTCTATCATTAATAAATAAATAATAGGGGCTGGGTGGTGGCACACCACCTTTACTTATTATAATTTGTTTATGCACTGAGTAAAGATTTAAATGTGCCTTCTGTTTTTGAGAAATATGCTAAGGCCTAATACAATGAGTATATTGTGACCACATTATCAGAAATCATCATCAGAACAATGCGCTTATGCACATATAGTGCCAGGATTCATTAGATATCTGAATCTAATAATGCCACATCTCCATCACCCTGTTGTCTTCTTCTAGTAAGTTTTCAGTCCTTGCTGGGTTAGATTCAGTTCCTAAAATGCCTTACTGATCCTAGGTCAACCGCCTCACCAAATGAAAGATGCCCTGATGTAACCAACCTGGCTCCCTCCCATTTAGGGAAAGAAAAAAAAAAATCCGAATGGGGGAGGTGAGGGTTGCGAAGGGGCGGGGGGTGGGGGGGAGAGGAGAAAAATACTGAGAAACATGTTTTGGCAGACAAGGCCTTCGGAGACTACCATATGTGCTCCATATTGAGCAGCCCCTGGTCTTTGATGTTTTTTTCTGAAAGTAAGGACATTACTCTTTCTCAAGCTGCGCCTAAGTACTACAGACGTTAAAACAATGAGGCCAAAACGCGGATCCCGCTCCAAGAGTTTAATTTGTCCTCCATTCCTTCCATCCGAGTTTGCTTGCCACCAGGGAACTCCCCCCTGTGCACCAGGGCAGCTGTCAGGGCCGTCCAGCCCCCACCTCACCCCAGACCCGGTTAGTCTGGGTCCTAGCACACCTTCGCAGGCACGCAGTTCGGAAGTTAGTCCTTTCCCAAACTCCAGGAGAAAATTCCCCAGATGTTTCCTGCATCAGGAAAACAAAGCCAGGTTGGATCTGAAGCATTCTTGCCACGGCAGGTCACCGGGCGCCTGCGGACGCACTCCTTGCCCCCAGCTTCAGCGTGCACCCTCCCCGCGCACCGCGGGGGAAGCCAGCAAAACCCAGAGAAGCGGCAGGGGCCAAAGACTCTGAGAGGAATTAAGAATCGCAGCCAAAGACCCCCTAGGAAATAAACACTCTAACCTTGAGAGTTTAGGAAAGAGTCACCCACAAGCCTTTAAGACTTTGGGAAGGCGGGGGGGGGGGGGGGGGGGGAGTTGACAGCATAATGGTTATTCAAAAAGCTCTCCTGCCTGAGGCTCTGAGGTCCCAGGTTCAATCCTCAGCCCCACCATAACCCAGAGCTGAGCAGTGCTCTGGTCTAGGTGTCTCTCTCTCTGTGTATATATCTCTCATGAATTAAAAAACAAAAAGAATTTCCCCTTCCCAGAAGGGGGGGATGGATAGCATAATGGTTATACAGAGATTCTCATGATGGGGGTCCAGGCAGTGGTGCACCCAGTTAAGCATACAGGGATCTGTTAAGGTTAAGAGGGGACGCTTCACAAATTGCAAAGCAGGTCTGCAGGTGTCTATCTCTCTCCCCCTCCTCTATCAATTTCTCTCTCTCATATCCAATAAAATGCGAAAATGGATTCCAGGAGCAGTGGATTCGTGCTGCTGGCACTGAAACCCAGCAATAACCCTGAAAGCGAGAGAGAGAGAGAGAGAGAGAGAGAGAGAAGAGAGAGAGACAGAGAGACTCCAAGTTGAGGCTCCAGAGTCCCAGGTTCAATCCGCCTTACTACCATAAATCAGAGTCAAGCAGTAGTCTGGTTAAGAAATAATAATGAATACATAAGAATTCCTCCCCTTCTCTTTGCCTTCCTCTCCCCCGCTGAACTGGGGACTAGCTACACTCCAGGTCCCTGCGAGGCACAATGAAACCCAGGAGAACCCCAGAGGCGCGAAGGTGTCTCAGCAGCGCAGGGAGGTGACACCAACGAGCACCGCGAGACTTTCTCACTCCGCCGCCCCTCTGTGATGAGCTTCTGCGACCGGCGGGGCGAACAGCACCGCGCCCCTCCCCTTGCGCCACTGTGGGAGTCCGATCTCCCACTGCTTCCGGGTCCTGACAAGCACTTCCGGGGCGGCACGCGGCTGGCGTGCGCGCACGTGGGGCATTGCCTCTGGCTAAGCCCAAAATGACCTGGAATGACCGTGACCGACTGGAGCTTCTGGTTGGGGATGCCAGGGCTCCTTCTTATCTGTTTGAGGTCAAGGTCCACAAGTTCTCTTCAGTGTTTGCTCTCAACCACCAGGGAAAGTGGAGCCCCTGCTGAGCTTCAGGATTCCCTGGGGGTTGCAGAGCCCAAGGACCTAGAATGAAAGCTTTAAAAAATATTTTTTATTTTTATTTTATTAGTGACTTACTATTAACAAAATTATAAGATAACAGGAGTATAATTCCTCACAGTCTAACCACCAGAGTTTTGTGGCCCCATTCCATTGGAAACTACAGTAAGTCTCCTAAGGTCACAGATATGGGTTGACTATTATTTCTGTAACTGTCCGCCTATACTTATATATACTTGAAATTTTTCCTATAGACCCAGAATAAGTTCATTGAACTCAAGGAAGTACTTCCTTTTAGCTCTGTGGCCTCCAGGAAGATCTCTGCTCCTGGGGATCCAGGTGATTCTGAGTTCAAACCATCAAGGGTTAGGAGAGTGGCAGAGTCACAGGACAGAGGTTACAGCAAAGCCCTGTGTACATTAAAACCTTGACACCAACATGTGGGTTATCCTGGAGCTCTAGACTTGTGTTTGAGAGTTCACATAGGCCTTCAAGTAGCTCAACAGGCCCAAAATATGCACAAGTGCACGCCTTTATTTAGAAGCTTGCTCAAACAGTTGCCCTTCTTACCTTTGGAATGTCCATTTTGTTAACCAAGATCTATGGTCTCAGAGTTTACTGTGTGCCCACATCATTATCAAGCCATTTGGAAGAAAGAAGGTCAGATTCCTGCCCCTGAACCTGGATCAGAACTGGCAATTAGGACATGGAAGTAAGAGGGTTCCCGTCAAAATTACTTGATATGTTGCATATTTTTAAATCCTGGAATTAATCAAAGGCATCCAGAGAGGAATACTATACCGTTGCACTCCTAGACTTAAAGTTATGCTTTTTTTTCCCGACCTTTCCTCAACTTGGCTTTCCTTCCTCAGGGTACCTGGAATCCCCCTTCAGAGGATGGGTGAGGAACAGTCTGTCCATGTAAGTATGGGAGCCACCTAGTTTCTCTAGGGTAGAAAGAATGAAATCATCTACAAATTCAACCAGGCAGGTAGGGGCAGAAAAGGAATAGGAAATCTGAATAACTGTCAAGGCCACAGACTCCATACTGGGTGGTAATGTGAGAAACAGTCAATATTGAAGCACTGAGACTCAGAGATTTAGGGCAACAGTTAGCTTTTTGAAGTACAATAAAGTTGACATAATCCAGAACATGTTTCTGTTCTGCTGCTTAGTTCACCACCCTCTCCCCACCCCAATTCTTCAGGTTTAAGAGATTTGACTGAGGAAACCTTAAATGGTTTTTTAAACATATTTTATTTATTTATTTATTTAAAAAGAGACAGAACTCAAGAGGAAAGGGAGAGAGAGAGAGAGAGATACCTGCAGCACTGCTCCACAGCTCATGAAATTTCCCCCTGCAACTGGGGATCCAGGGCTCAAATCTGGGTCTTTGTGCATTGTAACATGTGCATTCAATTAGGTGTATCACCACTTGTCCCCACCTTAAATGATGTTTTAAAGTGCTATCCCAGTGTGGATCCTGAAAGGAACTAGGGTGATAGCTGACTGCCACTGCCCAGCTCATGGCATTATTATCTCCCACCCTCTCTGACATAAAGCCCTCACTCCAACTTACCTGTTATGTGCCTTTTCTAAATGGTCCATCAAAAATGTTCTGTTAGAGCACCAAAGTAAAAACCCTGTAGTGAGGGGTAGACATGATACTTCCTGGGCCAGTGGGGGGTGGGGGTGGGTGGGTGGGATGGGACACAGTCTTTTGGTGGTGGGAATGGTGTTTATTTACACTCCTAGTAAAGTGTAGTCATATAAATCACTAGTTCATTAATATGAGAGGGAAAATTAACTGTATGTCTTGAAGTTTTTAAAACACAGACTGAGTCTCTTAATATATAGGCTGTGTATTTGATATGCAGACTCCCTCAAAAGCCTAGACCAAGTAGATCAGAGGCAACCAGTGGCACAGCTATTTACAAGATACTGGGTACTAAACAGCAAACCCTAACAAAAGGACTTTTCAAAGTTAACCCAAGTACCAAGTAATGTGATGATAACATTAACTATCCATTGTCTTTTTGAACCCTAAGATAGCAGGAACCTCACATCTCCACTATAGAGCCTATATTTCTCCCAGTCCTGGAACCTTTGGATAGGGCCCACTTTCCTGCATGCCTCTCCTAATCCATATCAAATAATATTGCATCTGCCGATCGCAGCCTAATCAACGCAACAATTGCCACCTCAACATGCTTCAGCTCAGACTGTGTTCAGAGATTTCACGTGTGGAATGACAACCCTTCAACTTCATTACTTGGGTGAGACCTTTCCTTTCATAGCATTCTCTAATTCCATCCCAGGTGGTTCACTTCCTAACAAAGTCCCAAAATCTAGATATAGACCAGGTTCTGTGAGAGCATATGTTCACACATATCCATAAACAAGTGCAAAATATATACCTGAAAGCAGAAGTACACTAGAGTTTGCAGTGAGCACCCCCCCCCCCCAACACTTCCTCTCCACTATTCCAAGCTTTGGGTCCATGATTGCTCAACAGTTTGTTTGGCTTTGTATGTTAATTCTCTTTTCAGCCACCAGGTTCCAGATGCCATCAGGATGCCGGCCAGGCTTCCCTGGACTGAAGACCCCACCAATGTGTCCTGGAGCTCTGCTTCCCCAGAGACCTACCCTACTAAGGAAAGAGAGAGGTAGACTGGGAGTATGGACCGACCAGTCAATGTCCATATTCAGTGGGGAAGCAATTACAGAAGCCAGACCTTCCACCTTCTGCAACCCGCAATGACCTTGGTTCCATGCTCCCAGAGGGATAGAGAATGGGAAATCTATCAGGGGAGGGGATGGGATAAGGAGATTGGGTGGTGGGAATTGTGTGGAGCTGTACCCCTCCTACCCTATGGTTTTGTTAATTTATCCTTTATTAAATAAAAAATAAATTTAAAAAAACGTTCTGTATGTAAAGTTCCAAGTCCCTACCTGGGTCCCTTCTGCCCTAACAGCTGCCTTTCTCTAACTCAGTCTTGCATAATTAGGACATGTCTACATAGAAACAAATGCAAACCATTTATTTTTCTTAGTGAAACAAGCTTAAAAAGGAACCTGGATGCACACATTGAGAAGCTCTTGGCAAGCAGTTTAAGGGAGAGGTCTAGCAACTACCAACCTTGAACCCATTGTTATTTGAGCAAAAAGTGATGGAGCCCAGGCTCACAAGAGTTGCAGCCTCCCCAAATCCCTTGGCTTGTTTTAATGAGTTGGTACTGGCTTTTGGATTGTTTTCACTCCCTGGCCCACCTTCTAGGTGAGAAGGAAGTGTTCCTACTCCAATGACATCAGCATCTGGACTTTTACAAAGGTTCCCCCAGACTTCAAAGAACCATGCTGTCATGGGGAAAGGTAAAAGAACTGGCAGATATGCAAGCACAGGAAGGCAGGGGTTACACCTGAACCTGACCTACCAGAGCCAGCAACAACAGTTGATGAGGAAGAACTTGGAGTTTAAGAGTGGAGGGATGTTGGGGAGGATGGTGGTCTAACTAGGAGGCCACAGGAAGGGGAGACTTGGCATTGTAGTTATATGTCTACTATGTTTCCAGGAAGAAAATGTTGGGATTTCCCAAAGCTGAATCAATGTACAACTTTGAGTCACTAGGGCCCACCTTCAAACTCTTTAGGGACAAAAGTTCGTGAGTTTTGACAAAAGCAAAAAGAGATTAAGATGATGGTTTGAGATCACAAACTCAGTGAATTCAGAAGTCAGGACTCAGCCAGGTGTATTTGGCTTCAAATGCATCAAACCCCATCCCACCCAACCCCTGACAAATAGCTCTAGTGGTATCCTGGCAACACAGATTCAACAAGTGTCACTAACCCATCTATCCTAACTCCTGACATCTTTTGAAGGGGTGTCTTCCTTAGCAAAAGAGAGACTTACCCTAAACTTCCTGCTGGGAATCTGTGGAGGATCAGAAATGTTATTAGGTACTACGAAAGGGTCTTCTAAATATTATTCACTGATCCTAAGCATTGTAGAGTCTGCTGTCTTCACCTCACAGTTGTCCTGCTCATCACAAGTGCAAACTCCAGCACTCAACACCCACCAGTGCTCACCTGCAGTATGTCATCTGGTACCTCCAAGCTGAGTATAGAAGCAACTGAGGACAACCCCTGCAATTCCAATCTGTCAGCCAGCACACAGAGCCCAAAGTGCACCATTGTTCCCATTTGAATCCGTTTCTTCTGAGATTTAGCTTATGAAATCATTCTGGTTTTTAAAAACTGTGATTAAGATCACTCTTGCCCAGGTCACCTGGGATGATGATATCAGTGGGTAGAATGAGATCAGTGGCCACTAAGTTGTAGATTCCCCCATGACACCAACCTGACTTCCCTGGACAGATGACCTCACCAGTGTACCCTGGAACCCCACCTCTATGGAGCCCTGCCATACCAGGGAAAGATAGAAATAGGCTGGGAGTAAGGATCGATCTGTCAATGCCAATGTCCAGTGGAGAAGCAATTACAAAAGCCAGATTTTCAACCTTCTTCACCTCGTAGTGATCCTAGGTCCATGCTCCCAGAGGGATAAAGAATAGGAAAGCTTCTAGTGGAGGGGATAGGGTGCAGAACTCTGGTGGTAAGAACTGTACCCCTTTTGTCCTATGGTCTTGTGGATCATTATTAAATCAATTTAAAAAAAAAAAAGAATGAGGTCAATGGGTAGAATGTGGCCCCACTAGTCTTGGGGGGAAAGACCACTCCTGCACTTCCCAGAGATTTTCCCTACCCCAACGCTGTAGTGGTGGCTTCCAGCTTTCCTTGCCCTGGGCTAGAGGAACCTGTTAGAGGACCAGACAGCCTCACCTCCACCCCATCCCCAGGTCATTTTCATTCCCAGGTATGGTCCCCTCCCCTCTTACTCCTAGGAGAAAAACAGATAAGTGAGGGCAAACAGGCTTTAGTTTTGTTGTTGGAAACTCACCTAGAATTCCCAACACCCTTTCAAATGTTGGTATAATTACTTTTCCCCTCTCTCAGCAGTTGCTTGGTTTTGAGTTTTGGAGTTTCCAGTCCTCCAGAGTTCCTGAGAAGAGAGGAAGGAGATGTCACTTCTGAGTCACTATCCTGGTTAGTGAAAGATAGTTCACTTCAGATTGGCAGAGTGATCTCATGACACTGCTTACAGGTCTTCCTTCTGCTCCATGTTCCTAATGTCCCATGTGGCACCACCAACCACAGGTAGCAATAGAAACTATGGCATCACATTAGAGAGGAGAAATACCCTAATGCAGTATCGCTTTTAAAACTTGATTTTTTTGCTTATAGCTAGTCTTGTTTGTCACCACTGAGTTTAAGAATCAGTAACTGTAAAATAAAAATTTGTGGGGTCATAGGAGCACCAACTTGGCATTTAGGAAATCACTGCAGGCCGTCCATCTCTCACTGTAGTGACTATAAAATATACTCTGGTGTTTCTTTTTTTTTTTTAACCTTACTAAATGACTATTAATTTAGTTGCCACCAGGTTTGTTAATAGTGCTCTACGACTACATGAGGTCCTGAACCTTAGACTTACCAGAAATTGCAGAAATGTAAGTCAGTGGACAGTGGAGAGGATCTGTGATGAAACTGTACTTTTTTTTTTTTTCTTTTACCAGAGCACTGCTCAGCTCTGGTTTATGGTGGTGCAGGGGATTGAACCTGGGACTTTGGAGCCTCAGGCACAAGAGTCTCTTTGCATAACCATTATGATATCTACCCTCTGCCCAGAAACTGTATCTTTGTAGAAGAGGAAACAGAAAACAAAAACAAAAGATTTTTTTTCCTCCAGGGTTATCACTGGGGCTCAGTGGTTGCACTAAGAATCCACTGCTCTTGGAGGCCATTTTTTCCCATTTTGTTGCCCTTGTTGTTGTCGTTATTGTTATTGTTGCCACTGATGTTGTTTTTGGATAGGACAGAGAGAAACTGATAGGGGAGGGGAGACAGAGAGGGGAAGAGAAAGATAAGACACCTGCAGACCTGCTTCACCTCTTGTGTAGCGACCCCCCTGCATGTGGGGAGCCGGGGGCTCGAACTGGGTTCCTTACGCTGGTCCTTGCGTTTTGCTCCATGTATACTTAATTCGCTGCAGTATTGCCCAACCCACAGATATTCTCTTTAAGTAGCTCCCAAACCACAATTACCTCCCTACACACAGACTTGCTCACTCCACTTTCATGGTTTCTGGTTTTGCCTGTTCAGTTTCACTTCTTCTACCTTCTGCAACTGCTTCAAATCCCAAACCCAAAGGATTGTTCTAAATTCAGCAAACAGATTAGAAAGGGGAGAGCTTCTCTGTAGATGAGAAAGAAGTCCAGGGCGTTTATGCAAATAGCAGTCTCCTACAGGTAGAACACCTAAGGATTTGCAAGTTGATAAGATTTCCAGAGTCTCAGACTCAGTCCTCCACCAAATTAGTGGTGTGTGGTCTCTTACCTTATTGGAAAAAACTCTGGTCCATAACAGGTGGAGGTGGTACTTGCCCTTCTAAGTTAGGAACCAAGGTACCTCTTTTCTAGCCCTTCCCAGGCTTCTAGGTCTTGAAGGGGTGGGGAGATGTGGGCTCATTTTAGGTGTTAGTGGTAAGAGTAAAAACCCAAGACAAATGAATTTAATCTTTTTTTCAAATTTAATCTTTAAATCTTCTCAGCCCTAGTGTGATGAGGCAAGAAAAGCATGTGTGTGTGTGTGTGTGTGTGTGTGTGTGTGTGTGTGTCTGTGTGTGTGTGTTAGACCGTTAGACCTAGGGCTCCTGTGGTTGAACAAGAGTCCTAGAAACTTTGCCTCTCTCATGGATATTTTAGAGGCATGAGTAAGGGTATTTCAGCTTAAAATAATGGCCAAGGCATCACACCTTTAGAACCAGATTTCTTGTCATCTAAATCACCTTCTAGGAGTGTATGTTAAAGGCTCATGTGCACTTGATTGAGTGTACATGTTACAATGAACAAAGGCCCAGGTTTGAGCCCCTGGTCCCCACCTGTAGGGAGAAAGCTTTGCAAGTGGTGAAGCAAGGCTGCAGGTGTCTCTCTGTCTCCCTTTCTGTGTCCCTCTTCCCTCTTGATTTTTGGCTGTCTCTATCCAATAAATAAATGAAGATAATAAAAAAATTAAAAAGAGTTGAACTCCATGTTCAAAGTCACCAAGTGACCTGGTCCAAGATGCAGGACACCTGGGTGTCATGAACTTCCAGGATGTTGCTAAAAACACAGAATAGTAATGAAGAAATCTGGAGTTTGTTCAAATGCACCAACTCTGGTAAGTTTTCTTTTCTCTGCACTTTAGTTTCCTAGTGGAATCTGGAAATATATTTAGACATCTTTCTTATAGTTTGTGAAGACTGAACCATATGCAGCCTGTAAAAAATGCTCGACACTTAATAGACTCTCATTAAAAGTTAGTTCCTTTCCCCATGTCCTGGAGGTGGGGCAGGCAGATTTTATTACTTTTTTCGCTGGAAGAACTGGAGGAGTGGCAGAGGACCACCCTTAACTTCCCCTGACTCTTCCAGTCTTAAGGCGTTGTTCTTTAAAAACTCACTAAGTCTCACACAATTACCAAAAGCCAAAACTTCTCCAAATCCACCTTTTCTACAATATCTTTTGTATTCTGTAGAAGTACCAGGCTAAATTCCCCCTCCACACCTGAGTGTTCTATCCAGAAGCCACCATTAGCACCACCCTGTTAGGTTCTGGAGATAGATTCAAAAGAGAAAAGGAAAGAAGAAGAAGAGAAAAGAAGAAGAAGGAGAAGGAGAAGGAGGAGAAGGAGAAGGAGAAGAAGAAGAGGAAGAAGAAGAAGAAGAAGTGGAAGAAGAAGAGGAAGAGGAAGAAGAAGAAGAAGAGGAAGAAGAAGGAGAAGAGAGAAAAAAAAAATCAACAACTCAGCATGAGAAAAAAAAAAATCACTAGAAGAAGGCTGAGGGCCATAGCAGGAGGGCTGGCTTGGTGCATGGAAGTACTTAACAGGTTCAGTGCTATTACTGCCTAACAGGGTGTGAAAAGTAATATGAATGTGAAATACTGTGGGAAAATGGAGAGTTTCCAAAGCCAGCAGTAGGTCCAGAGTCCCTACTGCTCCATATAGGTCCCAGAAGCCTTGCTGCTGGCCTAGGAACCCAGAGGGACCCATAGAGAAAGGGACTGCAGAGAGTAAGTTAGCTGAAGAAGCAGAAAACAAACACAAAAAAGCAAACAAACCTTACAGGCTTCCAGTTCCTAGTTTGGGAGATTGACATCAGGTGGCTTCCTAGGCCTCTGTCTCTTCCCCAAATGTACAGAGCAAGACAGAGTTAAATAATAATTAGTAATAATAATAAGCATGTTGTAAAGTTGAAAATAAGATCTTACTAATTTAGAATAAATATATGAAGTGTGTGGAGGCATAAGATGGGGAAGAGGGCCTATTTGAAGGAAATTTATAAGCCAGACAGGCATTCCCACACTATGTTGACAAGGCCCTCTTCTTGTAATCAGACAGTAAGTCCCAGCACGACACACTGAGGGGCACTGGCTTTGCCTCAACAACCCCAAAATTGCAAGACACTAAAACTTCAGACCGTTGACTGGGATGTGGAGGTAGAAAGGGCAGCGACAGGGCCCTCCAGACAAGTTCAAGAAAATCTGAGACCCAGGAACCCCAATACAGCGTATAGCTCCTCCTCAATCCCACCCATCGCGCCAGGAGCTAGTTTTGGATGGTCAATAGCTCTCATCCAGACTTCAGAACTCTAGGAACCCATCCCATGACCCCATCCCACGCAGGATGCACCCTGCTGGAACAACACTGAGAGCCTGTTTTGGGGAGCAGTGTCACTATACCTATCAGGCACATTGTCAGTCAGAAACACTCCTACCATATCATTCATTTCCAGGAGTTGGTGCCAGAGGGATAGCTCTCTCTTTAGGACACTAGTTTGCAAGCAATCCAGTAACAGTACAGTTGGTTGCAGACAACACCAGTCTTGGAAAGAGATCCTGCAGCATATTGGGTTATTTTATTTTATATATATATATGTGTGTGTATATATATATATATATATATATTAATGAGAGAGAGGGAGAATCTGAGCATCATTGGCACAAGTGAGGCCAGAAGTGGAACTCAGGACTTTTTGCTTGCAGTTTGGGTGCTTTTCCACAGCACCAACTCCCTGGCCCCATGAGCCCCCTGCAATGTATTCTGATTCATGATTTCTTTTTAGTAATCGTGAATTACTTTATGGTAGACATTGGGGGGAGGGAGCTACCTTTGTTTTCTCCTGCAAATAACTCCACGTTCTAATAGTAAAACTAAAGGGGTTGTAGTTTCCGGGGAGAAGGAGAGGGAGAGGGGGAAGAGAGATACTTGTGAGCAGAGCAGAAGAGAACCCGCAGTGGATGCGGCGTCCAAGTGAATAAGCCTCCGGATTCTGTCCTCCAGACCAGACCGAGTCTAGGCCCCCTGGCTGCTACCTCCTGGGAGCAAGAAAGGCGGCCAGCTCTCCTGGAGAGAAATGTTCCCGCTTTTGGAGAAGTTTGCCTGGACCACCGCCCCCCCCCCCCACCAGGCTCCTCCACAGCCTCTCGCGGCCCATCTTGAACTCAGCAGTTCTGTACCCCAAAGCCTGGGGACCAGCACCCTCTAATCCAAATCACTGGTCCTCCGAGCCTTCTCAGGTTAAGTTACATCTGGTCGACGCTGCTTCCTGGCGTGAACCCTCCCGCCTGCCGAGCCCAGAAGCTTAAGGGCTCTGAACCTTCTCACTTTTCTTGAGGATGAGAAATTCTGTTAGAACAGGGCAGAGGAAATCTCTGAGGAGAAAGAACTGGTGCTGCTTTCGCGACCAAACTCACAGCACCGGTTAGAGGAAGTCCAGGCCTGGCTGGGGAGATTCCCAGCATCGCCCCCCCCCCCCCCAAGCCTCCTTCCTTACCTGAGACCGGCAGCCTAGGGCTCCCTCACGTCCTACTTTTCGTTCTCTCCCGCCCCCTGTCCCCTAGTTTCTCCTTTAGTTTTCACAAGTGTTTAAAAAATTCATATGTGGGTACATTAAAAAAAAGCAATTTCACGTTTTAAAGTCGACAGCAGCAGAGGGAGAATTACAAATCGGATTGGATTTAATTAGCTGGTAATGCTCCTCTTATGCTCCCATAATTAAATAGAGATTCTAGCGGTGCTTCAGGCCCCACAAGTGATTATTACAAGTATATTTTACATTTACATTAAAATGCTATCCCCAGGGTGTAATCCAAGATCAGGCAGCATTTATTTGGATTTAGAACCTGAACGTGGTGGCCAGAACACTGCTCCCCAGCTATGGAATGACGACTTGTGGGGGAAGGAGGGCTGTTGTTTTGTTTCCTTGACTGATTTTGCATTTTGTCTTCTTCAGTTTCTGAGACACAAGGAAAGACAGCCGATGGCTCCCTGGGGCTCTTCTTTTCTCCATCAGGATCCATGCTAAAAATGTATTTTTTTAAACCTTTTAAAAAGTGTAAATCTGTGCAATGAGAGATTCCCATCCAGCCAAGGTGGTATCTTCAGCCCCGGCAGCGGGTCTGGTCTGGCTGCCCTACTGGTGAACTGCTTCCCTACAGAGATGCAGAAGCCGGGTTGCTGATTGCGCAGCCTCTTCCCTCTGGTGCTGCGTTCCTCCCCGGTCTTTCAAGGGAAGGGCTACTGAGTTCCAGCATTAGTCCCTTGGAGTCGGGCCACAGCCTCTCTCCAGCCTGGAGGAAGCTGCACAGAACCTGATACTCAGAGCTCACTAGGTCCCCAATTGGGCCCACAGCATCCCAGTTGTCCCCCACCCACCTCTGCTGCTGCCTGACAATTTCCAGGCTCTAGGCAAAGCCCATGTCCGTGTTGTCACCAAATCCACGAGTGCTTTTGATGAGAGCTGCTTCCCTTTTGAAAACACTCTCCAAGAGAGGAGGATCTATTCTGGACTGGCCAACACACACACACACACACACACACACACACACACACACACACACACACACACACACACTATCTGGTGTGAGAATACTAATCTCTAATAGCTATCTTGGAGTGATGTAAACACTTTCAGGAATATCGCAACAAAATATATAAAAGACTCTGGGGTGGGTGGGTGGAGAGAATACAGGTCCAAGAAGCATGACAGAGGACCTAGTGGGGGTTGTATTGTTAAATGGGAAACTGGGGAATATTATGCATGTGCAAACTATTGTATTTACTGTTGAATGTAAAACATTAATTCCCTAATAAAGAAATTAAAAAAAAACTTTCAGGAAATGGTGGAGATAGACATGCTCAATTAACCAAGCCCCACAACAACATTTTCTGATTCCCTCTCTCCCACCTGTCCTTGTGCATCTCTCCCCAACCTCTCCCTCTCCTTCCTTCTTCCATTCTTCAAAACGTGTCCTATCACAACTTCCCCTTATTTATGCCACTATCCTAAACAAGAGATTCCTGGGAATAAGTACCTAAGAAAGGGAAAAGGAGCCTCCAGTTTCTCTAACTAGTGGCTTACTTTGACCAGGCACAGTAACAACTTTGAGCTTGAGTCTTCTATGCAAATAAGTGGTTAGAGCAGATGAACCTGACAGGCTCATTTCCACCTTGATTTCACTACTTATAAAAGAAAACTTTCTTTTTTATTTTTGAATGAAGACACACATACACCCCAGGAATGCTGTGCCAGGATGCAAATGAAGAGGGTCTTTTAAGCTTCAAATTCTGCTTTCTTTAGCTGGTTCCTCTCAAACCAGCCTTCCACTCTGGGCAAGAAAAGAGACTCTCAAGATTTCCTGGGGGAGTTCTCTTGAACAGAACCACCACTCAAAGCCATTAAAGTCACCTGATTCATTAGAACCCTAAATCCTAAATCTGACCCTGGTGTGATTCAAGCACCACCAGGGAAACCTCATAAAAGAAGTCAAGAGGCTGGCCAGCACATGCTATAGTCAGAGTCATGCTGGCCTCTGCCTTAGAATCTGATGAACAGTTCCAGGGCTTGGAGGGTAGTTGGGGGGAGGGACAGAGGATTTGGGGTCCTTTTCACCTTTTGGTCCTCCTTGAGGCATTAGTAGAATGCAGTGGGTGATCTAAAAGCTAACCTACATGGGAGGTTGGCTCCATGCCATAATTAAGGTTAAAAACGTAGAGGTTCCTAAGAGAAATTGGTTCAAAGGAGGAAATCAGGAGAACCAGAAGTGAGGGGTTGTTGTTCTTACAGGGCCTGATATTATTATGATAGAGTGGCAGAGAGAAGCACAAAGGGGAAAAGGGATGTTTGATGTTTTTAAAGGATTTATTTATTTACATGAGAGAGAAAGAACCAGGAAGAGAACCAGAGCCAGGGATGCTTTATCTACTTCACTACCTCCTGGACTGAAATGTTTGATATTAACCGAATGTATAAATACTTAGCAACTTCCTAAGCCTGCCTCCTCTTCTACCCTTAAAACATTATAAATATATATATATGTGTGTGTGTATATATATATATATATATATATATATATATATATATATATATTAATGAGAGAGAGGGAGAATCTGAGCATCATTGGCACAAGTGAGGCCAGAAGTGGAACTCAGGACTTTTTGCTTGCAGTTTGGGTGCTTTTCCACAGCACCACCTCCCTGGCCCCATGAGCCCCCTGCAATGTATTCTGATTCAACTTCTCTGTAGATTATAGTCATTATAATGCAGATAGGAGGAGGAAATATTTGTTACTTATCCGATATGAAACAGTTTGGTCTTTTTTCAAATTGGGGGGGGGGGTAACACCAAAAAACAAAAATCAAACAAAAAAGTCACATCCTAACATTCAAAGTCTATAATTCTAGAATTTAATGTCTGCTTGCTCTTCCTTCTTCATTTTCTTTTGTCTTTGGTCCCAATCATAGAAGAAACTCAATCCAATTTGAGGAATTAAGATTTTTTTTTTGTTTCATCTTCTCTTTTTTTTTAGATCGTATTTTAAAAATTATTTTATTTGTTTTCTATATTTTTAGATGTGGAGACAGAAAAGCAGAGACAATGAGAGAGACCACAGAACCAAAGCTTCCTTCAATGTGGTGGGGGCTGGGCTCAAACCTGGATCTGGCACATGCAAAGCACACTATGCAGGTGAGCTATTTTTTCAGCTCTTCTCAAATATTATAAACTACTATTAGGAGATATCTCACACACTGACAAGATTATACTTGGTGAGTGTCTTTAAGTTCTTCAGAGTTTCTAGGAATCCTCACTCTTTAACATCAGGACTGATAGAACTAGAATTAATGGTACCATTCTAGAGGACATTCTGAAAGGATATGCAAAAAATCAGGAACAGTAGAAGCAAATTGACAGATGATGAAATACATACTGTTCTCATGGACATTTAGTATATCTTTGAGCCATGAGAATGTATTACCTATTCATTAAAAATAAATTTTATCAGGACACATGTATATATACATATAAGTGCATGCCAGATGCTAAATATATTTAGAGACCACCTGTTGAAAATAGATTTTTTTTTGCCCTAAGGAACATAAGTAGGAAATTTGATGAGGAAACAATATTTTTATCCAACAGCATAAATATTTTAATGAGGCAAAATACATACTACTTTTCAGATACAACTGCATTTCCAAATGGAGATGTTTGCCAGTTTAAAGACATTTGCTCTTCCAGTTAAGCCAGGCCACTGGGAACATAAAATCACAGGAATAAATGGGAAAACTTAGCTAGAAAACAACTAAAAGTGGGGAACTGACATTTCCTAATGGGTTTCTGAATTGGTCAATTTCTTGTATGGAGTACATGACCCTACCCTAGAAATGGTTGCTTCTCTGGGCACTCTTCTTCCACACACTGCTCCTTATCTCAAGGTAGGCTGACATTTAGTTCTAGGCTGCTCCCCTCTTTCCCTAGGTTTTAGCCAGGTGTGAAAGTTCTTGTTATGTAGCTACTGAGAAGAAACTAAAGAGTCTAAGTCTACATTAAAAGAGAGAGAGAGAGCTTAAAAAAAAAATCCCTTAGAGATGTTAACTCAGAAATGAAAGAAGAGATCAACCCAGCTGAAAATTGAGTTTTTGGCTAAGGTCAAGGAATGCAAAAAATACAGAACTGATGTGCTATTTAAGAAACATGTAAATAAACAATCCCACCCTACCTTAAACCAGACTCTTCAGCTCACATTAGTTTCTGCATCTCCTGTAGCTTTTCCCTTCACAGTCTCAGCTAGAAAACAACTTAAAGAGCTCTTACGGTGAAGATCAAATTATAAAATGAAAGGGACTTTAAAAATTCTTATGTAATGGCTTGTCATATCAGAAACCACATGCCAATTAATCTCTGCTCTCCTGCTTGTACTAATAAACTAATTCTTCTCCTCCAACACCAAATCAGATCTTTTCCCATGAAGATAGGTGGTTAATTAAGTGACTTCTAAGAACGTGATATTGAAACTGGGTTGAGATTTCAGAAGAGGGATCAGAAGAAATAATGGACTTACTGTTTGTGTGAGTCCCTAAAGTGGCATTTGGGGAAGATGGTGTGGCAGGAAGGAAAGAAAAGGGAGTTGAAAGAGCCCTGGGTTTCCCCCAGCTATTTGCAGAAGTTGAAATACACAAAGCATCAGGATTTTCCAGAGATGACAAGGGATAGAAATTAATTCCACCCCAAAGGCATACTTTCCCTCAAGGTAAAAAAAAAAAAAAAAAAAAAAAAAAAATATATATATATATATATATATATATATATATATCTCCAGGCTAAATACCTTTTCTCTTTCCACAGAGAATCAATCAGCAGTGACTCTGGAAACAACACAGAGAGAATCAAGGTGTTTGTACTGGGAAAAAAAAATGAAAGAAAGAAAGAAGAGAAACTTCAAGATAGAGTCTGGACTGGAGTGAGAATATTTAAACAGTTCAGCATATTTCATAGTTTATAATGTTTTCTGTCCCCAAAAGAATGTTTTCATTAGGTAAAAGTATGAACAGATGAGAGAATGGGAAGAGCGGTGTGTGTGTGTGTGTGTGTGTGTATGTGTGTGTGTATGTCAAGGAAAGGGTTGGTTACTCCTTCTGTTATGGTGAGAGGTGGGGTCCAGCACAGAGTTGTATGTTACCCAGCCACCTGGGCAAAGGCCTGGTGTAGACTTAAGGCTATATCCTTAGGGAGGCCTCCTAACACTTCATCTGGACTAAGTTCTTGCATTTCCTGTGATATATATATATATACATATATATATATATACATGTATATGTATATATATACATATATATAACAAAAACAAAATACTGGAGTAGATAGCTGGGGAAGATGTATTTGTTTCTTTGTTTCCAGAAAGCGTGCTAATAACTGAACTTGGAGTTTATTTGTTAGGGCCTCAGTGTCTGAGCCTGGACTTTTTGGTTGTTTTTCTTTGGGGGGTGGGAGCGGGGAAGGCAGAGAATGGATTATTTGTAGACTTTTGATTTGCACTGGACCCCAATTCTAGTACTAGATAAATTTAGCTTCTCTGATCGAGGTGTGGGCGCCTCCGTTTCTTGAGAGGAGACTTTGCAACACCGAAGCTGCCCTGTGTCCACCTACCAAGTAGGTTTCACCGCATCTTTCTGAGTGTATTGGGGTATGGCAACCAGCACCTATCCGGAGACTCATTCCACAACAGTGATTTTACACTACAAGTCAGTAACAGTTTTTAAAGTATTATAAAACACCACCCGCATGATATATTATCTGTCTAGACCAGGTTAGCAAGACACAAGCGCATACTCTAAGGTTTCAATCACACCCTGAAATATGGAGAAGATGTTTCAGTAGGCATCTACACGCGACAGAGAAAAACTGGAGCGGTAATTGGGCTCTCTTGACTTTGAAACCAAGCACTAGAAATCAAGGAAGAGTTAGCAAATCGAACCGAAAGACAGTTAGGTCATAGTCATTTCAACCCAATCACGACTCACAGCTCATAGTTCGGGGGTGGGTGGGGGAAAGTGCCTTTAATTGATATCATGTCTACTCCTCTGCTTCTCTGGACTGCCCTGGCAGTGACGCCCTAAGAGCATTTATTTCTAGGCTTGGAAACAAAACATCTTAGCGCCTCTGCTGCGTAAGAGAGCGCTCCAAGATGGACTGCCAGAGAAAGGCTTTCTGACCCCAGTGGAAATCAGTCATATTGACAGACGCCCAGGGAAGGTAAATTACCCCGCGCGCTGACGTTACGCAGAAGCGAACAGAGCTGAGACTCGGCCCCAGTGTCTAAGGGGGCAAGGGCTCCCTGTCGGTTTCCCCAGATTCCCACACAAATTCCCCCATCTTTCTTTTCTGAGTCTCGGATCTCAACATTTAGGCAACTGAGAGGGTGACAGAAAAATGAGAGAGGAGAGGAGAGGAGAGGAGAGGAGAGGAGAGGAGAGGAGAGGAGAGGAGAGGAGAGGAAGAGAAAAAGCAAATGAAAAGACAAAACCCAACAGTGTAGAAAAGAAAGAGAAATGCTGGGCTCCTCTGCTCGGACTAGCTGAAGAGGCAACCCCGAGAGCCCTGGCGCAGGGGAGCGAAGAGGGCGGAGGCGGGAAGAGAGAGCAGGGCGCGGCGGGGGCGCCCAGGTCCGCCACTTGGGAGGTCCCAGCCCGGAGGCCGGCTGGGCCAAATGTCCCCCGCTGGAGGCTCGCGGCCCGGGAGGGGTCACTATTACACCTCGGCTCCAGGAGAAGACTTAAAATCCAGGAGGTGGAGTCAGGACATTCTGGAAGTAAACCCCCCGCGGTCGTCAGAGTAGGGCCGCCCGGTGCACAGGAACCTTTTACAAGGCGTGTGGGTACAAGAAAGAAAGAAAAAAAAAAAAAAAGGAAAGAAAAGAAAATCATAACAAACCACCCTCACCCAGCGTGGGCTGTGAAAAGAAAAAGCTACTTCTAGAGGTGACGAGAGGGAGTTTTGAGGTTCACTGTATGTTTCGCTTTGCTTTTATGTTAAGATTTTGAGACTTACCTGATGACCACGTGTGTATGTGTGTATGTGTGTGGGGGGTGATGATTGTTAGACTCTTCTACCTTACGTGAACTGTAATAAGGGGTTCACGGGTTTCCCTCCAAATCATTTGTGTCTCAAGGACTGAAAACAACTGCATACACCCACAAAGCTAATTAGATAAACTCGAAGACTAGTAGAACGATCCGATAACTGTTGACATAAATATGTTCTAATGATTACATCTCTGTAAAACAGTGTCTATGTAGAGGGTAGAATGGAAAGCCTCAGAAGTTTGGCACCTAATATTGGATTGAAAGGATTCTTTAAGAGTAACCCTCTTAGCTATGAAAGACTTGGATCTGGGTGAAGAGACTGGACGAAATCCGCCGAGCAACTGCATTGTGGGCATCCAGCTAAGCTCTGGCTCTGGCTCTAGACCAATTCAAGAAGGAAGGGACCCGGTAGCCTGTACAGACCTGAAAGCTGACGTTGGCTGAGGCCCCTTCAGAAGCTGGCAGGGGCTGGGGGAAAAGCCTGGCTCGCCCCTAATGCTGGGCCTCCAGTCTGCAGTATTTTTAGATCCTCTCTCCATCCCTGGAGGCTCTTTTGTAAATCGAATGGAGAGGACTGCCCATTCGGAGGGGGTGTGGGAGTAGGTGGAAGTGGCTGCACTGGGTATTTTGAGGGAAATCTGGCTTATCTTTAAACTAAAACAAAAACTGACCTCTCTGCCTCGGTATCTGCCCTCCGTTCCTTTCTCTTTCCCGCTGTGGTGCAGGCCTGCAGGAGCAAGCCAAGTTCCTTGGTTAAGAGGTTCATGGGAGCAGCAATGGGTGGGGTCTAGAAATCCGAGCAGAATCGAGGTACCCTTGCAAGGCTCCTTTGGAGCTGGCCCAGCAATCCATTCTGGGGAGGGAGCGGGAGGCAGAGAGGAATCTTACTTGCCTGGGAGGAAGCAGAGACGCGAGGCGGCTATTTATTTTCTAAACAGAGGTTCAAAACACGTCCAAACGTTTCCGCAATGAAGTTTCCAACTCCAAGTGAGTCCAGGAATGTGAAACTTGCGACGCAGATTGGCAACTCTCCAGTTGGCAAATGTTTATGGTGTAGAAAGAAAGCTGAGTATCCCTGTCCCTACCCACCCACCCCAAACACACACCCAGCTTGGAGAGGCCCCCCAAGCTTACGGACTGGTGCGATAGCCCGGGCTTCCACCTTCCTCTTTCACTGAACCCTGGCCAGTGCATACTTCCTAACCCTCTTCACGCCCAACAGCCAGCATCTCCCCCCACCCACCTCAACACACATCTTATTCGACTCCCTACCTTTCCTTGTCACTGGATTGGGGGGGGGGCATCTGTGGAAAGGGGGCCGGAACGAGGCCTGAATACTCACAGCTTTAGACCGTCTCTCACCCTCACCTTCACACACACACCCCCAGTGCAGTCTCTCTTCTCCAGTTCCCTGAAGTAGGAGTATTTGACTCCTGCTATCCACCCTGTTCCCACGCTGCCCTCCCCTATGTCCTGGACGTCGCGCCCCTACCCACCAGACAGCTTTGGCGACACCCGGCGCTGCGACGACTGGGCGCCGGCGCTGGGAGCTTGGTGCACTGGAACCCCCAGGCCCGCCACGTCTGAACTCTAACCAGCCGGGTAGCCTTGCGGGTGGAAGATGCTCGGACGATGAGGAAATTCAAAGGAAAAAAAAAAAAAAGGAAAAGAGGGTGGTAGGGGGAGCCTAGCATGCATGCATACACCACACACACACACACACACACACACACACACACACACACGCAAAATCAACTTTGTGGGTGGACTTTTTCAGTTTCACTCGAAGTGACCTGGAGTATCTGGAGACGGTTTTTGAAGACGTTTAGGAGGGAGGGTGAGTTTTCTGCTGAGAAACTCAATCTGCCATACAGTAGCGGCCCCATCTGGGATCTGTCACTGCTGACAGCACCACAGGGCACAGCCGTGATCTTTTGCACAGCCTGCACTCCTGAAATACCCTCTTTAATCAAAGGATGTCTGCGCGCCCGGGCTCAGCTGACCGTGCCGGGAGCCCGCCGCCAGCCGGAGAATTCCACCCTTGTCCGCCCCCTCCCCACTGCCCAGGCGGTGGGCCCTCGCATCTGCACCGCACATTAATTAAAAACGGAAAAGAGAAGGAGGCTGATGTCATTGCTCTCAGAAGATCATAAACGTAAAAGACTCATCCTGTGAGAATCCCTGAAAATGACTTTAATGAATAATTTCAGAGACAGTTATGACTTTGGGTGATTACTGAGCGAGAATATGAAAACCAGATTGAAGAAGCCAAGTTGCTGGTCACTTACTTCCATTCAAATCACACTAGCTTCCCTTCTCTTTCAAGTTCTAGTTACAGACAATAGTTTGTGTTTTCTTCTTTTAAAAAGATGTTTTAAAATAAAAGCATCTGATTATCCCCCGCCCTGCATTTCTATATGTTCCTAGAGACAAAAATAACTGCTCAAGGTAACAGACCACCGCCTGTTTTTAATTGAAGACAACCATACATTGCTCTCAGTGACCACTTGTTCCCATCTTCTTAACAAGGAAGACAATTGATAACCTTTCTTTCTTTGTTGCTTTTTCTCTAGGTGATGTACCTAGTTAACGAAAGCTAACTCACACTGCTGTATTTGTTCTAATTCTTTCAGATAGTGAGACAGCAAAGGCCTTCTTTTACAGAAGAGTTTGTAATACCCCTGGATCTTTTCTTCTTACTCCTCAATGATCTGAGCATTGATTTCACACCACAAAGAATTATACTTTGAAACACTCTTGTCTGTTCAGAGGGTATCAGCAGGTTGTTTGTGATTAGTTGTGCATTAAAATGTACAATTAGAGACAGCAACTAGGGTCTTAGGAGGAGGCTGGTGAACACCCCGTGATCCTTTATGTCAATATAAACAGGTTAGCTGCCTGCAAGCATGTTGACTTTGCCTGCAGATACAAATTGGGACTCTCTGGGACTAAAGTCTTTGTTGATTATCCTATTGAATTCAAGTAAAAGTTCATTTGCACTGCATGCATTTGTTGGTTCTGTTTGGTTTTGATTACTCTGAAAGATTCCCCAAACTGTCAGTTTGATTTGGTCAACTCCATCAATAAAGCAGACTAGGGAGAGGACATTTACCATTTCTGTGGGAAGCTTCTTTGTGTAGCCATTACCTGCCTCTCCCCTTCTAAAAACTGAGATAGGCCTTCCTCCTTCTCCAGTTATTTTCTTAAATTTTTATTTATTTTTAGATAATTTATTATTTATTTAGATTATTTGATGTTAATGAGAGAAAGAGACACAGAAAGAAAGATACAGAGAGGGAGAAACCAGAGCACTGCTAAGGTCTAGCTTATGGTGGTGCTGCGGAATGAATTTGGGACCCCAGAGCCTCAAACTCAAAGTCTTTTGTATAACCATTCTGCTGTTTCTCCAGCCCCCCCTCCTCCAGTTATTGAGAATTATGTTATTTAAGAACTTCAGTCTCCATTCTTAGCCACCAAATAACATGGCCCAGTCACTCAATATTTCCTTTCTTCTCCCCTCTGCTGGTGATGTGTGTAGGTGGGAGGGAAAACCAAACCCCTTTAGTGTGAAAAGATGCTCCTAGATGCTTCTAGATCATATTCAGACACTTTGTGGAGTTTGGTGTACTGAGTTGTCTCAAATAACCAAAGAGAGTGAAGATGAAATGATCACTTCTTTCTACTCTACTAATTTTTTATCCACCTCTCTCTCTCTCTCTCTCTCTCTCTCTCTCACACACACACACACACACACACACACACACACACACATCTTGTCACTTCAGTCAGACCATAGCTCTGACTTCTTTTCCTTCTAGTCTAGAGAAGTCCACAGTAACCTTCACCTGAACACCCAACTTGTTCTTTTGCAACATGAGTGGATAGAAATAGCATCTCCTAGCTTTGTTTTGAATTTTCACATTCTCCAGCTCAATCAAGGTATGACCAGTTTTCTCCCAGTGGAGATTTTAAATAATGCAGGCTTCACCCCACCCTTCCCCCAACCATGAAGAAGTCACCTCCCCACACATCCTCAAAGCCCAGCATTTTGCAGAAGCTGTTGAAAGTAAGCCAAGGAAGAGTGAAGTTTGTGGTGGAATGGGTGTGTGTGGCCTCAGGCAGTAGTCCCAGAACCCACTGCAGGAGTTTTTGAAAAGCACAGGCTCTGGATCTCATCCCTGACCTGTCCAATGAGAATTGCTGGTGAAAGTGGGGGTATAGCTGATTGAAATGTAGACTTTTGTCAAGGATTTCACATAGTTAGATAGGTGTGGGAAAGATTCTGGAGTTGGACTCACTCCAGAGATCAGGCCAGAACATCTGGGTGCCAGGGTCTGAGGTGTTGACCTTCTGTTCAGGAATTAAACACGCATGCCTAACTTTTGTTCTTGGCATTGAGCTATATAAGGAACGAAGTCATTCTTGTACTTGCCAGGTCTCAGCATTTCCCCTAGGAACAACTCATGTGGAGGTGGGGGAGGGAAAAGAAGGTCTAGCACCTCTGCTCCTAAGGATCAGAAAGGTTCTAGTAGCAGGTGCAAAGGCTTGGAGACACGTTCGGTTCTATAAACTCGGTTCGTCCAAGCATCAACTCTCATTATTCGGTTCTATAAACTCGGTTCGTCCAAGCATCAACTCTCATTACTTGGGGTCAAACGTAGACTCCGAAGGTCTGCCACTGGAGGAGAGCTATAGAGACAGCTTGAACCCCTAAGAGCTACCCCCTCTTCACCTTGCCCAGGTCAGCCCGGTCACTGCAGTATAGCTGCAGTCATGGATGTGCAGGAGAGCAGCCACCCTCACGCAGGGACTAACCCAGGGGGCTATCAGTCAGGGAGGGTTGTGGGAGGCTTTCCTAGACGGAATGCACCAGAAGGCAAGAGCTGGAGCATCTAAGGTGGGAGAAAGGGACAGAAGAAAAATGAACTGATTCCGCCTCATCTCCAACAAGGATGGCAAAAATCTCTCCCGGGCTAAAAATACCTATTTTGAGAATCCCTGTGCGCAGGCGGGTGGCGCGTTCCAGCTGCCGGCCTGGCCCAGGGAGGACTTGGCCGCGGGGCTGCCGATTACACCCAGCTCGGCTGGGATGGCTCCGAGCCGTCTGCCCTGACGTCAGCGAGGCTCCGGGGCCCCGCCGCTGCGAGATAGGCAGCGCGGCCGGGCGCGGGCGCGGCGCTGCTAATCACTCCCAGATGTCCTTAATAGTGGAGATAAAGACGGACAGAGGGCCGGGAATAAATTTGTAATCAGGGTTCTACCATCTGATCATCAAAGCCGTCCAAATGCGGGAGAATTTGAAGGGAGTGTGTGTGTGTGTGTGTGTGTGTGTGTGTGTGTGTGTGTGTGTGTCTAGGGGGGTTGTTGAGGTGGGTGCGCTCCTCAAAGGGAGCTGATTTGGGCAGGGTGGAGCAAGAACAGAAAGGCGTTTGTAACTTCTGTGCACGTGAAAGTCAGATGCCCAGTGCACTTTAATTCGCCTTAACTAAATGGGGTGAAGCAGCAGTGCTTCGAGGCCAGTTAGCAGCAGGCAGACTGTGCACAGTCTTAGTTGCGCAAAGGCTGTCCAGTCCCCAGAAATGGGAGATTGGTTTCCTCTCCTGAGGTTAGCCCCTCTTCCCTCCTCCCTTTCCAGAAACAGTAAAAAATAAAATAAAATAATTCATCCCCTTTTCCACCTCCCAGTAGACAATTCCCCAGGGCAGCCATTCCTTGCATGGATAAACGTTCTCAAGTTTAACTCGAAGTTGCTGGGGCCTCATGTTAGGGCCCCAGTTTCTGAAGTTTTTTCCAAGATCTTTTCTTCTGAAGGATCTAAGAGCTTCCACAAGACAGGGGTCTGTTGCAACCGGAAGACTCTTTAGCACCCCCTCCTTGAGCCAGGATCTGAATCAAAGCAGCTGGGCCCTTTGGAAAGTTGTAGTTTACTTTAGGGCAACGGATCTAGAAAAGCTAGGCAATGTCCAGGTTGAGATTCAGCCTCTACCTGGCATACCTACCAGGTCTCTTTTCTAGATAATCTCCACTTGGCACCAGTCCTTTTTGCCGATCCAAGTGTGTGGGAGTGGTTAGAGAAGAGAAAACTCACTAACATCGAAGGCACTGTTGGTACTTTTTTCTTTTTAAACCCCAGCTATTAAAGAGTACATTTCTTTTTGTATTTTATAGACCAGCAGTACAAATGCAATCTCAGCTTTTGTGTCTTCCTGCGAAATGTACTTTGCAATGTAGTCTTTATGCTGTTGTAACTGGTCTGAAGCTAAAATCCAGGAGGGAGCTGTAGGCCTCTTCTCCCAACCCCCCCACCCCCACCCCACTGCCACTGCTCCCTGTGGTTTTACATTTGAGTCACTCAGTCCTACAAAACCCACCAGGGGAGAATGTGTCAGCTTAAAGATCCCTGCAGAAGGTCCAGGCCTGTATAAGCAAAGGCTAGGGGGAATGCTTGAGCTCTTCTTCATCCCTAAATCTCCATGGGCCTATATTCCAAGGACCCTAAAGCCTGCCTCTCAGGGCCCACTGTACAAAGGTGGAAAGTCTGGCTTCCAGTTCCCTCACACCTGAGGTGGGAACCTCTGTCAGAGGCCCATCCTTCCTGTTCGGCGACCCCCCCCCCCTTATTTATTGACTAACTCACCAGAGGGTAGCTCTTCCTACAGGTTACCAGGGTGAATCCAAGATTTAGAAAGATTTGGTCCCTACCAAATCCGGATGATCTTGTTGTCATGTCTCTCTTGATCAGGAAATATCCTTAAAGCTATTGTCAGTGCCTTGGCTAGAGGTGAAAGTTCTGGAAAAGCGTGATTGGGAGTGGAGCACGTGTGCGTGAGCGCATGCATACACACACACACACACACACACACACACACACACACACACACGGCCCCTCTTGGTAGGTGCTCCAGGGTTATCAGGCACTCGGCCTGCTGAACAGTCTGGGGCCTCGGCTCTGACAGCCAGATCTACCATCAATTTACCTTCCGCTGCCCCCAGCTTCCCATTTAGCTTTTAACGTCAAATCCTGCATTTTTGTTGGCTCCGGCCTGTCTAGAGAGCTTGTGATTTCGCTGCAGGAGTGATTGCTTTTAACAAAATGGCAGCAACCACATTATCCGAGCAATTAAAACAGAGGCTTTTTAGCCAGTCCTGCAAGAGCTTGGGGATTTTTTTTTTTCCTTTTTAAAGCAAAGGAGAAAGGGGTTGGGGGGAGAACTGTGTTGAAGAGCAGTGTGGGAACTGTGAATAAATGCCTGCCCAACAATGACACTGGACTCCCTGGGATTTAGCAACAGTAAGGCAAGGGTATACTAGATGGCGAGAAACCTTGGGCAGGCTGGGATGTTGAGGCTTCAGTGACAGACAATATGAGTGTTTTACAATGCAGTTAGGAGGTTTGGCTACTTGTATTGTTGGGTTTGCTGGTTGTCTGATCACTTGGGTTCTGGGAGGCTTGGATGTCCAGAAAATTTGAGACTTGTGATTCTATTTACTACATGGAAAGAGTCCACAAGAAGCAGGAGAGGAGTCTGGCCTAGGACAGACAGAGGATGGATCTGAAGGACAGATCAAGGGATGTAGGGAGCTGTTCACCTGAAGATTGGATGTGGAAGTCTTCTGGTTCCCCTCTGCTGGTGTGTAATAAGCCAAAGAGAGGGAGAGAAAAAAAAGCTGAACCCTCAGAAATGTATCAGGGTTCAGATGGCACAGATGAGAAACCTAAGACAAAATCACAGGCACCCTCTAGGGTGAAGATTACTCTTTCCCTCCTACTTATCTCCCACCCAGCTCCAGTATTAGAAACCTCAAGGCCTCCACTTCCTGTCTTTCCAAGACTTTGGGAGTCTTGCTTCTTTCACCCCCAGGATCTGCTATTTTCCTCAAGAGGGGATTAAAGTAAAGACTCAAAACGGTGGCTGGTGGCTGGAGAGAGAAGGAACCACTCAGTCAAAGGGACAGGGATCCCGAGAGTAATAGAAGATCAGGGCGCGCCTCCCTCTGCCCCACCTCCCCTGCTATAAACAAAGGCAAGTGTCTGTAAACACAGTCCCGCGCCCACTGCAGCGGCACTGCGCCTGCTGACCCCAGGGGAGAAAGTTCAGATCGCTTTGGCCTAGTTGTTCTAACCCTCGCCCTCAGGGGCGGCGGCGACTCGGACTCAGTCGCCCACAGAAGCTGCCCGCTGAACTACTATTCATGGGTGTCTCAGTGAATTCGCCCAGTCGGTATTCATCGGGCATGGGAATCTCTGGGTGGGGTAAAGTGTCTGCACCCCCAAGCTGAGGTACCAGTGGAAACCCTCTGGCTTGACCCCTCACACCAAATTTACATACACGGCATTGTAGGAAACAAATCACTTTTTAAATATGTTCCACCCTTTTTTTTCTCTCTACCCCCCATCTCTTTCTCCCCTCTCCAGCCTTCTGAGTCTTTTCTGGTGCTTAAGTTTCTCTGGTTCCTCCAGCAGAGATTTCACTTTTAGTCAAGCCCATAGGCAAATGAGGCTTCAGGGACTTCCTCTGGGGAGCTGCTGGGATTCAGGGAGAAGAAGCCTCCTAGGGGGCTAGGTCCCTGGCTGCTGATAGCCAGGGGGAGGGTATCACTTGTGCCTCAGGCGGGAAGACTTGAGGCCACATACTATAAATATGGAGTTCCTTGTAGCTCCTTGTAAATCTAGCCCCCCTCCCTGCTCCCTTTAAATCTGTGGTCATGTTCAAGATTTCTTAGTTGACATAAAATTCCTTGTTACCTAATTAGGGACCCCCCCCAAAAAAAAATCTCTCCACCTCCCTCTCAGGCAGCTTAGATGAAAATTGTCCCAACCTAAGCTCCAAGCAAGCAAGCAAACAGAAAACCTTTGTTTCTACATTCCTTTCCATTTTTCTTTTCATGAAGGAATGCTCGTTCTTTAAGACTACAAACTCTACACTATTTTCAGCAGCTGCAGTAATGCCTGGGATATCCCTCCCATCTCCAAGGAAAAGGCACATGGAGATTAAAAAAATACATACACATACACACACACACACACACACACACACACACCCCAAAGCCCAGGCCCCTTAGTTGATCATAAGAAAACAAGATACTTCTCCATCTTTTGAGTGAATCTCAAGAGACTTTTTTCTCCATCTTCTACTTTCCTTCCAAAGACTGCACTGTATTCGCCTTTTACCAGCAGATAGAGGGGATGGTGGGGGAGGAAAGAGTGGGACAGAGACCAGTGAAGCATTTTCACCAACAGCACTTCTTTGTAAAGCAGCCCCAGAGGTGAGAAGGAAACTCACACAGTTGCTTGTTCAGAATCACTGACTCAAATAAAGTTAGAGGCCATTGTGATAATTTAGTTTACTTCTGAATATCTTAAATATTATGAAAACAAGTATAACAGCTTTGTTTTCAAAATCAAAACTCTTTTGAGGTATCAACCATTAAAAGAGTAGGATTTTGTAAAAAAAAAAAAAACACACAGTGGTTTATTGAATACTTACAACGTTTACACCTTCAAAATTAATTAACTTCCACTTAGCTTTAGAGGACGGAAGTGCACAAAACAAATAGCCGTTGGAAACACTTTTTGAAGAGGGAACAACCACAGATGAAATGACAGCACTAGATACCGACCCCAAACGGAAGGATTAACAGCTCCGTTTTCAGCTTTGAAATAAAATTTTATAATCTCAGGAATATTTATATCCAAAGGCCAGGTATTAAAGATACACTTCACATACATATTATTGTCTGCTGTCTTTTACCTGGTAAGGGCTGGGATGGTGGAGAGTGGGCAACTGCAGGCGTCTACACAGCCAAGAGGGAACATTCACACAGAGACTCTATGAGACGATGGGATCCCTTACCACATGGGGGTGTCCTCTTCATATTAAAATATGGAATGCTTTTCTTCAAATATCCACTTTTTTTTGGAGGTGGGGAGGAAGGGAATCGGATGGATGCCTCAAAGGGGAGCAAAGAGTGGGGAGGCAAATTGCACATAAATAAACCGGATGATTCCAAATGCAAGAAGTCAGAGCGAAGATCCCGGAGAGCTTCTCAGGGGGTCCTGGGCCTTCGGTTGGCTCCCAAGCCCCGGCTCCTGCGTGCTCTCTTCTCCTCCTCCTTTTCATTGCTTGAGCTCCAGGGCCCACACATGCTGTGGCCAGCCCGTCCGTCCTTTGGTTTTCTTGTCGTTGCTGCTCACTGTGCTTTTCAAGATTTCATTCTGGGCAGAGAAGAGGCGAGGGGGGCAGGAAAGGGAAATTAAAAAAGAAATTCAGGGAAGAGAGCTATTCTCCACCGCCCCCAGTACTTCCCGCTTTATAGGAGCCAACTAGAGAGGGAAGCAGAGTGGTTTCTGGTCTCAGCCCCCGCAGGAAATCTATGCTCCGTCAGTGGATAGGCAAATTGGGAAACAACCACCCAGGTTTCTAGTCACTTTTGGAGGAGCTGGAAATAATTCTCTGCAGGGGCTCGAGGGAAATCTGGTTTCCCTGTTTCCAGTCCCAGCAGCGTGTTCTAGGTAAGATGGGATGCCTGGGCCTGAAGGCTTGCAGCTCTTGGCCTCTTGGACTCTGCAGGGCCTCTCCACCAATGCCTGGTTGTTCCATAGGTTGCTGGAGTAAGTGACCAAAACACCACAGGCCCAAAAGAAGCCAAAAAAAAAAAAAAAAAAAACTTCCACAAATAGAATTATTTTTTCAGGCGCTTTATGGCAAAAATCCCTGTTCTAAACACTACCCCTGGAGCACTTGGTGGGAACCTGAGGAAAATTTAATTTTCAAGGATAATTATGTGTTAGTCTTGACAACAATAATAGTAACCATAACTATAGTTACTTTCTGATCTTAGAAGGTACATGTTCATGCAAGTAAAACTAGAAACCCCTACGAAGTGGAACCCTCTGGAAAGTTACATTTTAATCTCGTGGCCAAAAAGAAACTGGAGCTGCATTTCTGAAGTTAAAGCTATTTACTTTATGTTCACTTTACATCTTTCGGGCATAGCAGCAAGAATCATAAAACGCTCTTGGAACTGGCAGTAACCTCGTTCTCAAAAGAGGGGAATATGTTCAATGGTGAAATAATTGGGAGAGCGTTTATGGATGACTAGCTTGAGACACATCTGAATGCCAAATCGAACTGGAAGCCAAATGAAGGTTCTAACGGACCCAGAATGAAGTGACCCGGCCAGAGTCACCGGCAGATCAATGGCTACCGAGAGTCCGCGAGTTCCGCAGTAAGTGCCTGGTGGAATAAGGATAACCTGGAGGATCCCTCTTAACCTCTACCTCCTCCTCCAGAGACACCCCTTCCTCCCCCAGCCCTTGTGCTTCTGTGGGAAAACAGCCGAAACGCAACCTGGTACAAACTACTTAGGGCCAGGACGCTGCCTGCGCCAGGGCGCAGGCCATCAGGCCGCTACTCAGGCCAAATGAAAAGGGACCCGAACCATCGGTGCTCCGAAACCCACATGCCCGCTGCCCCCAGGTACTGACCAGCTCCTTCTTCCTCTTCTCTTCTTTCACATCAGTCTTCTTGATTTCCGCCTTGAAGGCCTCCGCCTCGCCATTCTGGTCGTCCTTGGCCAGCAGGTCCATGAGGTAGGCGATGTAGCTGGTGGCCAGGCGCAGCGTCTTGATCTTGGAGAGTTTGGTGTCGGCGGGCACATTGGGGATGCACTCGCGCAGCTCGGCGAAGGCGCTGTTGATGCTCTGAGTCCTGCGCCGCTCTTTGCGGTTGGCGGTGCCCCGGCGCTTCACCGGCCGCGGCCCCCCCAAGCCCGGGGGCCCGGCACCCGGAGGCACCCCCCCGTAATGGGAGTGGTCCAGGCCCGCGGCGCCGCTGGCGTACTCAGGGCTGTAGGACAGGGCCATGCTGTAGTCGGGGGGCGACATCTCCGGGTGACCGATGAGCCAGCCGTGGAAGTAGGGGTTCTCCTCGTGGCTGCAGCGACTGGCGGCTGCGGCGGCAGCGGCGGCGGCGGCGGCGGCGAACGGATAACCCTCATGGTGCACCACCGGGTGGTGGGGGAAGCCCCCCACCAGACTCATCTCGCCCTCCGCGCCCCTCCAAGCGCTCCAGCGCGCGCGCAGCCCCGCGGTGCCCTCGGCCCGGGCCCCCGCTTCGGAGCTTGGTGGCCTCCCCCACCCCCCACCCCCCAGCCCCCGGGCGCCGGGGCCGGCCCGGCAGGCGCAGAGGGGGCCGCTGCAGCCCGGGCCCCGGCCCCGGCCCTGCGCCTGGCCAGCAGTGTCCGGCTCAGCAGCGCTGCGGCCGCCGGCTCCCCATGGGGGGCGGCGAGCTGGTCCCGGCACGGTGCGTCCTTGTCTGCAGCCGCCGCCGCCTCGGGTTCGTGCCTCGCTCCACGACCCGCGCGCTAACCCCTGCTTCTCGGGCTGATGCAGGGGGGCAGGGTCCTCCTGTGTTCATGCAAAGGTGCCCCAGAGGCTGCTTCTGGCACTCCCGGATCTCCACGCCTCAGTTCTGTCCTTGGCACGAAAGCTCACTCGGAGTCCGGGCTGCCCTAAGAGCCGGCCCGGCTCTGCAGAGAGGTGGCGGGGTCGCCTGCTCGTTGTGAAGCTACCTCCAGGCGACCCTCCCTTTCCCGCCTCTTCCCCTCCCCCCACCAGCCCGTTTTGGGTTCTTGGGCGCTTATTGTTTTAATTGAAAAAAAAAAATTTTTTTTTGGTGGTTGTTTTTGTCCTGGGATGTGATTTTTAGCTGCAAGTAACGTGTCCTCGCTCCTCTAGGGCTCCCTCGCAGGGTTTTCAGAGAGGTCTCAGTGCATCCATTTTCTCAGATCCTCTCCTTCTTTCGGGTAAGGATCTGGGGCCTTCAAGACGCCTAAGGGCGCGCAGGCAGCGGGTCGGGCTGTCCAAAGGGTCTGTGTGGAGTCCGAGGGAGCTCCTGGGTGGCAGCGACAGCGGTGCTCCGAGACTGGACGCCGAGAGGGGAGCAAGAAGATTTTCCCAGCAAGATCTCCATGTAGAGCTACATCTTTAGAGCCGCTCGGGTTAATATATGTCGTCAGAGGCGCCCCACGCCAATCCCGGGGCGGCGGGGGCGGTGCCTCGCTCTCTCCGCAATAAAACTTTTTGATGTCCTCCTTGCTAATTGCTGAGGTCCTCTCCCAGGATTGGCTACTCCTTCATAACCATAAGATAATTAAAACGGGGGTGGGGGAGAGAGTAAAAAAAAACCTTTTTATCAGTCAGAGGTTAATGCAAGTGTTTAGCAGATGCTTCGCTATTAAAATATCCCCTACCCCCACCCCCCAGTCTCAAAATTTGAAGAATTTCAAGTCAGGTACAGTATTATTGCGCTTTCTTTTCTGGTTAAAGAAATAATAATTACAAAAAAGGGCGGCAAGTTTTGCATTTCGGAATTTCTGGTAGGTAACCGAGGCTAGGAAATAGCCGACGGCCTCGAGCAGTTTGGAGCCGGCCCTGGAGCAGTGGTAGTCAATGACCGGGCGCCCCCCCAAAGAAGAGGCAGGGAGCCGGTGCTGACTTCTGCAGATGCAGGTTTGGGGCGTTGCACCAGGAGGCTGCTCTGTTGACCTGGGCACAGGCTGCAAACGCCCTTTTTTCAGGTCCCCTATTTCCCCACCAAGTTACCCGGGCCTGGACCATCTAGAGTGGCTGGGGTAGTTGTGACTGCAGTTAGAGGTCATGGTTGAGACCCACGAACCAACGGCCCAGCCGATTGTAACCGCTCTCCATTCCTTATTTTCCAGGGTCCTCAGCCTCAACAAACTCCTTCAGGGTGCAGGCACCCCGAATTGATGGTGTGGCCAGGATTGGTGTTCCACTGGTTTAACTAGCCTGTTTGGTAAGTAACTGAATATTTTTTACAGCGTGTTCAGAGCTTATTTTCCAGTTTTTATGAACAAACATATAAATATAGCTTCGCATTCCTGACTTGCCCATAAAAGCGGGCATCTGTGAAAGCAGGTTTAGTTATCGGAGGGGAACCATTAAACACCAGTTTAAGAGGCAGGCCCGCAGGACAACTCGTGGATGTTTAGACTGGCTTTGGTGATCTTGAATGCATTAGAACGAGGGAAAATAGATCTTCTCTTGTAAGTCACCATAGATCTTCTCTTGTAAGTCACCAGCGGGCCTGGGGCACCGGGGCGGTGGCGCCCGCGTGGCGTGAGCGTCTTGGGAAGGTGTACAAGTGGGAGTCCGGTTGGTGGAGCTGAAAGTCATCCCCTAGGGCTTCTCTAGGAACTTTGAGGGGTGGCGGCTGTGTAGGTGAGGATTCTGTCTTATCGGAGTTCTGTGTGGAAACCGGTGTCAAGAGAAGTCCGTGGGGTGGTGACTTTAGAGGGAGCCACACTTGATGGGCCTGACTGGGGTCACACAGGGGAGACCAAAAAATGCAATCACTCTTTGGAGACCAGCAGAATCAAGCTCCCGGGAGGACAGTTCTTTAATTCTCAAAGGATTTTTGGGGTTTGCAGGGAGAGGGTGAGGGAAAGGGGTGCTCATATTTCCCAGAGACTGGGCCAACGGGACTGCCATTAACCCCTTGGCCTTGGCAAAAGTATTGAGAAATAGTTTTTAGTTTGGCAACTAGTTAGGCCCTAGAAGTGAGAAAGGAACCCAGGGAAACAATCAGGACCCAAGCTGGTACCCCAGGAGTTCTCCCCTCAGGGAATCAATTTTCCAGATGCCTCTCAGCTATCTTGAGACAGCAGTAAAGGGGTGGGATTGGAAGATGCTAGTTTCCTTGTTTAGTTGCAAGCATTTGCGTTTGGGCTTAGAACAAGATTGCCACCATAAGCCTGAACCCCTAAATTGAGTGGGTTTTCTGTTTTGAGTACAAGGGAGAGTCTTTGAAAGATCTTATTCTCTAAGGAGAGAATATAGATAGTGTGGTCAGGGCTCTGTTTACATTTTCACTGAGGAGGCAAAATCTAAATGTGTACAAGCTGGTAGTTCATCTTCTGATATTTGATACATATTTATTTATTTATTTTTTACAATTCTGTTTATAAAAAATATAGCTAGGCCCTGGGAACAGGTCAACAAAGTAAGCTGGCAATATCCAGGCTGGAAATGGATAGAAATTCAGGCAAAGTGTTTTAAGGACAGAAAGGAGAGTGAAGAGAATAGGCAGAGTACCAAGTTTGGGATGTGCACTGGAGGTGAGTTACCCCCATGGCCAAAACTTCAAAACTGGTGCCCTCTTTTTGTCTTTCTCATGCTTTTTTTAAATGGAAGCAAGCAGACAAAGACTGTAGAATCCCTTCAAGGTTCCAGCTAGCATGGTAAGTGATAAAAGAGATGGACAACATTGTACAGAAAAAGTCGTAAAAGATGCTAATCTGCACATCAGTGCCTCCTGACCATGCCATTATTGGTTAATTGGTGCAGTCCAAGGGGTTAGGACTTCATGCAGCCAAACAGAGATTGGAGCCCTAGAAAGGTGTCTTGGCAACAGGGAACCACTGGATGTACTTTAGTGCCATCAAGTGTAGCTCCTGACTCAGAAAGACCAGGCTTAGTCTGAACTCCACTCTGGATGCATAATAAAATGCTGCCACATTTTCTTAGTGTCTTCTTTGACACTACTTTATCTATCTATCTATCTATCTATCTATCTATCTATCTATCTACCTCCACATTAAGTGGTATGCTGGGTTAGCCTGCTGCTTTGCAAAACTGTTAGACAAAGATTACTATGTCAAGTTTGCTACCCATCCAGGTGGCCTGAGCATTTTGGGATTAATGGTGATGGTGATGGTGATAGTGATGATGATGATGATGATGGTGGTGATGATAGGGGGGAGAAAAAAGAAAGGGAGGAGGGGGGAGAAAAAAGAAAGGGAGGAGGATGTAGTTCCCAGTTTAGATGTGAGAACTGCTGGGTCTGGTTAGAGTGACCAGTCTGGGTCTGGTTAATGCTCCCAAAGGCTGCATGTTCTAAGTACCCAAATGACCCATGGGCTGGGGTTGCCTAGCCAGTGCATACTTCCCACCTCCCTCTCCCTCTCCCTCTCCCTCTCCCTCTCCCTCTCCCTCTCCCTCTCCCTCTCCCTCTCCCTCTCCCTCTCCCTCTCCCTCTCTTTTTGTCTTCAATCCCAGGCCTAGATGCAGTCAGATTTACATAGGCTGGCTGCCAGGAACCCACTTCACATGGGAACAGTTCCACTTGGGAGTGGTGGTAGGGTGTCTCTTCTTGGTCTTCACTGGAGTTCACAGTATACATTGTGTTACATCTGTCTCTAGCTAAACAACCAGGCCCACATTCAAACTCTTATTTTGTGTCCATGACTCTCATTTCTTTTGCTTCACTCCTACCTTTTCCCCAGAAAGAGTCAAAGAGGATGGGAGAAGTCCCTGGCTAAACTTTTGATCTTTTTAAGGTGACTTTTTTTTTTTTTTTACAATCAATCTGGTTTAAACTAAATATTAAAAAAGAATTTGCTTTTTTATTTTTTAGGGAAAATAGATATTTTGAAGGCTTTTGTCATTTCAAAGGCAAGGGCAGCATGTGACTTTTACTCATGAAAACTCCATGTAAACTAGGCCTGAAAAGAACCAGGCCAGAGACCATACACACCTTTTGTTTACAGTAATTAAGAAATTTAGCTGGGGCTGGGTGGTGGCGCACCTGGTTGAGCGCATGTGTTGCAATGCACAAGGGCCCAGGTTCAAGCCCCCAGTCCCCACCTGCAGGGGGAAAGCTTTGCGAGTGGTAAGCAGGGTTGCAGGTGTCTTTCTGTCTCTTTGCCTCTCTGTCTCTCCCTTCCGCTCGATTTCTGACTGTCTCTATACAATAAATAAATTAAAATTAAAAAAAAGAAATTTAGCTAATTCCCTTCATAATTTTTTTAGATCTTATTTTACCTTATGTTTCCAACTTAGTAGAAGTATTGTGTGTTCGCCCAAAATATCTATAGTGATGCTCTTATCTAATGTGAGAGTCCTTGAAAACACCGGGAACACCCAAAAGATCACTAGTCCCAGAAGGGACCAGAAAAAGTGATATGTTCTTGAGGCAGGAACCTTCATTATAAAGGAGACTTCTAGTGAGCCTCTGTTGGTTTTGAATTCCTGCCTGTACTAGGATGGGAATGAGTGTCTTACATGCTAGACACCTAGTCCCAGAACCTTTAGCACATCTAGAATAAGGCACATTTCCTAAGTGTAGCCAGGGTCTTCTGCTGACTGGGTGAGCACCGCTCAGCTCTGGCTTATGGCAGTGTGGGGTATTGAACCTGGGACTAGAGAGCCTCAGGCATGAAAGTCTCTTTGCATAATCATTATGCTATACTTCCACCCGATATAGTCTTCTTACTTATGTTCCTTTTGGCAACTAGTTGTCAACAGACAGCCTCCAGAAGCTTGCCGCTGCTCACAGTGCAAGCAGGCTCCAGTTGGATTGGACTTTCATATCCGTTTCAAAAATCAAGGGCAGGAAAAGCTGCTCTGAGCCCTTATGAGGTTTTGTTTCTTTTCTGAAATTTCTTCTTGGCTTTGGGACTTTGGTTGGGGTATTTTGTCAGCATATCTTTCTTTCTGGTCCACAGCAGGTCTGTGGCTGTGGGGGGCAGGGAATGACCAAGTACAGTGATTTTAATTAAGGTGGTAAGGGGTGGAGTGGGGAAGAGGCTGGTGGCCTGAGATCTCCTCTGTCTCCCTTTTGACTAGGGGACATTTAGGTCAATGACCAAAGCAGGACTTTCTTGATGCCTAAAAAAATCCCTTTTTCTTCATTTCCTCCTCCTTCCTCTCTTCATTCCTTCTCTCCCTTCTAATTTGCCTTTCAGCAATATTTGAATTGAAACTTTTCTTTCTTTCTTTCTTTCCTCTTTCTTTCTTTCTTTCTTTCTTTCTTTCTTTCTTTCTTTCTTTCTTTCTTTCTGTGTTTCTTTTATTTAGCATCATTGGACCTTGTTCTGAGCAAGCAAACAACAAGATTGGCCCACCCTCATGTCTTTAAGAAAAAATCATTAAACATGATTAATATAGGTTATGTAAAATTGATAGAGAACATTGTATATTTTTGGGTGCCCAAAACAGAAAAAAAAAAAAATCTTAATAGCCATGAGCACAGGCAGTGGGAATTAACACTTTTTTCAAATGATCAATGACCAGGTCCCCATATTAGTTGGCATATATGTTGCTGCTCAGGTTTTGTTGACAAGGGAGAGCTAAACACTTTGCCACTTTGCCAGGTATTCGATTCTGTCTGTAAAGCTAAAGCATTCATTTAGATTAAGGGGAACTAGAGATAATGCATGTGGAAAGGCCTCACCAAAGGCAGTGTGGCTTATCTATGGGAGGCATCATTAATGCCCTTAGACTGGTGCCAAGAAGTAAGGTATATTTGATCTTTGTTTCAAGAACAAACTCTTTTTTTTTTTTAACAAAATATAGATAATAAATAAAATTATAGTTTGAGTTCAGAGTACAAGAAAACAAGCACCACAGAATTTGTGCACTACGCATTTGCTTTCTTGTCTCAAGTACACTAGCAACATTTTCTTCTAACCCGGGAGGAAAGCAGTCAACATTCAGACGCGAGCAGAATTTTGATTTTGTACCCATGTTCTATGGAAACAGTGAGAAATATACTTCAATTAGTTTGCTGTATGGTCTGGGGTTCAGGATATAATACAGAAGGGAAGGACAAGTCAGAAAAATGAGGATTTGGAGGAACCATTTATGTGACTGAAGGATTTGCTCAGGACTTGAAACCCTTTCCATTCCTAGTTCTAACCAGAGCTGTGTGCATTCCAGGGAAGAAGCCCTGTTCTAAAGTTTACTTTACAAACTCACTTAGGTGGATTTCTTGAACTCTGGTAGTTTCTTCCCAACAGTTCCTACTTTCTTTTAGGATCTTTATTTCTGAACAAGGGACCTGAGCCAGGATGGTTAGGTTTCAGGTTAACAAAAAGAAACACTTTTATTGTCAATATTAATGGCAAACCTCGGATTTTTACAAGGCTGAGGTTTAGCAGCAGGAGTAGATCAAAAGCAGGTTGGCTTGATTTTTCAATATTCTCTGGAGCTTAGACAATTAACTGCAATTTTGCTTCTAATGAAACAACACACACACACACACACACACACACACACACACACACTTACAAAATGCTCAAGTTAGTCTTTCTGCAGTGACTTTTTAAACCTATTGTACAAGTGAGTATTTAATAAATTTGTCTACCTAACACAAGTTGAGTTTTGAAGGAAACCTCCTTAAGAAAATGTGTGAGCAAAGTGTCTTCATTTGCAATGCCAGGAGCTGGTTTCTATATGCATTCCAGGCTGGCCTTTCTGGCTGGGTGAGGATCCGGCAGACTGAGGTCTCCCTGGTAATTTGGGTACACCGAGTCTCCAGTTAATGATAGATAATCAGCCTTTGGGTCATTCGGTCATTCTCTTATTACAAACCCCTCCTGCTCTCTCTGATCTCCTTTCAAACTAAATTTCACACAAACAAATAAAGCAAGACAGGGACAAGTTCTTAAAAAAGGAGGGAGGGAAGGAGGGAGGGAGGAGAGAAATATTAGAAACTCCTGATACAGAACTCTAAACAAGGAAAGGCAAACTAAAAGAAGATAGGAAAGAACATCTTATCAAAATGAACATGTTGTGTACAAGACATTAAATGAAAAGGCTCTGGTTTCTGTTAAAGTGACAGAAAATTAAAATAAAAATAATTGCAGGCAGAAAAGTTATAATATAAACAGAGAAGGCAGGATGCTTGCTGGGAATGCGCAGCACCAGGAGGCTAATGTGTTGCTGCAGATTATGTATCTAAAACATGATTGGAGAGACTATTTTGTCCTGTTTTTCAAAAGAGAATGGCTTTTCTTTTTAATACTTGTGTGAGTGCCCACTTCACACAGGCTAAAAAGTTGAGGAACAAAACATGGAGTTGCATTCTGCTTGCAAAGCCTCCAATTTCAAATAAAGGAAATGCATGCAAAAAAAGAAGGCTAATTTTATTCAGAACACATTTGAAAGTTTCACTAAATTAGTGTGACTAATGCTCTTCCTTTCTCCCTTCTCCTTCCTTCTTTCATTCCTCCCTTCCTCCCTTCCTTCCTCTCTTGCTCCTTTCCTCCCTCCCTTCTTTTTCCCTGGCAGAAGGTTAGGATCATTCTTGGGCAACTACAACCAAAACTAGTTCTCTCATTCTCCCTCTCACCCCACCCCATGCTATGGTGGTGGGGTGTCATTATTGTTCCAGTTCACATCTTCCTGCAACTCCAGAAACACTAATTTCACTATGTCCAAAGTACATCGCTAAGCAGATTCCTCTATGGAAAGTGTAGGAATATGGAACATTAATAGTTATTAGCTTTGGTGAGAGTGCCCCAGCACCATATTCTTGCCCCTGCTTTTGACAGTACATTTTGGCCCAAGTTCAGGGCTCTAGCAGGGTCAGAGTCTAGATGAGGTTACCAAACTCTTGAGTTTTTAGTCCTAAAAGAGATTGGAACAGAACTTGAGTTAGAGGGACATCAGGAGTCAGAGGGCCATCAGGAGTTAGAGGGACATCTGGGAGATGGCACCTGGCAGCAGGTGTGACTCCCATTTTTTTTTTTTCTAATTGTGGATCTGACACATCTACTTGTCAACACCATCAAAAACAATCCTTCTTAACTTATATGTTAAATAATATAACACTTCTTTGTTTTTCCTAGGTCCAGTTTCAATATCACCTACTTCAGGAAGCCTCCTCTAACCCCTAAATCATGTCTCCTTTCGGGTGCTCTTTCGTGTTCTCTTTGGCAGATCTCTGGGTACCTCCTGTTACTGCCGAGTCACAGTCAATGCACTGCACCCAGTAGGTAATGACAGAAACCAGCGAATTCTGCAAACTCCTATTGCAATCAGATTAGTTGTCCTTATTTTGAAAGTGACTACAGCTAGAAGAAGAGTTAGACTTCGTCCATCAGAGAACAAACAGGTCTTCATTTCTAAGCCCCCTGGAGAACCAAGACGTTTTGCACTGGATAGATCATACTTGTGATAGCTCTGCATCCTGTTCTGCATACTGGAATGACAGACTCATCCCTGGCCTGGCCTTCCGGAAACCCACCCTCCACGCCACACCGCCCCGCCCCTCTCCACCCCTTCCAGCTCAGCATAGCTCCGCCGGGCGAACTCTTCCTGCTTAGATTGGCTGCTTGACCTGAGACCTGCTTGGAACCTTAGTTTTCCCATCTGGAAGATGGGGGTAATGGCGTGGACCTCGAAGGCGTGTGGGGGAGGATAAGATGAGATCCAGGTAGACGCAAGAGCCCAACATCCAGACTGTGATCAATAAATATCCATGTGTTTTCCCTTTTCACCCCTACCTTTTTTGACTTCTTGCCCTCCTTTCTAGCTACTCAAAGACCCAGCCCAGATGCCGCAGGCTGGCATTTCCTGCACTTCCTCCCGCTGGTGCTGGCTGGTCGAGCTGGGGGCTTCCAGCTGCGAATTGGAGGCACGGTAATACCTCAATATTTGCAGGGCGGTGGGCAATAGAAAAATGAAAGGTCCGGCTGCGACCTCGGCCCAGGAATGCTAGGGGACCTGAGCAATCCGTCACAGCAGCCACACTACTCCCCGCCCCACCCCACCCCACCCCATTTAGACTGTCAACCCTCCCCCTTCACCCCCCCCCATGCAGCTGCATGGCCTGCTGAACCGCCCCTTCCATTTAGGTTCAGTTCTAATTTTGACCCTCAGATCCCTTTCGGTTCCGGTCATGGAGGAGGCCCGGCCTCCCTCGCCCAGGCCGAGTACGTTACTAGGAGGAAGTCACCTTTTCGGGGTGGAATGCCCCCCTCCCCCCAAGCTTGACTCCTATGACTTTCCTCTCGAGGCGGGCAGGAAGGGGTTAACCGCGCCCCCTCCCCAGCCCGCGCCCCAGCAGCGCGCCCCCAGTGCAGGCGAAGGCCGCGGCCGCTTCCCTCCCGAGGTCTCATTAGGGAAAAGCCTCACCGCTATTTTCAACATTTCCTCAATCAAGTGCCTTTAAATAGAGCTGCATAAACAATTTGGCGGCAAAAAGCGTAGATCTTGTCACGATCGAGACCAATCCAATATTTCAGCCTTGTTTGCTTTGCAATTACGGGGCTGGATTGTGGCTGCGCTGCCACCAGGGCAAACGCGCAGCCGGCGGTGCTCTCCTGGACCCCCTTGCCGGGCGGAGGCTGCGGCTCGCATAGTCCCTGCAGGGAGACCCAGTGGTGCCGCCGAGGGAGGTGGCATCTGGGCCCCCAGACGGCCGAACCTTCCCAGTCCACGGGCACCTGGAGCAGAGATCTGTGTTCCCGGAGGCCGACCGTCCCGCCCAGACCCACTTCCAGACATGAGCCATTGAGGTGTACTCAATAATAAAATGAGATTGCGCGTCTGGGTCTGGAAATCCCTTCTAGTCAGAGCCCTTACCCAACCCCCTTCCCTTCTCTCTACTCCCCACTCTTTTCCTTCTTGCATCCCAGTGCCATTAAAAAAAATAAATAAAAGTTTTGTTAGCAGTTCCCAAGTTTCCCCTTCGCTCGTATTGTTAAAGTGCTAGTATGGTTTTTGTATTTCCCCGTACCTGCTTGTTCTTATTAGACTTTTTTTGGTACAAAGTCGCGTAAACACTGCTTCAAGGAAGAGTTAACACTCCCAGCCCTTGGGAAGGGCGACCAGCAGGCTCTTGGTAGTCCCCCATGTCCTCCTTTAATTCAGGCAGGAAGAGATATTTCAGTAAACCCGTCCCTGGATACGTTCGCTCCAGGCTCTAGCCCGTGTAGTTTGTATCAGCAGTGAACAGAAGTTGTTAACTCAAGTCTGGTTCTATGCCTTATATTTCACAGACAATTAAATCTTAGCGGCTATATAACACAATTGTAATACGTATGTACTCTGCTCTCTATTGAGTACTTTTTAAAAGTAAAAGAGAAAAAAAACAATTACTACATTTCAAAAGAAGAATATGTTAAGTCCCTTTTTAATGGATTATCTGCGTAAGTGGAAACAACATGATTTAAATCCTCAGAAACCCCGCCCCACCCCCCTTCGCCTCCGTTTCAGGCAACGCTGAAGTTAGACAGAAACTACCACTTTTTTTAAAACACATATTCTCCATGTCCTAGGGTGGGGAGGGACCCGCATTTATTACATTCAATTTATACTCTAGGACTTCACACTCCACTATGACCCATGTAGCAAACGTGACAAGGATTATGAAATTATTAGCTCCGGGATGTGAAGTCTACTTTTCACTTGATTTCCAGAAGGATGAACATGACTTGGGTAATTGTTATGTGATTTCATGCTACTTTCTAGATGACTACTCATTTACCTTTCATTATCAACTTCTGCAAGGAGGTGGGAAGTCTGTGACAGAGAAATATTTTTATGACACTATGCAGTGCATGTTAACATTTGTTTCTTTATTATCTAAATATATGTTAGGTGTGTACCAACATTTGTTGGCTGGTGACAGTAAAATGAATTCATAGTGAGCCTGAGAAAATTGTATAATGGCTGTGTCTGAAACTTTGAAGTTCCAGGTTCAATCCCTGGCATCACCATAAAGCAGAGCTAAGCAGTGCTTTGGTAGAGAAAGAGGGAGGGAGGGAGGGAGAGAGGGAGAGAGAGGGAGAGAGAGAGAGAGAGAGAGAGAGAGAAAGAGGGACTCTAGTCAAATTAATAGTCTCTTCTAGTTTGACTTTTTTTTTTTTTTGGTCTCTAGATATCCAGAACTTCTACGCTCTTCTGGATCGCCCTCCTTTTGCATTATTTTGGTTCTCAATTTACTTAAAGCAAGCTACAGAAACAGTATGTTTCATAAAATTGTACAAACCCACAGAATATTTAAATTTCAGAAGTCATTTCTATTCATGCAATTTTTTTTTATTGCTTTAGCTTTTCAAGAAATAGGATTCAATAGGCAGAAGGGTTGTTATTTCATAGGAATTCTCTTTTCCAACAAAAAAATTTGGTCTGGCATATTATTCAGTGCACAGATTATAATATTACTTTCATGTGTGTTAATCTGTTTAGTACTAAAACTGCTAGAGAGTCTTAACTGTTAGCATGTTTTACCACACCAGTTTCAAATGGGTGATCTCAGATAATTATGAGGATTGTGATGTTAATCTCACATTAAGTGAACAACTATGGAAATAACTTTAGAGCATTATTACTCTTATATAAATGCCAACAAACACAATTGTAAGGGGAACACGATTACCTTTTATCTGACTTTATCTTCTAAGGATATGGTTACATTTATTTTTTAAAAAAAATCAGAGCAGTTTTCAATTACTTTTTAACAGAAGTTTTTTTTTTACCATGACATTTTGCAATGCCTATAAACCACTGCAACTTTGTAGTGACAGATATATATATATTTACATTGTTATTCATTAGCCCCTTTGCAAATTCAACAAAGCAGAATAATATACAAACTTCAAAATATAAGGAACAATTATTAGGTTCTACATATTTATTTAGGTGAGCCAAATGTTATTAAAATTAAAAACATGTGCCTGGAATAGAATTTTTTTTTAAGAATTCTTTTTTAGATGCACAGTTATTATTTTTTAAACCAACTCAGATTTTTAAGCACTGACTTTTCCCTTTAAACAGGCATTGCATTGTTTTAAACAGTAGCTCCTGGAACAATACTACCCTTAGTATTTTTAGACTTCCAAACAACAATTGGAATTGGATAAATGCTTTCAGCTGGGAGCACTTTCTTAATACCTTTGTAGGTAATAGTGTTCCCTATTTGTACCGGGTAACAAACAGACAGTGCATTGGACAGACAACCCACTTTGCTGAATCAACCAGAAAAAAATTCTGTTAAAATTAAATGAAATCTGAGAAAATGAATAAACAGTTTTCCCCCTAACTACAATTACAAAATGATGCCAGAAAGAGGGGGAAAAAGCAACAACAACAACAAAACCAAAAAAAAAAATAACCAAACAGGCTTCAGCTCAGAAATATAAAATCTGAAAAAAAAAGTTTGTAAAAACTGCCTTTTTACCTAATGAACAAGGGACCTATGAATTGGGAACATATAAGCAAACAGATTGTATTTTTTCTTAAATCTTTAAAAGAGTTTATTTTTTTTCCCCCCTCAGTGGATGAAGCTGAGTGAAGGAAACATTTGCAAATTCTTAAATATTGGAACATACTACTCTGATATTGAATTTTAGTTTAAATACTACTGTTCTTCTTGAATGAATGCATGTTATAATTGGTGTTAAAAAGCATTCAGTTTTTAAATGAATGTAAAACTGCAATAATAAAGCATACCCATGAGTTCGTTTCCAGGAGTTCCAACTTGATGAGAAAAAAGTGACAAAACCAAACAGAAGCCTTTCCAGGAACTCTGACAACCTTAACTATTATTAATCTGAGATAAAACAGGAAACTGATTCCTAACATTCCTAGTAATTCTTTCTGCTTTTTCAAATACCATGAAGTTCTATGCATTTTATATTATTCAAGTAAGTGGATGCCAGCAATAAAATTACAGAATCTAATCAAATGACTGTTTTTACTTTATTACAAAAATACAGATTGCATATGGGCTATTAGATTGCTAGTTGTTTGTTGACTTTTTCTTTTTCCAGATAGACGTTCAATGAAGTGTCTGAAAGGTAAATATGATGGTTATCAAAGACAATATAGTTATGGTAACAAAGTGGCTGCTGAGTCTGTGTGATGTGGACTTGTGTTTTGTGAATTACAATGCTATTAAAAATCATGACCTAGGTATTTGCTATAAGGATATCTGAGAGGAGAAATTCAAGAGCCCTTAACTTTCACAAGCAAGAACACCTAATCAGGTAAGGGAATTTACTCTTGAAGAATGTCTCTTGAGATTGGCATTTTCCACTATCTCCTGATTTCTATTTGCTGTATTTTACAAAAAAAAAAAAAATGAAATTAAGAGTGACTGCAACTGACTGGGTTTTTCTTTCCTTAAATACATTGATATACCTTAATGTAGCTGCAGAATGACTAAAAAGTTAAGTCACATGTTCTTTTAATTTTATTTTTTTTCTCATTGGTAATTAAATAGTTGGAAATATCTGAATTGTCACCACTAATTTTCTTCTCATTGCCTTGAATGTAATTTAAAACCTCAGATACAATTTATTTATTTACTTATTTATATATTTATGTATTTATATAGCAGGGTTATCATGGGGCTTGGTGCTACCAGCACTGGGGATACACAGATCCCTCTGATCCCTGTGGCCATTCCCCCCCCCCCTTTCTATTTTATTGACTAGGACAGAATGATTGAGAGAGAAGGGGGAGATTGAAAGGGAGAGAGAAATAGTGATACCAGAAAGCTTACTTCACTGCTTATTAAGTGTCCCACTCTGCAGGTGGGAGTAGGGCTCAAACCCAGGTATTGAGCATGGTAGTATGTGTGTTTAACCAGGTGTGTTACTGCCTGGTTCTCAAAACCTCAGGTACTTTAGAAAATAGTAAGTCCTATACATTGTTGTATTGTTTAATTGTTTATGCCATATTTCATGTCAGAAAGAAAGCAATTTCCCCAAGGAGTGATGATTAAAAAAAGTCTATAGAGGGAGTCTGGTAGTAGCACAGAGGGTTAAGTGCAGGTGGTGCAAAGGGCAAGGACTGGCATAAAGATCCTGGTTCGAGCCCCTGGCTCCCACCTATAGGGCAGTTGCTTCACAGGTGGTGAAGCAGGTCTGCAGGTGTCTATCTTTTTTCCCCCCTCTCTGTCTTCCCCTCCTCTCTCCATTTCTGTCTGTCCTATCCAACAACAATGGCATCAATAACTACAACAATAAAACAAGGACAACAAAAGGGAATAAACAAATATTAAACTATTCTATAGAAATAATGTCTGTAGAAATAATTCCTGGGCCCACCAACGTGTCCTGGAGCTCTGCTTCCCCAGAGCCCTTCCCCATTAGGGAAAGAGAAAGACAGGCTGGGAGTATGGATCCACCTGTCAACGCCCATGTTCAGTGACGAAGCAATTACAGAAGCCAGACCTTCCACCTTCTGCATCCCACAATGACCTTGGGTCCAACTCCCAGAGGGTTAAAGACTAGGAAAGCTATCAGGGGAGGGGATGGGATGCAGAGTTCTGGTGGTGGGAATTGTGTGAAGCTGTACCCCTCTTATCCTATTGTTTAGTCAAAGTTTCTTTTTTTCTAAATAAAAGATTAAAAAAAAAGAAGTCCTGGGGCTGGGCTATGGTGCACATGGTTGAATACACACATTACCATGTGCAAGGACTGGGGTCTCAGCCTTTCCCCTCCACCTGCAGGGGGGAATGCTTCATGAGTGGTAAAGCAGGTCTTCAGGTGTCTTTCTATCTTCCTCTTTATCTACTCTCAATTTCTCTCTATCATCCTATCAAATATAATAGAAAAAAAAAAGAGGAAAAATAATGACTGCTGGGAGTGGCGAGATTCCAGGCACTGAGCTCCAGCAATAGCCTTGGTGGCAAAAAAAAAAACAAACAAAAAAAAACCCTTCCTGTAAGTATAATTATGATTTCTTTTTATGTTTATTGCTCAATCAACTATGTGCTCTGGCAAATGATTCCACAGTGAGACAAGATCTTACTTAGGTACACTAGAGTTTGCATCATCAGGTTCCAGGTGTCATCAGGATGCCGGCCAGACTTCCCTGGATTGAAGACCCCACCAATATGTCCTGGAGCTCAGCTTCCCCAGAGACCCACCCTACTAGGGAAAGAGAGAGGCAGACTGGGAGTATGGACCGACCAGTCAACGCCCATGTTCAGCGGGGAAGCAATTACAGAAGCCAGACCTTCTACCTTCTGCAACCCACAGTAACCCTGGGTCCATGCTCCCAGAGGGATAGAGAATGGGAAAGCTATCAGGGGAGGGGGTGGGATATGGAGATTGGGCGGTGGGAATTGTGTGGAGTTGTACCCCTCCTACCCTATGGTTTTGTTAATTAATCCTTTCTTAATTAAATAAAAAAAATGTAGCCAAAAAAAAAAGATCTTACTTAGAATGAGGCAATTTTTTAACTTAAATTTTATTGATTTAGCATTGGTTCATAATACTATAAAATCCCAGGAGTACAACTTCACATATGCATGTGCTTAATCACACCTATCAAAATTCCAGTCTATTCCTATCACTACTTGTTCCTTTCATGCTTTCCTTTCCACTTTCCCTCTGGAGGATATATATATTTGTATTTTTCCCATTCATTTGCTTTGTTTGTTTATTTTCCATATATGAGTGAAACCGTGGAGTTATTTTTCACTTTCTGACTTACTTCACTTATCATAATCACCCAAGCTCCATCTATACTGAGAATGAGACAGACTTTTAACATTAACTTTGAGTATGCAGTGAAGAATATTTACTAATGATACACAGAAATGAAACAGCCATTACACATGTAAAAAGTAGCATAATGATTAAGAGCTAGGTCTCTGGAGTGAGACAGTTTTCAATCTTGACTACAATACTTATCAACAAGCAATCTGGAGAAAATTATTTAATCATCTTTTGCTTCAGCTACCACATCTGTAAATAGTGGATAATAATTGTAGTTTTTGGCACAGTGTCATGATGAACATTTGGTGAGATGATTCACTGGGCTCTTAGTAGAGATCTGGCACAGAATTAGTGCTTTATACATGTCATACTATAAGAGTAAGAGTGTTATACTGAAGTTACCTTCCTGAGAGCCATTGTGTAAGTATGGAGATATTGACAGTCTACTGACTTCATGGAAACTTATATGAAGATTCTGTATTGACATGCAACAGAATGAAGTAGTGGCTTATGAGGTTCTAGAAGGGTATGTGGAGATGGTTCCAGTGGTAGTGACTCTTCAGATTGCCAGAGGATAATTATCATCATAACACCTTTTCTATGTGCACTATGGTCTGTTCATCCCTGCCAAGAAAGAATAAAATGAGGAAAATGAAACAAACCTGAAAAAAAAAAACAAAAACGAATGCCCTAGGTCTATGGTTTCAGGTTTGTTTTAATTACACACACCCCAACAATGAAATGTTTAAATACATTTTCTCTTGCAAATTACACATCTACACTACTTTACTGGTGTATTGTGTATAGTGTGACTCATACAAAATTACTTTAGAGGGTAAAATAAGGAAGAATTGAACATCATGCCCAATGATTTTAAGTTGAGATTCACCATCTTCATCAGTGGATGCAAATCACATTCAGTTAGTCCTGACCATTTAAAAATGCTTTTGCTGATTTACCACTTCACTTATGTTGGTGTTTTTGTTCTACTTTGTGGCTAGGTAAACATATTATTACTTAGAAGGAGAGATATTGCCCATTATATCATTTTATTGTTAAAAGCCATGTACATATTCTTTAGTAAGCTTCAATAAAACTTCTTTGCAGGGGGGTCTTTTTATAGTTCTGATATTTTATTAAATTTTTATAGTGATCATTCCATAAATTCATAGGCAATGGGTTCCAGCAGCTCTGGTTCCTTTCCTTTGGTTCTCACAAAGTGTGCTTCTCTGGGTGGAGCAGGCTAGCACTTCAGTTGAACCCAAGTCCCCTTCTCTTTGACTTAGTTTTTTTTTCCTGATCATTTTTCTTCACATGTTTCCAGAAGCTGTCTCTATTCTTAGAGTGCATAATATGCTCAATATGAATATTAATTCCCTTGGCAAGAATCTTGCCCTTTACTTGTTTGTTTACAACAATACCAACAGCATGCTGGGAAACACTGTAGACTCTTCCAGTTTTGCCATGGTAGCATTTGTGGGGCATTCCTTTTTGAGCAGTGTCCATTCCCTTTATATCTACAATATCACCTTTCTTATGGATCCACATATTTGTAGCCAAAGGAACAACTCCATGTTTTCTTTTTTCTAACATATATTTTTAAAGACTTTATTTATTTATTAATGAGAAAGATAGGAGGAGAGAGAACGAACCAGTCATCACTCTGGCACATGTGCTGCTGGGGATTGAACTCAGGACCTCATGCTTGAAAGTCCAAAGGCTTATCACTGCGTCACCTCCTGGACCACAACTCCATGTTTTCTAAAAGACCTAGAGAACATATAGCAGGTTCCTCTCCTCTTTCCCTTTGTGTTAGTCATTTTGTGATGGCTGCTCCTGCCAAAAGCTGCAGGGATTTTTTAAAAACTTCTTATTCATTTGATGTAGGTAAATTTAAATTGGATTATATAATCTGCTTCCATCTAACTGAGAAAGACTACAACACATCTCAGTTCATGTGGAGTTGGAAAGGGCCGGGGCGGGGGGGTCTCTTTTCAGTTGCTCAGTAGATGAGGTCTTCTTCCTTCAGTGAGGATACCCTGTGTGTCTGGAGCAATGATTGGGGGGTAGGAGTTAATGAACTTATTACTCATTGTTTTATAAAAATAGACTTACAGGAGATTTCTAAAATGGTCTTCATCTACCCCATTCTTTGGAGTTCTTTTGTCCCAGATTGAGAAGTCATTATGGTTCCTGCCGTTTCTCCACCTTGACATTTAATGGCAAAATGACTGAGACCTTTAAGCGCATTGGATATTGTTTTCAAAAACTTGCCACTTTATTTCATATATCACTGTATAGATCTTTATTGTTTACAAATCAATTTTACATATTATTTTTGTTTGAACTCAGCATCCCTGTTAGACAGGAAAAGTATATCTTATCATGTTCATTCTGAAGATAAAAGAGATAAACTATCAGTGGTATTTTTCTGGAATAATTGTTTAAGTAATCGTTCCAGTTCACAGTTTGTAGGTGGTAGAACAACTTATGAACTTGTTTTTGGAAAGAAAGGATGTTCAATTTTCTTTACTAGTTTTAAAAAGTATATTCAGTTTTCGGGGTGAAAAAGTCAATCCTGAGGTTTGGGACATGGGGCAGTGGATAAAGTGCTGAACTCTCAACTATGAAGTTCTGAGTTCAGTCCCCAACATGCTCTGGTTCTCTCACTTTTCCTCATAAATATATACATACTTTTTGTTGTTTTATAAAGAAGCTGACGTCCCCTAAATACTATGTAGTGGAGTGCTTCATTTAAATAGGCATGAAATGCCACAATTATAGAAATGGAGAAAAGAATTTTAGACTGTATTGGCAACATTATTCTTAAAATGAGAAACATATATGTCTAGTCTCCACATCACAACATAGCCTTGCAGTATGTTTGTATATTCTTATTTTTTGGAGAAGGATAGTGATGATTATCAGTGTTAATTAAAATAAAAACATTGATGATTTGTTGAGAAGATAAGAGTAGCAACAACATTACAAAGAATTGGTCTCATTTTCCTAAGCTACTTAGCACAGTCACAGGGTCCTCTGCAAATAGCCTGTGATGGTAGAGAGTGATTGAGTCACTGTAGAGTAGCTGCCATTGTGACAGACAGAAATTGTGATAATTTCAAGACATATTTTGGGGAAGGATTAAATGAGTCAGTGGACTTTTTTTTTTTTTAAATAGTATTTATTTCCTTTTGATGCCCTTGTTTTATTGTTGTAGTTATTATTGTTGTTATTGATGTCGTCACTGTTGGCTAGGACAGAGAGAAATGGAGAGAGGAGGGGAAGACAGAGAGGGAGAAAGATAGACACCTACAGATCTGCTTCACCACTTACGAAGCGACTCCCCTCCGGTGGGGAGCCGGGGCTGGACCGAAGATCCTTACACCAGTCCTTGCGCTTCCGGCCACCTGCGCTTATGCTGCTGCGCTACCACCCGACTCCCTGGATTTTATTTTTAAATTAATTTTATTTTTAAAAAATATTTATTTATTTATTTTCCCTTTTGTTACCCTTTTTTATTGTTGTTGTAGTTATTATTTTTGTTGCTATTGATGTCGTTGTTAGGACAGAGAGAAATGGAGAGAAATGGAGAGAAATGGAGGGGAGATAGAGAGGGGCAGAGAAAGATAGACACCTGCAGACCTGCTTGACCACCTGTGAAGCGACGCCCCTGTAGGTGGGGAGCCCGGGGCTTGAACCGGGATCCTTACTCCGGTCCTTGCTTTGAGCCACGTGCGCTTAACCCGCTGCGCTACCACCCGATTACCGTCAGTGGACTTTATGACAACAAATAGAATCTTTGATTTGAAATACAGAATCAGAAAACTGAGATGAATCCCAGGTGGTCTTTGGGAGATGGAAAAAGACCCAGTGAGTTGACTGGATTAAGTCTAGACTTTATTTCAGCATTATTGAGTGATCTTTAAGTGATATCTTTTGCCACCTTCAGAAAAGATTGTACTGGTGTAAGGAAGATACTTTAATCTAGGAAACATTATTTTGAGTTTATTCTAATGATTTCCCTCCTAACAGGGTTAAGCTTAGAAAGCCTTAGAATTACTTTATTTATTTATTTATAGTCATATTTAAAAATTTTGTTTTTAATTTTTTACATTTATTTATTTTCCCTTTTGTTGCCCGTGTTGTTTTTTATTGTTGTTGTAGTTATTACTGTTGTTGTTATTTATGTCGTTGTTAGATAGGACAGAGAGAAATGGAGAGAGGAGGGGAAGACAGGTGGGGGAGAGAAAGACACCTGCAGACCTACTTCACTGCTTGTGAAGTGACTCCTGCAGGTGGGGATCCGGGGGCTTGAACCGGAATCCTATTTATAGTCATTTTTATTTGTAGCATGTACACTCAACTAGGTGCACCACCACCTGGTCCCTCAGCTATTTTTATTTGTAACTAATAGTGGTTTACAAGATTGTAAGATACACTGTACCCACCACTAAAGTTCTGTGCTTCCACCCACCCAAGGATAACTACCGTACACCTAGAACTATTTAACATTTTTTTATTGATTTAATTTTGATCAAGAAGTCTGTTGAATAAGAGGGGTACAGTTCCACACAATTACCACCACCAGTTTCACATCCCATCCCCTCACATGATAGCTTTCCTATGTTTAAAAAATATATTTTATTTTTATTTTATTTATTTATTCCCTTTTGTTGCCCTTGTTTTATTGTTGTTACTGATGTCGTTGTTGTTGGATAGGACAGAGAGAAATGAAGAGAGAAGGGGAAGACAGAGGGGGAGAGAAAGACACCTCTAGACCTGCTTCACCACTTGTGAAGCAACTCTCCTACAGCTGGGGAGCCAGGGCTCAAACTGGGATCCTTATGCCGCCGGTCCTTGTGCTTTGCGCCACTTGATCTTAACCCGCTGTGCTACAGCCTGACTCCCAGCTTTCCTATTCTTTATCCCTCTGGGAGTATGGACCCAGTATCACTACAGGGTGCAGAAAATGGAAGGTCTGGCTTCTGTAGTTATTTCTCCACTGGACACAGGCATTGGCAGGTTGATCCATATTCCCAGCCTGTTTCTATTTTTCCTTAGAGGTAAGGGCTCTAGAGAGGTGAGGTTCCAGCACACATTGGTGAGATAGTCTCCCAGGGAATTCACATTGGTGTCATGGTAGCATCTGCAACTTTTGTATTTTATATATTTTTTATATTATAGACTTTTAAATAAATGATTTAGTTTATTTACTAATAAATAAATGGGAGAGAGAGAGAGAGAGAGAGAGGGAGAGAGAGAGAATGAATCACTATGGCACATGTGATGCCAGGATTCAAACTGGGAGATTCATAAATGATAGTTTGATAGTTTGTTCACTGTGTTACTTCCTGGGCCAGAAGAATTTCTTTATTATAGCAATCTATTTGAGTGACAATTTTCTTATAGTGTGAATGAGAAACCTTAATCAAGGATGCTGTTGGTGGATGTTGAAATAAAACCTTTTACATACCTAGTTCTTGGAGGAATGGAAGATGTCAAAAGAGATTGGTACCACTCAGACAGAAGACAAATTTCAGCACACACAGAAGACCTGCCTTGAGCAGGCATAGGAGCTGTGAGTCAGGTGGACACTGGGCAACAATAATTCTTACTTCTGAGAATTTGGCATGACTGCTCTTCCTTGCTTTATAGTTTCCTCAGAGTCAGCAGAGGAAAAAAAGAAAACACCCAAAACATAAAAAAATAAATAAATAAAAGAACCAACAATAATACCCTGAAAACTTTAGTATAAACCAAAACAAAAAATGTGCTTTTATGAGCTTGCCAGATGAGGTCAGAGAGAGAATGATAAACTTCTGTGAGGAAGAAAGAATTCATCAAAGCTAAGTGCAACATAAAGTGGGGTGTAATAGTTATCATATTGCTATCATACTTCATCCAAGCCTTGACCATTTCTGATGCAGCTGTTTTATTTTAAGATGTCCCCAGTCCTATCCCCCTCAAATAGCCTTCCAGAGTGACCTGAATTCAAACAGCCGGGCATTCTGCTCTGCTAAGTAGCCATATTCCCTGGACAATTAATACGGGGCAGTGTACGTGGAAATGATGAAATCCAGCATATCATTTAGCCACCTCACCATCTGAGATTAAGCACAGTGAACAATGAGTGACATTGGGATTCTCCTTGTATTTGTCAGAATTGCTGTGATAGCCACATATGATACAGTGTTCAAGGACCCGAGTTCAAGCCCCTGATCTGCATCTGCAGGGGGGCAAGTTGAGCTTGCAGCCTACTGGGCAGAGAAATGAATGACCTACCTGAGTAAAGACCTTACTGTTGAGAGAGGTGTTAGTGCTTGTATAGCACACTGATGTTTATATTAACTTCTTAATAAAAATAGGGAACTTGATTCCCACACAGAGCTGATTGATTGTCTTCTTCCTCTGTGCTCTGAGTGGGAAGGGGTGTGGGCTCACTTTGATGTGGATTCTCACCGTCAGGCTCCTTCATCATACTCTTAAGATGTGTCTCAGGTCACAGACTAGCTGGACAGGTTCCCCTTGAGTAGATATGACTGTTCTAGTAATAATGTCACTATTGGTGGGAGAGTGGGCAGGGGAATCTTAGAATGCACTGGTGTTTCATGTGCAAAGACTGGGGTTAAAGCCCCCACTCCCCACATGCAGGGGGGAAGAAGCTTCCTGAGCAGTGAAGCGAGTACTGTAGGTGTTTCTGTTTCTCTCCATCTCTGTCTCTCATACCCTTCTCAATTTCTCTGTCCTACCAAATAAAGAGGAAAAAAGAATGCATTTGATGTTAACTTATTTTTGCTTGGATTTGATGTAGATTCATACAGTTCTGTAGTATGACTTTCCAAAAATATTTTATTTAATGAGAGAGACACAGAGAAAGAAAGCAAAGAAAGAAAAAAAAGAAAGATCAGAGCACTGCTCAGCTTTGACTTTTGGCAGTGCTGGGGAATGAACTTGGTTCCTCAGAGCCTCAGGCATGAAAGTTCTTTGCATAATTATTATGCTATCCTCCCAGCCCTGTAGTGTGATTTTGTGTTCACCAACACAGGGTTGTCCTCCAAAGGGAATGAATTTTAAAAATTTTTTTACTTATTATTATTGGATAGAGACAGAGAGATATTGAGAGAAGAGGGGGGAAATAGAGAGGGAAAGAGACAGAGAGACACTTGCAGCACTGCTTTACCACTTGTGAAGCTTGCCCCCTGCAGATGAGGATGAGTGGCTTGAACTCAGATCCTTGAGCACTGTAATATGTGTGCTCAATCAGGTGCACTACTTCCAGATGCCTTTAAAAAGATTTTATTAAAGTTTTTATTTATAAAATGGAAACACTGACAAGACTATAGGATAAGAGGGGTACAATTTCACATAATTCCCACCATCTGAACTCCATATCCCATCCCCTCTCCTGATAGCTTTCCTATTCTTTAACCAACTGGGAGTATGGACCCAGGGTCATTATGGGGTGCAGAAGGTGGATGGTCTGGCTTCTGTAATTACTTCCCTGCTGAACATGGGTATTGAAAGGTCAATCCATATTCCCAGTCTGTCTCTCTCTTTCCCTAGTAGGGCAGAGATCTGGGGAGGTGGGGCTCCAGGACACACTGGTGGGGTTGTCTGCCCTGGTAGGTCTGGTTGACATCATGGTAGCATCTGGAACCTGGTGGCTGAAAAAGAGTTAAGAAGAGAAAGCAGAAAAAATTGTTGACTAATCATGAACCTGAAGGCAAGAATATTGAGGATAGAGATTTGGGGTCTCCATTTTGGAAAAAAGGATTAGGTATATTTTAGGTATATTTCAAGGGGCCCATGATCCAGTTAGTTTTTGCCTACACCAGACATCTAATATGCAGGTGACCTAAGCTATTGTCTGAGGGGATGGTGTCACAGTTGGAAAAAGGACCAGAAAGCTGGATCAGGGAAGAGAGTAGCTTCCAAATATGGGAAAAATATATAAATGTTGTTAACTATAAACCCCACTGATCTGATCTAGGGCCCATAGTCGGCACAGGAGCCTATGTAACTTCTGCATCCCTGTAGGTTTGAGCTCACATTCTGTGGTCATGGCTAGGGACATTCCAGGCTGTGCCAATTTCAGGACCCATCATCCTCCAGTGATAGGCAGAGTCTGCTATCCAACTTCCCTTCAGAGAATGGAACATTCCCTACCACTGTTGATTCACATCGAGGGCCAGGTCTGATAGGGGCCCACAAAGGGGTCCATTATGTTGTTCCTGATGGAGTTGACCAATGATAGTGGAGATAGAGATCTGTTAGAGATCTAGGCCCATCATGTCTGTGTGGGAATCTCAGGACTCCCTGACTCCCTAGGGTCTCAGGTCATGGGGTGGCCTGGTAGTGACTAAAGTCATCATTAAAGTATGCCAGTCTCTTTATTCATCTCTATGCCTTTATTCATCTCTTGTAGTACTTACTTTGACAAGGTTAGCTTTGGAGTGATTGAGGGATGTGCAATAGAAGGTAGGTGAGAGAAAGGTATCTAGGTTTAAGTAGAAATTATTTCATTAGGTACTTTATGGTGTCTTTTTAGGTCTTTCTGCTTGCTTGCTACATTTATTTACTCATTGCAAACTACTGTGCATGTTTGCTTTAAGGTATATGTTTTCCCCCAACTCTTGGATATATGTACTTATGCCCCATCTCATGGACCCTGATCTATATGTAGGTTTTGAAGTTTGTTAAGAAGTGTACCACCTGAAATGAATTTAAAGAGTCCTATGAGCTAGGAAAGGTCTCACCAGAGTGATAAAGCTGGTGGGTTCACATTCCACACCTGACATCTCTGGATGCAGTCCGAAGTGAAACATGCCAAGGTGGTACTGGTTGCATTGATTAAGTTGGGATCAGCAGGTGCAGTATCAGTTGGTATGAATTGGGAGAAGCATGCAGGAAAGTGAGCATCACCCTAGAGGTTTCAGGACTGGGAGAAATACAAGCTTTATAGAGAAAGGGAAGGGTTCCTGCTGTCTTAGAGTTTAAGAAAGCAATAGATAGCTATAATCAAATCATTTCACAATTGGGTTAATTGTGAAAATCCCATTGTTAGGATTTGCTGTAGCACACAAGACCTCGCCATAATTTACGTTTTTTTTTATGCTATTTACTTATAGCTGTATCATATAAAGTAACAGCACCAGTTGCTTTTGTTCTCCCTGGTCTAAGCTTTTAGATTTAATATGCTCTTTGAAATAATAAAAAGAATTTTTAAAGTAGCGCCAAAGCTTTTCTTCTTGTATACCAGTGAAACTCCATTGTAGTTTTTCTAAATATATAGTCACATTTATTATGTTTTTCCTCTGCTCTAAGCAGCCTGTTTTTATCTTTAGAAATCTTTAAAAAATATTTTGTTGTGGTGGTTATTATTATTATTGTTATTGACATCATTGTTGCTGGATAGGGCAGAGAGAAATGGACAGAGAAGGGGGGAAGACAGAGAGGGGGAGAGAAGGATAGACACCTGCAGACCTGCTTCACACCTCCTGAGGTAACCCCCTGCTGGTGAGGAGCCGGGGCTCTAACCGGGATCCTTACATGGCCTTGAGCTTTGCGCCATGTGGGCTTAACCCGCTGCACTACCGCCCAGCCCCTATCTTTTAGAAATCTTAAGACTATCTTTTTTTACTGGGATTTGAACTCTGGATTATGTGGTATCAAATACATAAAATAAAACTAAGATGAAATTTTGAGACTTTTTAAATTCAATCTGGGCTGTCCTCCAGGATATACCCCATGTGATTATGGGTTGAATTTTCAAGTTCAGATGGTTGGAACTCATTCATTTGCCCTTTATTAAATATTTGAGTGCTTGATCTATGAGAGAATTAGAATAAATTGAACTTAAGATGCTAGTGCACTGATTTTCCTAGGAAATTCTAAAGGCAAGAATGCTAACTTTAGGCTCTTATAAATATTTGAATGAAACGGAAATATATATGTCACAGATTGTTCAGGAAATGATTTATTTAGCTCTGGAGGGGAATATTCAACTCTAAAATATACTGATATGTATAAACACATTTGGAAATGAGATGATATAATTTTTATGAGAACATATCTAGCTACAAACACTGAGGTACAGCTTCTCCCAAATGTGTAAAAGAAGTCAGAGGCTTATTCATAATAATGATAATGGAAGTGACATATGTGCATAGAGTGAGTCCATATTCAGGGGCCCAGCTGATTAGGAGCTGTGTTTTGTGGTTTTTGCCACTTGTATATGATTAAACCCTACAGAACAGAGTCTATCTGCATGTATTTGGTTTATGAAGAAAACTAGTAACATGATACCAAATTAATGATTCAGTTTCTCAGAAGGGGAGACTATTGGCCTAACACCTTCCTAAGTTGTAGCTGTCAGCGTGTTTAGTTTGGTTTTAATGGGAACTAGGCTGGAGAAAGGAAGTTTTGTAGGTAGCTTGATGTGATATTAATAAGAACCACATTCTGTTTGATGTTCTCTCAAATTATGTGTTCTATCTTACTAAAAACTGGTCCACTCAAAAGTAATAAATCTTCTTTTTCTATAGCTCACAAATGATTGGCATTTTGGATGATTAAAATATTTTTGTCCTAAAGATATCCCCACATCTAGCCTAGTGCTATTTACTAGTGTTGAGTTGTAGATGAAAGCACCACTTAATACTTTTCCCAAGCATCAAAGTCACAATGTGTTCTTACAAATAAACTATTTAAACTTCAACTATTTAAAATCCATGAATATTTTTTTCTTGTTCTTTTGTAAGTCTGTTTTCAAACCGGTTAACCAGATGGCTTTTTATTTCTGGGAAAGAAAGAAAAAAAACTGTAGGGATATATGCCTCAAGATGGAGAACTTCTGGGTTAAATTTCATTCAGCAGTGCACTTTCACACCAAAGAAATTAACCCTTTAAAATGAAGGAATTAGAAATAAACAAGGAAAATCTTAACAAGATAATTTTTTTCTTGAAGGAGAATGACTGTGTCTTCTTTATTGATATAAAGCTGACATTCAACACTGTATTTGTTTGAGGTATACAAGAGTGATTCAATAGTTGTGTACACCAAGATATGAACACAAGTGTTTAACCAGGTGCACCACTGCTTGGCCTCCAGCTCTTTTGATTTCTTTTTTCTTAAAATTATTTTATTTGCTTGTTAATGAGTGAGAGAAAGAGAATACTAGAGCTTCACTCTGTGAAATGCTTGAATATAGTATTTTTGGATTGTTAATCTGGAGTATATTTCTTATGACCCAAGATAAAAATTCGGTTGTTATCTCCTCTTGGTTAGGGGTTAATGGGTACGATCCTGTAGACAAAGTTTTGGCTGGGATTCTGTTGTATCTTTTCTGTGGTGGAGGGCCCATTCAAGTGAATGACAAAGGGATAGATTATGGGTAGAATTTCATTTCACCCTTTGAAATGAAACCTTGGCACTGGAACAGCTCATAATGCACTAGTGGTGGAATTTTCTCATCTCATCTGATATTTTTCACATTTTGTGAGTATTCCATTATGTTCATGGTCATGGTGACTCTTAGAAGCTGACACAAGAGTAACTATTCAGGTCTAGGAAAAAACTCAAGAATCTATACTTCACTGCAGAAGTTTTAACCAAAGATTTTATAGTGCACGAAGCACACAAATACTCAATCAAAGCCAGTGAATTGACTGAGCACATTTTTTTCCCCCCATGTGACTTTGCCTGGATAAGTAGCTTCTGTACTTTACTATCACAAATTATTAACTCTGGATTCTAAGTAGAACTACTATTCTTGCCTCTACCTCCTATTTAGTTCAAAGACTCAGTAGAACACAGATTCAATGATATGCAGACTCGATTGCTGTCTGGAATCTTCTAGTATATTCTTGCTTAACTACTACTTTCATTGGCCATTTTAATTTTAACTTCATGCCTGACATCATGTTGAATAATGGTAGAGAAACAAAACAAATTTCCTTTGAAGATGATCATATTTTGGTAAAAGATTAAAGATTTATGCGATCTGAAGAGAAACCAGAGTATGAAGATCAGATTTTGGTTCTCAGCTCGGAAAATACCACTGGAGCAAAAGCTATTGGTCATATAACTAGTAGGAGGACATAACATCTTTTAATACCTAAGTACCAAATTTATGCCCATTGTATATTTTGTATCTGGCATCAGCACCCACTCCCAGGTATCTGTCCACACAGTGTTTAAGCTACATGTTTTGTAGTTGTTTAGCTCAGGTGGTTAAGATATTGGGCTAATGAGAACAAGGTCACAGGTTCAATCTTTGTGTGGGCCAGCAAGGTTTGATTTTTCAGTGGCCACAGAGTTGGTCCAGCCAGCTGTCTAGCATATGTCTGCCCCAGGTCATAAGAGGACATGGCAGGAGCATGTAGATGGACAAGAGCAAATACATCACCACCATTAGAGAAAGCCAAGCCAAGCACATGTTTTACTAATGGGGGTCAATAACATCTCATTTCAATGAGACTGACATTTTAATACCTCTGCTGGGAGGGCTTTTTGAAATTCCACCAAGATGCTTTCACATGATCCTGTGTGTGTGTCTGGACTCATTTCTAACAAATGGAGGCTGTATATGACCTAAGATGATTACAGATGTCCAAATTTAGGTTAATGACTTAAGTATTTTAAAAGTTGTTTAATATTAAAAAAAATAAAATTGAGTATGGCTATTCAGTTGTCTGAATAACCTCTTTTTTCCTATTAAATTTTTTTAATATAAAACTGGTTCTTCAGGTTATTCTTCAGATTAAAAGTTTTTCTTCAGGTTATTCAAGTTAAATGTTACTGGTTATTCAGGGAATGGCTGATAATCATTACCTTCAGGTAAGAATGAAAACATTTTATTAAACTTCCTGATAAGTAGACCACTGAAATGCTAGCAAGAAGCATGTATAATTAATTATGTATTATTTAACTTTTGACTATCATCCAGTTCATACATCCTCTCTTGCATTTCTAGGCAAATTTATTCCTAAAATTACTTCATTATTTGGTATTAGGTCTTGTTAGACTTCAAATTGGGTCTGAATCAGTTTTATTCTAAAATGCTGTGCCTCAGCTAGTTCTTTGTGAACACCGAAAAGTCATTTGATATGGAAGAAAGGGAGAGCAGAGAGCAGAAAAAATTTTTGGCTAGCTGATGATAAGGAAAGATATATTGGGGATAATTGAAATTCATTTATTAGGGGCCTACAACATAGCTCACTTGGATAGTTTGCTTGCTTTATCATGGGCACAGTCCAGGTTCAAGTCCAGTCCCCAAAACACCCAAGGAAGCTTCAGTGTTGTGTGTCTTTCCCTCTGTCTCTTTGTCTTTCTATCTGAAAAAGTCAGTCTGGAGTGGTGAAGACCCAGTGATTACCCACAGACATGCACAAACACCAAATTAATTAGTTAGGGCATGGAGATAGTTCAGCATTAGAGCACAGGACTGGATGCCTGAGACCCCAGCTTTAATCCCTAGCACTGCATAGCCCATCGCTGAATAGAACTGAGCAATGCTCTGAACTCTCTCTCTCTTTCTCTTTCTTTCATAAAAAATAAATCTTGGAGGGATCAAGTGGTGGCACACTTGGCTGAGCACTCACATTACAGTGGACAAGGATGCCAGTTCAAGACCATTGGTCCCCACCTGAAGGGAATTAAGTTTCATGAGTAGTGACGCAGGGCTCTCTCCAGGTTCAAGTCCCTGGTCACAATTTGCAGAAGGGAAACTTCACACATGTTGGAGCAATGTGCTGCAGGTATCTTTCCTGACTTTCCCTTCCTTTCTTTGTTTTTCATTCTTTATAAAAAAAAGAGAAAAGAAAGGAAGACAGAAAGAAAAAATGTCTCTCAAGGACTGTGGAGTCATCAGGCACCAAGCCCCTGTGATAACCCTGGTGACAAAAAACAAACAAACAAAAACAAGAAAAACCCAACAAAAACTTAAACCATAACATTCACTTATTGAACAAATATTAAAGTAGTGACAAATAAAGACATTTTTTGAATAAGGAATACATTTGCAAGATATGAAAAGCAAACTATAAAACGACATACTGTGAAATGGTTTCTTCCTTCCCCATCCCTCTTGTACCTAATTCTACCTCCCTCATACAGTCTTTTTTTTTTTTTTTTTTTTTTTGCTATCTATATAATTCCAGGGATCAAAGTCAGGGTCTCAATGCATGCAAGGCACATGGTGTATCACTAGAGCTACTTTCTCAATCCCTGTGTAGTCATTTTTGTTAGTTTTTTGTTTATATTTGTAAAATTTGTTTGTTTAGATATATCTTAAATCCTTACCTCTCTTAATGCAAAAAAATCAACACACTATTAACATTGTTATTATTCTTGTTTATTTTATAATGTAACAATATATTGTATACAATGTATTGAGTAACTCCATCTTTTTCATAGCTGTGAACTGTTGCACTGAATAGATGAATTATAATTTATTAACTTGGCCACCTATTTATGGAGTTTGATAAGATATATAATATTTTGTATTAAATACATACTATAATCAATGACTTTGTAATCTATTATGTAGAAAACATTTACATTCTCTTTAGACATTTGTATTTAATTTAACTGAATGGACATATCCTAATTTGTTTATTGGTGGACTAACTTCTGGTTTCTGGTGGCACTGGAGTTTGAATCTAGAACCTTTGTTGCCTTAGGCATGAACTTTTTTTATTTTTATAGACAATGTTATTATAAGTAATCCTACAATACATTATTTTATAGGTGCAAGTAAACATGTAGAATTAATAACTAGAAGTTGAACGTTCACACAGACTGGGCATTTTGTAAAGTCAAGTCATAAAACATTATATTTCATTATATTCTGCAATTAAGTACTGTCATTTCTCCAGGTGCATCCTATGCCTAAGTAATTTTTATCTAGTTGAAACATCAACATAATTTTTTTCTCTCTCTCCTTGATATTATCAGGTAGATATTTAAAGGCTATGAATCCTTATGGCAGAGCAAGCTGAGGGAATAAAGAAGAAGCTGTGGTGGAGTTTGTCAGGGTTATGTTTGTCTTCAAAGCAGTACCGGAGTTATATGCCAAATTTAATACTAATACATATATCTAAACCTACTAAACATTACAGAATGTGGCTTAGATGAGAAAGCTGAGCTCATAAGAATGGTGTGAGTGACCTGTTAGGCTGTGAGTAGTATTTTTTGGTTATGGGTAATTTCCAGGCACTACTAACTTTGACAAAAGTAGGGCAGACTCTCTTGTCACTGAGTTAGAGGTTTTATGAAGAAGCAATTTAGTGTAAACAATGAATAATACTGGCATGTAGGTAACGTTAGGTGATATCCAACCAAGTGTGATATGGAGAATTCTAGCATGTGCTTTAAATGAAGAGGAAATGAGTAGGAAAAAAGAGGTAAAATTCAGGGAATGTGACTACAGAGCACTATTCTTAGTAGATCTTAACTTTCTCTATACACCAACAACATATTCTTGTAGTTAATATTATTAGACACCTTCCTTCCTTCCTCCCTCCCTTCCTTCTTTCCTTCCTCCCTTTCTTTCCCCTCCTTCCTCCCTCCCTCCCTTCCTTCCTTCCTTCCTCCCTTTCTTTCCCTTCCTTCCTCCCTTCCTTCCTTCCTTCCTTCCTTCCTTCCTTCCTTCCTTCCTTCCTTCCTTCCTTCCTTCCTTCCTTCCTTTTTTTGCCTCCAGGGTTATCGCTGGGGCTCGGTGCCTACACTATGAATCCACTAATCCTGCAGGCCATTTTTTCCTTTTTTGTTGCCTTTGTTGTTGTTGCCATTGCTACTGTTGGATAAGACAGAGAGAAACCAAGAGAGAAGGGGAGGACAGAGGGGGAAAGCTTGTGAAGCGACCCCCCTGCAGGTGGGGAACCAAGGTACCTGCACTGGTCCTTGCACTTTGCTCCCTGTGTACTTAACCCGCTGTGCTACTGCCTGACCCCCCTACATTTCTTTTTTAAAAATATTTTTATTTTGATTTAATAATCAAAACATGACTTTTGATGTATGCTGATGGAAGACAGCTGAACGACTGTGAATGATCATGTATTGAAAGCCACATCATGGGGCTGGCTGGTGGTGCACCTGGTTGAGCATACATGTTACAGTGTGCAAGGACCCAGGTTGGAGTCCTTGGTCCCCACCTGCAGGGGGAAAGTGTCACGAATGGTGAAGCAGGGCTGCAGGTGTCTCTCTGTCTCTCTCCCTCTCTACCTCCCCCTTCCCTCTCAATTTCTGGCTGTCTCTATCCAATAAATAAAGGCAATAAGAAAAAAATTTTTTAAAAAGAAAGCCACATTATGTTATGCTACACATTTTCCTATGTATGAGGTGCTATAAAGTTTAGTTTAAATAATTCTATAAACTTTTTTTTTGAAACTCTTTTTTCTCTTGACAGGTGTCAGTTTACTAAATGGTCCTCTATTTTGGGAAGAAGACAAGATTTTATTCATTAGGTTCATATCATGCTAAAATTTCTTGTTTTCAATTTAACTTTATATTTTATTCATTTATTTATTTTTTTAACTTTATATTTTACTTTATTTTATTTTATTTTACTTCCCTAAGGTTCATTGCCTGCAGGGTGAATCCACAGCTCCTGATGGCCATCTCTCTCTTTTTTTCTGTCTCTCTTCTAATTTATTTTGCTGATAAAGATAGAGTCAGGGAAATTGAAAGGAGAGGGTGAGATAGATAAGTAGACACCTGCAGTACTGATTCATCTTTGGTGAAGCTTCCCTCCTACAGGTGGGGACTGGGACGTTGAACCCCAGGTCCTTGTGCATGGTAGTGTGTGCTTTCTACCAGGTACAAGATATGAAATGGAAGTAAGTGCTTTATTTCAATAATATTTTCCTGCATAAAGGTAACTATGTAGAGTTAATTAGTATTAAGTCTTAGTTGTTAGATTACAAAAATACTAATAAGAATCAGGAGACACTGTCCATTATTATCTTGTGGACATAATTGGTAAATTGAATCTCACTTGATTCACTAATGTTTTAACCTAGCAATGCATGGCAGTGTTTCCAGAAACCTTTTTCCATGGGTAGGCAAACAAATGAGACACGTGTACTCACAGAACATTCCTGAGAATCAACAGAGAGAATGGAAAGTATTAGAAACATGACTGTGTTTGGAAAGGGAGACATCTGTAAGTAAAATGGGGAACGAAATATCACTTATTATTTATAATTGAAGTCTGTACTGTGACTGTTTCATAATTTTAAAGTAAAGAGGTAATATGTGCTTACTGTATTTATAGGAAAAGAAAGAGAATTAAAAAGTCAGTAAACTCAGTCTCATGGAAAGATGTCTCATGTTGAGCCCCACCCCCTCTTAATTTTGTTTTCTTTTACAAACTACTAGATTTAACTGTCTAGATAGCTATTATTATGGAAAATCTGTATCATAATATATCAATAAATCCTAATGGAATGAAGTATTTATTTTTCCAGGGCACTCAGTAGCTCTGAGGTATGAAAGTTGTTTGCATAATCTTTATGCGATCTCCCTAGATTGGAGTATTATCTTAAATTATTTTTAATTTTAATTTTATTTATTTATTACTGGATATATAGTGAAAAATTGAGAGGAGAAGGGGAGAGACACCTGCAGCTCTACTTCACTACTTGTGAAGCTTTCCCCCTGCAGGTGGGGACCAGGGGCTTGAACCCAGGTCCTTACATACTGTAGCATGTGCACTTTCCCAGGTGTGCCACCGCCTGGCCCCTTGTCACTATTTCTATTTTATAAATAAAAATAAAAAACTATTTTTGTATTACATGCAAGCAGGGAATTATTTTCACTTTCATTTTGGGGGGCTACTTAATTTCATTAGTAATAATGAAAATATAGGAGCCAGGTAGTGGCACACCTGATTGAGTGCACATGCTGCAATGCACAAGGAGTATTATTTTGAGTGAAGAATTTATTCTAAGAGGATCCAGACAAGAAGGGAGAACTGTGCTGTGCTTTTTTTTTTTTATCTTCTCTGCAGGTGGTCTCTAAGGATCTTAATAAAGTATGTCTTAAAATCAATTGTTAATGACTTTCAAAAGCTTTCTTGTTGATGTGCTTTGACTGGAGTAAAATTACCTGATTTAGTAATTTATTCATTGATCAGCTGTTGTTCTGAACCACTTATAAATCTGTTTCAGGTGCTTCTTCAGGTGAGCCCACGCTTGAGTCACCAGGAGCTGCCAATTCTGAGAACACTGAATGTATTAGCAGCAGCCAGAAATCTCTGTTTCCCCTTCTATGACATTTTGAAACCTGATGTGGTCAAGGGGAAGGTTCTGGGTGGATATCTGGAGTGGCCTTTCTCTTTCCAATGAACAGATTTATGCAATCATGTTGTATTTGTTGTATGTACTTTTTCCCATGCCATGCCAATGACTAAAAATAACTTGACATGCGTTTTTGTGCAGACCCCAGGTGTGTCAGCTTTTTTTTTTTTTTTTTTTTTTACCAGAGCACTGTTCAGCTCTGGCTTATGGTGGTGCGGGGGATTGAACCTGGGACTTTGGAGCCTCAGGTATGAAAGTCTGTTTGCATAACCATTATGCTATCTACCCTCTGCTGATTTGTCAGTTTTTTAGTGCTTTTTGTTTCCTGTTGCAATTGGTATATTATAAATGGCACTGAAATATATTTGGTCCAACTTGGGTAATCTAAAGTGATACTCAGTACTTACTCATCTTGAACCTTATAAATCAGCTTATCATCTTCAGAGGAATTTTTTCAAAAGATGTTGTTTCCTGCACAATTATTGCCTCCTTTGATCTCACACTACATTTGGTCTTTCAGATAAGGAAGGCCAATAATTCCTCAGCTATAACTTCAGTAACACAGATAACTATCATGCATTGTGTGCCATGCAATTCCTTACTCAGTTGTGAGTAACCACTGTCATCATATATTACATGTTTTATAGCTTATCTCTTCATGATTCACTGAATTAATATAACAAATATGACTACTTTTGTGTCTGAGATGAATAGAACAACTCTTTGTAAATGACACATAATATTTAAATTAAAACATTCAGTACATCTAAGTAGAAGAAAATAGTATAATGAAGTAAATCACATGTAGTTCAGTTGTTTTATTTGATTTGGTCTAATAAAGGGGACTCCTTTTGATGTGTCTAGTAATTTTATTTTTTTAAAACTTTCTTAGTGATTTAATGTTGATTTACAAAATTATAAGACAACAGGGATATATAATTGCACATCATTCCCATCACCAGAGTTCTGTGTCCACATTCTCTTCACTGGAAACTGCAGTAGTTCTTCCAAGGTCACAGATATGGCTTGACTATTTATGAAACTCTCTATTTCTCTCTCTATGGTCTTCTTTTCCTTTCTAAGTCAGACCTACACCTATTGCTACTACTGAATGCCTTTCTTTCCTCTTCTTTTTCTGGGTTCTGATGGATTTGGAGTTCTGAGCCCTCTGGTTATCTTCTCCTAACATTTCTCCTTCTTAGGGAGTATGGACCAAAAGTAGTTTTTATTATTGACTTCTGTATCAATTACATGAAAAATCAGAAACAAGATAAAATTTTCTGAAATCTCATAATCAGTATTCACTGATGTTTCATCATCTTCCTTTATTCATTTTATAATGTATCCTTGAGATATTTGTCTGGCATAAATATCTCTTTGGAATGTAATAGAAAACAAAAGATTGGTTCAAGATCTTATCACATACTTAAGGACAATCTTTCTACAGTTTTCTACATTCACCAAAGAAAGAGTTGGTAGTCTGGAGATGACTGGAAGAGCAGTTTCCTTATTCTGAGTATTTGGCAAGATGGAATTCCACCTGCTAAAATGTAGAACAGTGTAGAGATTGTTATCCAGTGGGAATATTTGTGACTTTCTGTTTGGTGCTCAATATAGCAGACTGTACTACTGTGCTGGAAAAATTTCACTTGCTTCTCATTTTAGTATTAATCTATCAAAATATTTCCTGGACTTATTTTACAAACTAACAAAAGAGCCATTGTAAAGTTACCATCAGAAAGTTCTTAGTTCATATTGATATTTTTAATTCCTTAATTGAATGGTTTTACTTCCTAGCTTAATGTAGACATTATTTTCAGATTATTAGTGAACTAAGAAAAGGTTAATTTGTCAGTTGAATTGGATTTTTGTTACAAACTGAAAAGCCTTTTTGTACCCTAAGAACATTTTTTCCAGGACTCTGTTTCTCCCTACCACCACTCTCCCTGCACCCCCTTGGCCTTCAAATAAGTCTCCCCATTCCTTAATTCCAACTTTTCTCCAGCAAAACAGCTATTCTATTAGATAACATGTACTCACTCTTTTCGAAGACAAATTCATTTCCAAACACTTTTAGGAGGCATATAGATACAAAAACATAAAGTATCAAGTTTTTCTGGAATACATAGGAAAATAAAGGTCTGATCATTTTATGACACTAATTTGAATTCTAACTCATAAAAATTATATAATATTTAAAAATTACCTGCTCTTATATAAAATGTAAATAACATAGTAGGTTGTTTTGTTAATGTAGCATAGAAATTCAGAACAGAAATTTAATTTTCTTCCTCATTAATTCTGGAGCTCGACATTTTCTTATCTTTGTGTAAAACTGTTTACAAGCCTGTGTGTGAACTTTGCAATTTATTTTTCAAAAAAGGTAGACAGTAAAAACAAGTGTGGAATCATTCCCATTTTGAAAATAACAAAATTAAGAGCTGTTTTGAGTCCTTTCCAGCTTTTACTCAAATTCAATTTCTTGTTCTTCCCCCCACCCCCAATTTGCCAGTGTGTCTGTGTGTGTGTGTGTGTGTGTGTGTCTAGGGTTTATGTAATTTTTTTTTCAGGGAGCAGGTGGTGGTGCATTTTTTTTCTTTCTTTTTTACCTATAGGGTTATTGATGGGGTCAGTGCCTATACTATGAATCCACCACTCCTGGCTACCTTTTCTCCACTTTTTTTTTTATTGGATAGGACAGAGAGAAATTGAGAGGAGTGGGGGAGACAGAAAAGGAGACATCTGCAGATCTGTTTCACCATTTGTGAGGTGTGGTATGTTCTGAGCCCCAGCAATAACCCTGGAGGTAAAACAACAACAACAAAAAAAATGCACCACCACCTGATCTCTGGAAAAAAATTCTTCTTTTTAATATTTATGCATTCACAGACAACCCCGTCCCACACACATGCGTAGTGAGAGGCTCAAACCCGGATTCATCAGTGAGTCCTTGCAGTTTGTACTATGTGCGCTTAACCCTGTGGGCCGCTTCCCAGCCTCCATGGTAGTATATCCTGTAGAGAGCACACATTACCATACATGAGGACCCTGTTAAAGCTTCTGCTCCCCCACCTGCAGGGGGAAAGCTTCAGCAAAGGTCAAGCAGTGATGCAGGTGTCTCTCTTTCTGTTTCCCTCTCTATTTTCACCTTCCTTCTCCATGTTTTCTGTCTCTATTAACATAAGAAATAAATGAAAATAAGGGTGGTGGTGGTGGTGAGAATAGCCGTCAGGAGCAGTTGATTCATTCTACAGACACTGAGACCCAGGAAAACCATAGTGGAAGTAAAAGGAAATAAACAAGAAATTTCTGCAAAAAAATTGAGCTTAATAAAGAAAATTTTTTCTTCACCTCAATATAGAGGATCACTTAATAATTATTGCTAAATTTGAACTATGTAGAATGACATGTTTCATGCACTAAGTTCCAATTTCTTTGATAATGTTTTTAAAATATAAAGATCAATATTTGCTTCACTTATGTGAAACCAACTTAAATGTTTGGACACTGAACACTACTAATATTGCTACTCATATTGGCAAACTGAACCTACTCAGTCTATCTATCTATTTTTTTTTCTATTAAAGAGGGTGGGTAAGAAACCACAACAGTGAATCTTCCTTTGTTGCCATTGCACTTCTGATTTGGGCCTTTACCATGAACTATCTCTCCTGCCCCTATCCCTAGGCAAGTTTTTGTTAGAACAAAAGTCTATATTGAATAATGCTGAATAATGACTTTTTCATAAACCCTTTCTTTGCAAATGCCCATGTGGATGCTGTGCTTTACTGATCTATTGATATGATGAAATGAAAAGAATAAGAATTAAAAAATCAGATGACAGTGGTTCAGGAGGTGGCACATTGGGTAAAGCACTGGACTCTCAAGCATGAGATCCTGAGTTCAATCCCTGGCAGCACATGTACCAGAATGATGTCTGATTCTTTCTTTTTATCTCCTCCTATAATTCCTCATGAATAAATAAATGAAATCATTAAAAAACATCAAATGACACCTGTTGAAAGTCCTATAGTTGTAGGACTTTAAAAGTGTCATATAGTTTCCCTGAGACACAATTATTTCTTCCATAAATGGGTTAATAGTGTTATGAAAGAAAAATAAATGTAGCTGTGGAAGTGCCCACCAGTGTACCTAGCACATAATAGCTACTCAACACAATTCATGCTGGTAAAATATGAAGTGCTAGTCATTACTGAATTGAGTGTTTAGCTATTTTTAAAATTTTCTTATGTTTGAGATGACAGAGAGAAATTGAGAGGGGAGGTGGAGATAGAGAAACAGAGAGAGATTAAAGCACTGTTTTACTGCTTGTGAAATTTGTCCCCCACAAGTGGGGGTCAGGGACTTGAGCCTGGATCCTTGAGCATGGTAGCATGTGCACTCAACCAACTGCGTCACTGCTCAGTCCCTCACATTTAGCTATTTTTGTTACTGCAGCATAGCATCACACTTGTGTTTTTTTTGTGTGGTTATCTCATTAACAGTCCATGCAGTCTAACAACAGGTATTTGCATTATTATTTGTGTCATCAGATTATATGTAAATGAGGAAGACATTAATAAGCAAGACGCCTCTTCTGAAAATTAGTGGAAAGAGGCCTGACTACCCTGAGTGCTTTCTTTCTGGAGATCTAAATGTGTGTTTAATTTTCTACCTGGCTGTGCTATTTGTTCAAGGATTTCTATTGTGGATTCCCTGGGGTCTAAAGCAGCCTTTCCATAGCACTACATACCACCCCCAAACCTCAACACAACCGGAAGCTCATTTCTTTAAAGAAATTACAGTGACTCTAAAATAACTGGGAGATGGAAAGGACTGGAGTGGAGAAATGCTGCTTTCCTTTGTTCACTGGTTCTGTATATGCTGCCACTCCCCTCAGAAAACTAAGAGAATCACAGAATGGTCTCTATAATTTACTCTTACAAAAGATCCCTCTTTCTTTATAAAAGATTTATTAACTATTTACTTTTTTGAGATAACAGAAAGACAGTGGCACTACCCAACACTAGCATATGGTGCTGCCTCAGGTATGCAAGTCCTATGTTGTAACACTGAGCTCTCTCCCTGGTCCCAGGGCTTTACCTTCTACTAGAAAATCCCTCCCATTGTAGGTCCGGAGCTCAGGAGAGGAAAGGCTATGCCAGTGGAGGATAGATACCATTCTTACTCAGAGGCTAATGTCTTGAGTGACATGTCTCCCAGTGCAGGTAGACTAGTAGAGGCTTAGATTTCAAATGCTATAGTCCCACTATTTATATGGCCCCACATCCATGATGTGTAATACTTTATGAAATAAAGCCTTAGGGAGTCGCATGGTAGCGCAGTAGGTTAAGTGCACGTAGCCCGAAGCACAAGGACTGGCATTAAGGATCCTGGTTCGATCCCCCAGCTCCCCACCTGCAGGGGAGTCGCTTAACAGGTGTTGAAGCAGATCTTCAGGTGTTTTATGTTTCTCTCTCCCTCTCTGTCTTCCCCTCCTCTCTCCATGTCTCTCTGTCCTATCCAACAATGATGACATCAATAACAACAACAATAACCACAACAACAATGAAAAAACAAGAGCAACAAAAGGGAAGATAAATAAATAAATAAATATAAAAAATTTAAAAACTATAAAAAAAGAAATAAAGCTTTGTGACCATGAGATCTTTTTGCCTTTTCCATTTTTGCAAATGACTCCTCTAATAGAAAAAAGGGGTCTTGAAACATTTAAGCCATCTTTATTATTTTTTAAATTTTTAAATAATTTTTAAATCTATAAAATGGAGATAGTGACAACATCATAGGATAATAAGGTTTATTATTGTTATTATAATATAATTTCACATAATTTCCACCACCAGAAGTCCCTATCTCATCACCCCCTCCAGAAGCTCTCCTATTCTTTATCCTTCTGAGAGTATGAACCCAGGATCATTATGGAGTGCAGAAGGTGGAAGGTCTGGCTTCTATAATTGCTTCCCCACTGAACATGAGCATTGGCAGGTTGACCCAAACTCCCAGTCTGTCTCTCACTTTCCCTAGTGGGGAAGGGCTCTGGGGAAATGGGATTCCGGGACACATTGGTGGGGTCATCTTACTAAGGAAATCTGGTTGGCATCATGGTAGCATCTGGAACATGATGGCTGAAAAAAGTTAAGATATAAAGCAGAACAAATTGTTTACTAATCATGAACCTAAAGGCAAGAAATTGCACATGAAGATTTAGAGATACCTATTTTGGAAAAAGCTATTAGGTCTGTTTTAGGTATATTCCAAGGGGCCCATGACCCAACTAGCTTTTGCCTGAGGCTGACAGCTAACAGGCAGGTGGATCCAAGGTATTGTCTGGGGAGATGGTGTCATAATTGGAAAAAGGGCTAGAAAGCTGGATCAGGAAGAGAGTAACTCTCAAATATGGGAAAAGTATATAAGTATTATTAACTGTAAACCCCATCGGTTTGATCTGGGGCCCATAGTTGGCACAGAAGCCTATGTGGCTTCTTTATCCCTGTAGGTCTGATCTCGCATTCTGTGTTCACGGCTAGGAACATTCCAGGCTGCACTAATTTCAGGACTCATCATCCTTGGGTGATAGGTAGAGTATGTTATCCAACCTCCCTTTGGAGAATGGAACATTCCATACCATTGTTGATCCATACTGAGGGCCAGGTCCTGTAGGGACCCACAAAGGGGTTCATTATGTTGTTCCTGATAGAGATGAGCAGTGACAGTGGAAAGAGGGATCTGTTAGAGGTTTAGGCCTATCATGTCAGTGTGGGAATCCCAGGACTCCCTGACTAGGGCCCCAGATGATGGGAAGCCACCTTAATTCTTAACCACATTAGTCAAGTCAGCTCCATGGATAATGGAGAGATGTTGTGGTATTTTTTGTCTTTGTTACTACTTTCCTTCCATCTGTCAGAGAAATAAAGAATGAGAAATTTTGACTAGGGAAGCTGTTCGTCAGTGGTGTTGTGTACATGCAAGGTTTGGGCCTCATTCCCTGGGGCAACATTAAAACAAACAAGCAAGCAAGCAAGCAAACACACAAATAAAATAGGCTTGACAGTAACACACCTCTGTGAGCTATGAGATGAGAGCCTTTGTTGCACATAGCAAGTATTCAAATACAGGCATATTTTGATACAAATAATAATAAAAATAAGGAGAGAGAGTTCTGTTGATTGGACTTGTGTGGCTAAGACTTCCAATTTGAGCCTTTGCACTGTGTTGCCAGAGTGGTGCTATGGCTTTTTTATTACTTTATTTTGAGATAGATAGATATGTAAATACGTAGAAATAAGGCATTACCCTGGTGTATTTGGCTCTAGGGATTAAACTGGGAGTGGGAAAGCTCTATGTTCTGTCATGTGAATCACCTCTCTAGTCTCTCTCTTTCTCAGATGAAACACACATTCTTTCATCTAACTTAAATTATTTATTTATTTTAGTCTTTGGGACTTCACTGCTCTTGGTCAACTTTTAAAAAATATTATTTATTTATTATATAGAGATATTGAGAGAGGAGAGGAAGATAGAGAGGGAGAGAGGCAGAGAGACACCTGCAGCCCTGCTTCACCACCCTTGAAGCTTTCCCCCTGCAGGGAGTGGGGATGAAGGTTTGAACCTGGGTCTTTGTGCATTGTAATGTATGCACTTAACCAAGCCCCACTGCCTGGCCCTGGTCAAACTTTTTTTTTTTTTTTGAGAGAGAGAGAGAGAAATGTAGTGATAGACAAGCAGAAAGAGAGAGAAGAGAGAGAGACAGACACCACAGCACCAAAGCTTCTTCCAGTGTGGAGGGAGGCTGGCTCAAACCTGGGTCTTGTGCATGACAAAGCAAGTACACTATCCTATCCAGGTGAGCTTTCTTGCTGTAATTGTTTAAATAATAAAAGAGAAACCAAAATTAAATGACATAGTAAGGATTAATCCTGAGTAGGTAGAGAAGAGATGCAGACTTGCATACCTTTGAGATAAACATAGACAAACAATGTTGGTAGAGATATAAGGACTGATTTTCCCATTCTAGCTCTGGTGGTCTCTGCTTTTGGCCTCCTGGGTCCTATCCTGATTCTGTTGGTTTAAACCACTACTGGTTTTGACCACTGCAGGGAGCCCTGGCTGGGCGCAGGCAGCTGAGAGTGACAGGGGTTTCTTCCTTGGTTTCTCCATGAGCCATAACTCTTCCAGATTCACTGCTCACATATGGCCTCCGCACAGACCTGGCAGTTTCCATCCATGATGCAGGCTGGGAAAGGTAGGGTCTGGAAAACTAATAAAAGCAGACCAAGTGGTAAAGGAAAATCAATCTTCTCCTGCTTTGGACCAAGTTGATGAGAATCATTCTCCCTGATTCTCCATAAATTGGAACAAGGCTTAAGACACTAATCCTACTGTAATACCATTTGAAGACAAACACTGACATTTGTGACATTTAAATAACAGTTCAGGTCTGCTATTAAACCAGGGCCTCCAACTGTTTAACCTTTGACCTTGTGTACTATTACCCTTGGCCCAGGGTATGCAAATGTATTTATTCACGCATTTCAGCGTTCAGATGACATGCACAAATTTTGCCTTTGCTTAATGCATTGATTAAAGTGAACTACATGCCACCAAATATTAAATATTACTTTAACATAAACTATTTCATATATTTAAAATACTGAATCTTAAGGACATTTTTAGATTGTTTTTATAAAGGTAAAGCTAAATAAAAATTTGTGGTAACTACGTCCACGGAGAAAAAAAGTACATATATATTTTTTTCCTCCAGGGTTATTGCTGGGGCTTGGTGCTTGCCTGCACTATGAATCCACTGCTCCTGGGGGCCATTTTCCCCCTTTGTTGCCTTTCTTTGTTGTTTATCATTGTTGTTGTTGTTATTGCTGTTGTTGTTGGGTAGGACAGAGAAAAATCGAGAGAGGAGGGGAAGACAGAGAGAGGGAGAGAAAGATAGACACCTTGCAGACCTGCTTCACTGCTTTTGAAGCGACTACTTGTAGGTGGGGAATGGGGGCTCAAACTAGGATCCATACTCCAGTCCTTGCACTTAGCGCCATGTGGTTTAACTCACTGGACTATCACCTTGCCCCCGAAAAGTGTATTTATTTCTTTTTCTTTATTTTTAGATAGAGACTGTGTGTGTGTGTGTGTGTGTGTGTGTGTGTGTGTGTGTAAGAGATCACAACACTAACATATCCTTCAATGCAATGAGGGCTGCCTTGAACTTGTGTTAAGCACATGGTAAAGGAACACACTATCCAAGTGAGCTATTTCATTGACCTGGAAAATGTTTTTCTTGAAATACAATTATCTAGAGAAATTCAAAATCACTCATTCAGTCAATTAAATCTCTTTCACTATACTACCTATAGTGTTAGATCTCAAATAAGCTAGATGTTGTGCCCCCCCTTTTTTGTTGTTGTTGTTGTCACTAATTACTAAGACTTCACAACTCCAGGCTGATTTTACAAATAGAAAGAGAAAGCTATCACAGTATTGAAGCTTCCTTCAGTGCCATAGGGGCTGGGCTTGACCCTGGATCATGCAAAAACACTGAAGCAAGAGACATGCAAAAGCATTACCCAAGGAAGCTAGCTTGATAGTCATGTAGTCCTTGCTCTTAAAGAATATAGCTGTGTAATTTTTAAATGATCCCCACACACTATCATCATCATCATCATCATCATTATCATAAGGTTTCATTGAAGATTTGTGCCCAACTGTGCCCAATTTATGGGTGCTTCCAATAATTTGGAATTCTTCTTCCCTTTTTTTCCAGACATAGAAGGTGAGAGACAGGGAGGGAGAGAGACACTATAGCATCACTCTCCCATTCATAAGCAACTTTGCCTGGTGCTCCCATTTGGTGACTGAGGGCTTGTGTGAGATCCTACTCAGGTGTTTGGATGGATGAAATAGGGAATTATTCTTGGATGAGTTTTCACAGACACCACTATATTCCAATGTGGAACTCCTAAGAAATCTGGAAATTAAAATCTGGCTTTTCAAGTCTATGTGAAAGTATGTTTTTCAAGGTCAGAGAATATAATATATTTCATTTAACAGTTAAGTGTGATTTATCACATTAATCATTTAGACATATGTGGGTATTTGTCAGCAATGGTGCTCTGGGGCCCAGCAAAGTATAGAATAGGCATGGCATGTTGGTTAGATTTCCAAAATTTATTTTCCTCTCTATAGCAAGGATTACTAGGGCTCGATCCTTCAAATTCTGCTCTAAAAACTCACCTTTATCCAAGACAAATGATGCATGAATGACTCAATTGCTCTGTGCCCATGTACTGAGTCTCAATTTCAGATTACTTTACTTGCAGTTTGCTCTAGAATTTGTGGTCTCTTTCCTAGTTGAAATATTGATCTATGTGGCTAGCCTCACAGTAACTTCTGTTTTCTTGAGAACTTTGCCTGAGCTTAGCCAAGTGCCTCTGGCAGACATGTTAGCATCATCTGATCAAAGTAGAAACCCTCAGAATCTCTACCAAAAGTCTGTCTAAGAGTAGTTGTAACTTATAGTAGAGTTTTAACTCATGGGAGCACCTGTGGGAAAACCAGCTTTTCACTCCAAGAAAGGCTGTATGGAGAAAAAGCAAGAGTGTGAAAGACACACATGCTTGGCATCTCTCCATACCTAGGAAGATCTTGGCATCCTATTAGATTCATCAGTTACTCCCAAGAAAGTCTACTTTTTACTTGCACTGAATTGAGATGGTTTCTGTTATGTGTAACAGCAAGGGCCTTGACTTTCAAATCCCTCTTTTGGTGACTAACCCTGAACCCAAGAGCATTACTTGAATCTTGGTCTCTTGTTCTTGCCTGTGTACTGAGTGGGATGTAGGGGACAGAGCTCACAACTTGGGTCCCACTGCCTGACTCTTCCCTTGCCACTTGCAATTGAATGTTGACACATTGACTTCAGGGAGCGGTCTAACTCTATTGTGTGGGTTTTCTTTTCGATTCTACTTCTTTCTAGTTGTAAGGAATAAAACCACTGAAGTCCCATTCTGCATAGTGATATGCTCTGTTTTCTGGAGATTTTCAGTTTAAAGTTGTGTTTATATGTTGCCAAATATCCAGGTAATACTCAGATAAATAGATAAAGACTCTTGGGTAATTTATTTATGAGTAATAGACAAGGAAAGATTTAAAAAAAAAACTTATTTAATAATCATCAACAAGACTGTAGGACACGAGGGGTACAGTCTCACCACCAAAGTTCCACATCCCAAATTCTCCATTGGAAGCTTCTCCTGTTCTTTATCCCTCTGGGATCATGGACCTATGGTCATTATGGGGAACAGAAGGTGGAAGGTGTGGCTTCTGTAATTGCTTCTCTGCTGGACATGGGCATTGGCAGGTCGATCCATACTCCCAGCCTGTTTCTATAAAGAAAAACTTTTTTTTTTAACTTGGAAACTTTGCAGTTTATTAAATCCTGAAGACTTAGAATTGCAGAAAAACTGGTAGGATATACAAGTAAATATTAAGATACTAATACAAGGGTCCAGCTCAGAAGACAAGAGTGGAATTGTGGTTCAGAGTTTGTGGGCAAGTATGTAAGTATGTGTGCATGTGTTTATTCACTTTCCAAGAATATTATGCACATTTTCTCATTTGATATCTACTAGAAGCATATGTAAATAGAAATAATATTTCATTCTTATGGCTAGGAAGACTGAAACCCTAGTCCGTGATGGTAGGATCTGAATCCAGGTCTCTCCAGTTCCAAAGGCTTGAGGATAGAGTAAGGAACTTGTGAGGGGTCCCTGCAGCAGGTGACAGAGTGATGGTGGTGACTAGAACCCGGATCCTTGCGCGGGTCCTTTCATATAGTAGTACTATGTGAGCTTAACTGTGTGCACCACCGCCAAGCCCCTTAGATATATCCAAGCTGAACTTGCTCTTAGATTTAAGAACACAGGAGTCGTGTGGTAGCGCAGCCGGTTAAGCGCACGTGGCGCGAAGCCCAAGGACCGGCTCAAGGATTCCAGTTCTAGCCCTGGCTCCCCACCTGAAGGGGAGTTGCTTCACAAGCAGTGAAACAGGTCTGCAAGTATCTATCTTTCTCTCCCCCTCTCTGTCTTCCCTTCCTCTCTCCATTTCTCTGTCCTATCTAACAATGACGACATGACCGATAACAACAATAATAACTACAACAACAATAAAACAAGGGCAACAAAAGGGAAGATAAATAAATAACTATAAAAAATTAAGAACATAACATAATTACAGATTTACATATAAAACGATGCCTAGCATAAATTTGTCATGACAAAATTTTATGCCAACAATTTTATGACTTAAAATTTAAAAGAATTCTTTAAAGTCAAAATTTTATTTTTTATTTTATTTATTTTTTTAATTTAAGAAAGGATAAATTAACAAAACCATAGGGTAGGAGGGGTACAACTCCACACAATTCCCACCACCCAATCTCCATATCCCACCCCCTCCCCTGATAGCTTTCCCACTCTCTATCCCTCTGGGAGCATGGACCCAGGGTCATTATTATTTTTAAAAAAGGATTTATTTATTTTGGAAGAATTTGGAAAGAGAGAGAGAGAGAGGAACCAAAAACTGCTTAGCTTTGTCATAAGGTGTTGAATCTTTGTCTCCTGGGGCATCAGGCAAGAAAGTTCAGTTCTCTTACATGCTCAGAGAGCTCCCAAGCCTTTACTTCCATTTATTCCTAAAATTCCCAGTCTAGTGAGCATAGTTAGGATCAAGTCAAGGAGGGAATTCTTGGAGCCTGAGGCATGTAAGTCTCTTTGCTTAACAATTAAGCTATCTCCCCCTCCCTTCAAGTAGGGAATTCTTACCTGGGCTGTTTAATAGTTAAAAAAATTTTTCCCCAACATTAACTTGTCTTTTATTTAATAACTAGCAACATTTAAATACACTCATGAGATAAAGAGAAAAAAAACATGTTTTAAATATCCAGGTTCACAGTAGAAAAAAAAATTATGAATCTTTCCACCACTCAGCACCAGGGGGGATGCTCCAAATAATATTGTGTTTCCCCCCTACAAGTTATTTATTGGCCAGAGGGAGGAGGGTCGACAGAAGTTCTTTTGAAGTTGAACATCTTGCTTGGAGGAGCAGATATGTTGCATCAAATCAAAGTAATAAAAAGACAAAATGCTTTGTTAAATCTTCTTTATCACTATATTGTGCTCCAGTAGGATGATCTAATTAAAGACTTGGTTGAGCCTCTTTTCATCTGAAGAGTTCAGAGGCTTTTGTTATTAAGAGGTTTACACAGAAAAGAATATTTTGCTGTATTACTTCCAAGTTTCTTAGGGGTGTCTCCTTCCTGTTTTGCCCTAATCGTTATGGATGTCATGGTTGCAGCTTCATGACTTGGTACTAATTAATCCTTTTCATCTTCAAAGTACCTGCAAGGCACTAACATGATTAATATTCGTAATTACTCCTCTGAGGTAAGAACTAAGAGTACTGTATTCTTTTCACAGTATGGAGAAGAAAAAAAAAACAACCCCCAAATTTCATATCTTATTTGTGTATTCAGAGAGGAGAGACAGAGAGAGAGATTGAGAGAAAGAAAGAGACACACCACTTTTGTGCTCCTGAAGTGGTGGGTATTTGAATGCTGATGACAAACATACTGCTTTCTGGTTCTGAGCTCTCAGATATCTAAGTTGATACATTACCATTGTGTTACAGCCACTATCTCCTCCTCCCCCTCCTCCTCTAATTGCATTTGGGGAATTTCTCATGCTATTTTTTACTTCATGTTTCTTTTAATGGGTTTATAGTACAGTTGTTGGCACATGGGTACAATCTCTCATCTTCCTCTGATAGATGTCTGCAAAACACATTTATTCCTAACTTTTGTGCCTTCTTTGAAAATCTGTTAAATTGATGCCCATTCATTTTGAGTAAAAGGAAACTTCTTTAAGTAACTAAACTAATGACCATCGTCATCATCAAAACATATACAAAGTAGGAAGAACTTGACTAATATTTGCTCTTCAATTGGATTTTCTGTAGGTCCTCTTCTCTTAGCAAGCATTCACAAGATATTGCTTCCATTTCCTGAATAACTCTTTTTTTTTTTTTTTTTGCCACCAGGGTAATTGCTGGGGCTTGGTGCTGGAGGGATGGCTCCACCACTACCAGTGGCCCTTTTTCTTCTTTAATGATCAAAACAGAGATAAATACAAAAAGGGAGAGAGACAAAAAAAGATAGATACCTGCAGCACTGCTTCACCACTTATAAAGTTATTTCCAGCAAATGGAGACCAGGGTCTTGAACTCAGGTTATTGAGCTTGGTAATGTGTGCTCTCTACTGGGTGCACCACCATCTGTCCCCTTGAATAACTTTTTTTTTTTTTCGTAAAACTTCATTCAGGTTGGACTAAAGTAGGGATTTAAAACTTAACAGCTGTGTTGTCTGGAGGTAGTTCAGTGAATATATTACTAGACTCTTCAGCATGAGGTCCTAAATTTGACTCCTAGCATCATATGTGCCAGTGATGTTCTGGTTCTTTCTCCCATTAGTTAATGAATATGTATATTTAAACCGATAGCTACATGTAGACTTTAATTAAATAGGCAAATCATTTTACATGTTTTTCTTTGAAATTTCAATTCTTGTGATGAAATTTGGTCTTTTCAGATCATTACAGTTCCTGTTACTCTGTGATGCTTTACACAGATGTAACACTGATGAAGTTATTTGAGTTTTCTGACTAAACTGAAAAGGGGAAGATTACCTTATTTCTCCAAAGCAAGGTAAAATTGGTAAACTAATGGTTCTCTGACTTTATGTCGCTCTTTACCCAATATGGTCTCTTCTCCATCTTATTTTGTAGTTTCATTTAGCATTCTCAGGATAAGGTAATCTAATAAAGGATTCCACAATGAAATGCAAATGACTTATACCAGTTTTGTGTTTTACCCATCTAAAGCTGCTGGGAGTTTACTCTGCCTTCTCTGTTATCTACTAAGTCAATAGATTTTTCTTTTCTTTTTTTTTTTGCATAATGGTATAATTGGAATCTTTCAATTTACATTGCATAGTTGTGTTTCTGGCCTATACACTGTTTGTATATAGGACATGCACTACCTCAAAACCTGTCTCTCTTAAATTTGTGTTTTCATGTCAGAATCTAGAAAACTGGAGGAAATCAACAAAGAGATTAAAAAGTAACAATCTCTCTCTCTCTCTCTCTCTCTCTCTATATATATATATATATATATATATATCTTTTTTTTGTTTTTTAACCAGAGCACTGTTCAGCTCTGGCTTGTGGTGCAGGGGATTGAACCTGAGATATCCATCAGAACCAGCCTCGGGCATGAGAATCTCTTTGCATAATCACTATGCTATTTACGCCTGTCCTAAAAGGTAACTCTAAAACATCACTTATTTTCTTAGGCTTCTCTCTGGGTGGGTAAAAGAGGTCATGGGATGGTGGAAGATAGAACTCAAACTTTAGTGCTGCATTTACAGTAGTATATACAGATGCTGAGTTATATAACCTAAAGTTAATATACTGCTGGAATGTGAATATTACTAAAAAAAACCATAAAATTATGTAACAGAAGATGAAATGAGTGACTGGGAAAAGAATGTTCTGAGGTATCAGCTCCCAGAAGACCAGGCAGACCCTCTTACATTTTTCTTTTTTTTTTAAATTTTTTTATTTAAGAAAGGATTACTTAACAAAACAATAAGGTAGGAGGGGTACAACTCCACACAATTCCCACCACCCAATCTCCATATCCCACCCCCTCCCCTGATAGCTTTCCCATTCTCTAGCCTTCTGGGAGCATGGACCCAGGGTCATTGAGGGTTGCAGAAGGTAGAAGGTCTGGCTTCTGTAATTGCTTCCCCGCTGAACATGGGCGTTGACTGGTCGGTCCATACTCCCAGTCTGCCTCTCTCTTTCCCTAGTAGGGTGGGTCTCTGGGGAAGCTGAGCTCCAGGACACATTGGTGGGGTCTTCAATCCAGGGAAGCCTGGCCAGCATCCTGGTGGCATCTGGAACCTGGTGATTGAAAAGAGAGTTAACATACGAAGCCAAACAAATTGTTGAGCAGTCATGGACCCAAAGCTTGGAATAGTGGAGAGGAAGTGTTAGGTGGGGACTCACTGCAAACTCTAGTGTACTTCTGCTTTCAGGTATATATTTTGCAGTAGTTTATGGATACATGTGAACATAAGCTCTCTCTCACAGAAACTGGTGTATATCTAGGTTATGGGACTTTGTTAGAAAGTGAACCACCTGAGATGAAATTAGAGTGTACTATAAAAGGAAAGGTCTCACCCGAGTAATGAAGCTGAAGGGTTGTCATTCCACACGTGAAGTCTCTGGACACAGTCTGAGGTGAAGCATGTTGAGGTGGCAATCGTTGCATTGGTTAGGTTGTGATCGGCGGATGCAATATTATTTGGTATGGATTGGGAGACACATACGTGAAAGTGGGCCCTATCCAAGGGTTCCAGGACTGGGGGAAGTAGGGGCTCTATAGTGGAGATGTGAGGTTCCTGCTGTCTTAGGGTTCAAAAAGACAATGGATAGTTAATGTTATCATCACATTATTTGGTAATTGGGTTAACTTTGAAAAGTCCTTTTGTTAGGGTTTGCTGTACACCTCTTACATTTTTCTTTGCACTTTGAATTTGATGTTGACCTACATGGTCCTGAGTATTTCAGAGATAGATAGAGTAGAGATTTCTGGTCATGATGAATGATCTCAGACAGAGGAGCTGGTTGGGTAAGAGAAATTATTAGTTTGCCATGAGAAACATTCCAGGGGTGACTTATTCCCAAATGGCCCTGCCTATTGGAAAGGTGAAAGCCTTTGTCTCTTGTCTCTTTCTTGTGCTCTGGGTAGCTCCTTTTGGTTTTTAACTTGATTTACATTGAGTTAAGTCAACTGGTGTCCTCAAAGGCCCAGGCAACACAAAAGCAAGTCAGTCTCAGGGACATATGCATCTCAGTTAATTCCTTTGACCTCCCATTTCATATTTTTCAGATTCAGTTTAAAAGTACTTTGTAATCAAGGTTACATCAAACTTTATTTTATGTTTGGTGACATTTTCACAACTAATCTGAACTTAGGTCTCTTGTTGGAGAAACATTTACAAAGAAATAACATCAAATTGCACAATATAAATGTCATGCCATTCAAGTATGTAAATAAAAGTCAAGATGTTTAATTGAAAATAAAGCACTGGTAAAATGTAAACATTATTTCTGTTTCAATTGTGCTGGATATAGACGTCAATGGGTACAAATGAATGCAGTAACTGATGATGGAAGTTTGATTGTATAACAGAGTCCAATAATTTTAGGGTGCCTGGAAACTGTAGTAATTATCTTATTCTTCAGTTCCATTCAGGTCATTTCTCAAAAAATACTCATTTGCTATCATAAATAGTGATTAACTGAGACCCCTACTCTGGCACTTGAGTCTGCAATTCAGTGTTCTCTCAGGGATTTTGTTTTTTTTGTTTGTTTGTTTGTTTTTGTATTTTATTTTCCCTTTTGTTGTCCTTGTATTTTTATTGTTGTAGTTATTATTGTTGTTGTTATTGATGTCGTTGTTGTTAGGACAGACAGAAATGGAGAGAGGAGGGGAAGAGAGAAAGATAGACACCTGCAGACCTGCTTCACCGCCTATGAAGCGACTCCGCTGTAGGTGGGGAGCCGGGGGCTTGAACTGGGATCCTTACACAGGTCCTCGAGCTTCAGGCCATGTGCACTTTACCAGCTGTGCTACCGCTCGACTCTCAGGGATTTGGTTTCTTTTCTTCCTTTTTTATTTTTTAATATTTATTTATTTATTCCATTTTGTTACCCTTGTTGTTTTATTGTTGTAGTTATTATTGTTGTTATTGATGTCGTTGTTGGCTAGAACAGAGAGAAATGGAGAGAGGAGGGGAAGACAGAGGGGGAGAGAAAGACACCAGCAGACAGGCTTCACCACTTGTGAAGTGACTCCCTTGTAGGTGGGGGGGGGGGCGGCTCAAACTGGGATCCTTAAGCAGGTCCTTGCGCTTTGTGCAGCCTGCGCTTTGTGCAGCCTACACTTAACCTGCTGAGCTACCGACGGACTCCTGGGATTTGGTTTCTTTACTCATTGAGTACTTGTGTGTTTATAAATTAGGTACCTCTTTAGATTAATTCATTTTCTCAGAACACTTGGAGTACACCTGGCAATTCAAGGCATCAAGTTATTAGTTTCTCAGTTTGCTTACCTTTATTTTATATTTATTTGTTTATTTGACGGAAACAGAGACTGAGAAGGAAGGGGGATGTAGAGAGGAAGAGAGAAAGAAACCTTCAGCACTGCTTCACTAGTGAAGCTTCCTCCCTACAGATGGGGGCTGGGAGCTTGAACCTGGGTCCTTATGCATTACAATGTGTGCTCAACAGGGTGTGCCACTGTCCTTTCTATGTAACTCTAACTTTGTATCCCAGACAGAACTGTCATAGCTAATACATACCTTAACACGCTTACTATTGGCTGAATTGTACAACCTGACTTTGGATTAAGCAATGTACCTTGGAGACGATTATCTATATATATATATATCTGCATATCTACTTTTTTGGAGAGAGGTCCTCTGCTGTGAATTTGTGAACTATGATCTGTGAGGATGAAAAACACCTTTTCCTCTAAAGTTTGGATTGCTTTAATGATGGATGAATATTTTATATGTTTATTTTACTCGAAGCTTGTTTTGTATTTAAATTACATTAGTGGGTGCCACTTGAGGAAAACTTGTCCCAAAATGAGGCAGCCTAGAATGTTCCCAGCTGTGACCATAAACTGTGACTTCAGACCAACAGGGATTCAGAGATTACACAGGATCCTGTACTAAATATGGATATATCTGGGCCCTGGGACAGGTTGATGGTATAAACGGTTAATTTTATTCATAGATTTTCTTCAAGTTTGGTAGCTACTCTCTGCCTAATCCAACTTTCTAGCCCTATTCTCAACTCTGCCACCATCTTCCCAGACAATATTTTTGTTCACCTCCATGTTAGCTATCAAACTCAAGCAAAAACTACTAAAGTCATGGGTGCCTAAGAATATACCTAAAATAGACTTCCACACTTTTTTTTTTTATTTTAAATTATTTAATTTTATTTTTTTCCTTTTGTTGCCCTTATTTATCATCATTGTTGTTATTTTTGTTGTTGTTATTGTTGTCGTTGTTGAATAGGACAGAGAAGGGAAAGAGAGAAGGGAAGACAGAGTGGGGAGAGAAAGATAGACACTTGCACACCTGCTTCACTGTGATTCGAACCCCCTGCAGGTGGGGAGCAGGGGACTCAAACAGGGACCCTGATCCGGGATCCAAACTGGGATCCAGATCCGGGATCCAAACTGGGATCCTGATTTGGTCTATGTGCTTTCCGCCATGTGTGTTTAACCCACCACCGCTCGGCTCCCCTACACTTCTTTATCATCTGCTATATTCCTACTTTTTGGTTCCTGTTTATTAATAATTTTGTCCTGCTTTGTATGTTCCCACCTTTTTGTATGTTCAGCCACCAATTTGTAGATGCTATCATGATTCCACCCTGACTTGCCTGGGCAAAGGACCTCACCAGTATGTCCTGGAACCTCACCTTTCTATAGCCCTGTCCAACTAGGGAAAGATAGAAACAGGCTGGGGATATGGGTCAACCTGCCAATGCCTGTGTACAGCAGAAAAGCAATTACAGAAGCCAGAACTCCCACCTTCTGTACCCTACAAAGAATTTTTTTTTTCCATATTCTCAGCAGTGGAGAAATGATACTGGAAGATGACCAGAGGGCTCTGAACTACAATTTCATCAGAATCTGAGAGAGAAGAGGAGAAAAGGAAGGACATTCAGAAGTAGTAATAGATGTAGGTGTAACTTAGAAAGGAAGAGAAGGTAGGAAAAAATGAGAAAACTTGTACAAATATAGACATAAAGCTATAGAAATAAAAGCATATATATGCAACACTGAGAGAACTACTGTAGCTTTCAATGGAGGGAATGGGAACACAGAATGCTGGTGGTGGGAACAGTGTGGAATTACAGCCCTGTTATCATTTTTAAATCAATATTAAATTATTAATACTGACACTAAAAAATAAATTATTAAAATCAAATTAAAAAATTAAAATTAAAAATCAAACTTAAAATTAAAAAAGAATTAAACAATTAAAATAATTAAAACTTAAAAATTAAAAAGAAGAAATTAAATTAAAACATTAAAAAAAGAAGAAAAATATTTTCAAAAAAGGAAATATTTTCAAAATGTGAAAATAAATAAGTACATTAATGGGAGAGTTTCCATGACCTTTCTTGAAAAGTTGCCTTCAGAGCAGAATTATGGCTTAACTATTAAGATAATAGATACTGGAAACAGACCTACTGGATTAACTATGAAGTCTTAGACAAATCATTAATTAGTTCATCTCTTCTTTTTTTCACTTGAAAAAGGAAATATAGGAATAATTTATATTGGGAATGTAGGAATATAGTGTATAGGAACAACTTTGTTATACTTTTGAAGAATAAAATAGGGTAACATGCTGATAAATCCTTTCATAAGTGAGATTTAAGAAACAAAACAAGGGAAAAGACAAGATGAAACATTACTAAACTTTTGGTCTATTTCAGCAGACCTGGGGGTCCCAAGGTAGGATGTTGGGACAAATTAAAAAGGATTTGCCGTATGGGAGCAGGAGATAGTATTTTGGTGGTGGGGAAGGTTTCCTGGCAATACATTTTGGAGCGATGTGAAATTATACTTCTGAGACAACAACAGTCTTATAAAACATGTATCTTCAATTTAAAAAAAAACACAGCATAATGGACAACATTGAAGTGATGCAGAACAACAAGATAAAACCAGTGAGTCTGAAAAATTTTTTTCAGACCAGAGAGATATCTCAGAGTATTAGAGCATAGGACCTGCACATTTGAGGGCCTTAAGTTTGTTTGACCCCTGGCACCACCATATGCTCATTAAAAAATGAGGTGACATATGCAGAGTAATTCGAACTGTGCCTAACATAGTGCTATCTAAGGGTTGTCATTACTCATCTAATTTGTGTTTATTGAGAGTTTTTATTTTGGATCTATTAATCAACTTTCTATGTCATTTAAAAAATCTTTTCTGCAAAACAATTCTTTTAAAAAACAATTTATTTTATTTAAACTTCCCCCAACTTTAAACATCATTGATAAATATAATGTGCTTGCTTAAATTGTTCAATGTGATATTTAAAAAAAATCATACTATGTGATGATTTAATGTGTGTTTATATATTGTGAAATAACTATCATAGACAAGTTTATTTACACATCTATCATTTCAAGCAGTTAGTGTGTGTGTGTGTGTGTGTGTGTGTGTATGTGTGTGGTGAGAAAAGAGGTTTCTTTTTTTTTAGCAAATTTCAAATATACAATACAGCCTTATTAACTACAATCATCAGGCTGCTCATTAGAACTTCAGAGCTTTTTCATTTTATTACTGAGATGTTTAATCAACCTCTTCCTATTTACCCTGCCTTCCAGGGAAACAATTCTCTAAGGAAGTAAACCTGGTTACATACTCTCACTGCTTCATTCTCCATAGCGAGAACAGTTTTTAAAGATTTTAAACACGAAAATGTTCTCATATCTGGCAAAATTCTTAATATGAACACTTTTTCTTTTCATTTAAAGGGCAGCATTTGGAGTTTAGTAAGCAAATATGCAATAAAGTATTATTTTGACCTTTTAAAATGCTGATCTTTATTTCATTCAAATGGTAAAAATACTCCAAAGTTCTTTGTTGAACTGGATTTTTGCCATCATTCATGAAATGTTTCTGTTCAAACTAGTTTATTTTTATTTTTTTATTTTATTATTTTTTTATTTATTTAAGAAAGGAGACATTAACAAAACCATAGAATGAGAGGGGTACAATTCTGCATAATTCCCATAACGTGATCTCCACATCCTACCTCCTCCCCTGATAGCCTTCCCATTCTCTATCACTCTGGGAGTATGGATCCAGGGTCGTTGTGGGTTGCAGAGGGTGGAAGGTCTGGCTTCTGTAATTGCTTCCCCGCTGAACATGGGCGTTGACTGGTCGGTCCATACTCCCAGTCTGTCTCTCTCTGTCCCTAATAGGATGGGGCTCTGAGGATGTGGCACTCCAGTACACATTGATGGGGTCGTCTGTCCAGGGAAGTCTGGTCAGCATCCGGAACCCAATGACTGAAAAGAGAATTAACATACAAAGCCAAACAAATTGTTGAACAACCATGGACCTAAAAACTGTAATAGTGCAGATGAAGTGTTGGGGGTATTCCCTGCATGCTCTTGTTTATTTCTGCTTTCAGGTATATATTTTCCCCCTAGTTTATGGGCACGTGTGAACCTATGCTCTATCTCAGGGGACCTGGACTATATCAAGGTTTGGGGACTTTATTGGGAAGTGGAACACCTGGAATGGAATTAGAAAATACTATGAAAGGAAAGGTCTCACCCAAGTGATGAAGCTGAAGGGTTGCCATTCCACACCTGAAGTCTCTGGTCACAGTCTGAAGTGAAGCATGCTGGGGTGGCACTTGTTGTGTTGATTAGGTTGTAATCCACGGATACAATATTATTTGATTTGAATTGAAAACAGCTTGCAGAAAACTGGGCCCCACCCTAAGGTTCCAGGACTGGGGGAAATATAGGCTCTATAGTGCAAATGTGAGGTTCCTGTTGTCTTAGGGTTCAAGAAGACAATGGATAGTTATTGTTATCATCACATTATTTGGTGATAGGGTTAACTTTGGAAAGTCCCTTTGATAGGGTTTGGGGTATAGTACCCAGCATCTTGTATATAGCTGTGCTATCAAACTAGTTTTACAGCCCCATTTTACGCAAAGATAATTAAACTACATAGAACTAACTGCATACAATTATAATTAAACTAACTATAATAAAAAACTACACAATAACTGACAGGAATCACTCAAAAAAGTGAATAAGTGAAAGTGAAAAAGATGTGACATAAGCTCAACAAACAGTGGTAACCACGTTGAAAATGCTCTTTTCAGTTGAGAAAGAACTGCATTTCATTTTCTAGCATAGGGTCAGCAATTTCAGAATATAGGATTTTGTTCTCTGTCCATGCTTCATCTCTGTCTTGGGTAAGAGTTAAAACACAGGAACCATTTTGTAACCATTTTGTAACTTGGTGCAGTGAAGACATTTTTGTGGGGCACATCTATTTTGTTTCCTATTTGATACAGTTAATTTTGAGCTCAAAGGGGCTTCATCAAAAATAGAAAATTACTTCTCCAATTTAAAGTATTTAAAAAAATTTTTTTTCTTTTTATTTAAGAAAGTATTAATTAACAAAACCATAGGGTAGGAGGGGTACAATTCCACACAATTCCCACCACCCATTCTCCATATCCCATCCCCTCCCCTGATAGCTTTCCCATTCTCTATCCCTCTGGGAGCATGGACCCAGGGTCATTGTGGGTTGCAGAAGGTAGAAGGTCTGGCTTCTGTAATTGCTTCCCCGCTGAACATGGGCGTTGACTGGTTGGTCCATACTCCCAGTATGCCTCTCTCTTTCCCTAGTAGGGTGGGTCTCTGGGGAAGCTGAGCTCCAGGACACATTGGTGGGGTCTTCAGTCCAGGGAAGCCTGGCCGGCATCCTGATGACATCTGGAACCTGGTGACTGAAAAGAGAGTTAACATACGAAGCCAAACAAATTGTTGAGCAATCATGGACCCAAAGCTTGGAATAGTGGAGAGGAAGTGTTAGGTGGGGACTCACTGCAAACTCTAGTGTACTTCTGCTTTCAGGTATATATTTTGCAGTAGTTTATGGATACGTGTGAACATACACTCTCTCTCACAGAAACTGGTATATATCTAGGTTTTGGAACTTTGTTAGAAAGTGAACCACCTGAGATGGAATCAGAGTATACTATGAAAGGAAAGGTCTCACCCGAGTAATGAAGCTGAAGGGTTGTCATTCCACACGTGTAGTCTTTGGACACAGTCTGAAGTGAAGCATGTTGAGGTGGCAATCGTTGTATTGGTTAGGTTGTGATTGGCAGATGCAATATTATATGATATGGATTGGGAGAGGCATATGGGAAAGTGGGCCCTATCCAAGGGTTCCAGGACTGGGGGAAGTAGAGGCTCTCTAGTGGAGATGTGAGGTTCCTGCTGTCTTAGGGTTCAAAAAGACAACCGATAGTTAATGTTATCATCACATTATTTGGTAATTGGGCTAACTTTGAAAAGTCCTTTTTTAAAAACTTTATTTTTATTTGATAAAGATGGAGAGAAATTGAGAGGGGAATGGGAGGTCGAGAGGGAGAGAGAGACAAAGAGACACCTGCAGCCCTGCTTCACAACTCATGAATCTTTCCCCCTGTAGGTGGGGGCCAGGGACTTGAACCTGAGTCCTTCTACACTGTAATGCATGCACTTAACCATGTGTGCCACCACCTGGCCTTGTTGTTTTATGCATATTTTGGGGGGGCAGGTGGTGAACACAAACATTACAGTGCACATGGGCTAGAGTTCAAACCCCTGTTCCTCACCTGCAGGGTGAAAGCTTCATAAATGGTGAAGCAGTGCTGCAAAGTGCTGTCTCTCTTTCCCTCTCTATATCTATCCTCCCTTTCTCTCTCAATTTATCTCTGTTTCTATACAAAATAAAACAAAATATTTGGAGTGTGTGTGTGTGTGTGTGTGTGTGTGTGTGTATGTGTGTGATTCCATCGTGCAACCTCTCCACTCTCAGATCCCCTTTGATGAAACCTCAATGTGTTTAATCCTTGAGAACCTTTAAGTTAGTTAAAAGTCTCTCTCTCTCTCTCTCTCTCCTCTGAATAGTCACATGATTTAGATTAGATTAATCAGATACTGTTTTCTGGGACTCTGAACTTGAGCAAGCATACTAGGAGGCAAGGTATAGATAAAGGCTATATTCATGAGTGACCACTGGCAGAGGGCCAAAATAAATGCCAACATTTTACATTGAACTATCAATGTAATAACTGATAACTAGGCTGAGGTATACAGATTTTTTGTTTTGTTTTTGTTGTTGCTGGGCTTCTACCAGTTTGAAACTACCTTTCTCAGATTGAAAGACAGAGGGGTTGGGTGGTGTCACATCTGGTTGAGCATACACATGCTACAATACTTAAACATATGGGTTCAAACTCCCATCAATCCCTAACTGCACTGAAGCTTCATGACTGGTTAAGCAGAGTTGCAAGTATCTCTTTTCCTATCTCCCTCTCTCTCTCCCCCTTCCCTCTTGATTTCCTCAGTCTCTATCAAATAAATAAACAAAATACTAAATAAGAAAGGTAGACGCAGAATCAAAGAGAGAGAGGGAGAGAAAGGAGAGAGAGAGAGAGAGAGAGAGAACACAAGATACCACATTATCAAAGCTTTCTTCAGTGTGGTGGGGCTAGGTTTGAACATGGGTTACCTGCATGGCAAAGCAGGTATACAATCCAGGTGAGCTATCTTACTGGTCCTAAATTTTTTAAATTGAAGTGATTGGTTTATAAGACTGGACATATTCTAGGGGTACAAGTTTACCTCATCTGATTGTATATTACCACATCACATGTGGACCACCAAGATTCTAGTACCCATTCTCTCTCCCCTCCCATTTTGGTGACCTCAGTTTATTCCAGGTTTTGTTTTTGTTTGACTAGGTTTGTTTCTTTGCTTGGTTTCTTCATAGTCCACATATAGTGACTCACCATTAAATAATGTTTTATTTGAAGTTACTAGAGATTGTAAAACTATTAGTTTTTATGGTTCTGTAAGGCTGCACAAATAATATTTTGCCCAAATCTTATCTGCCTTGGGCAGTAATCACTAATCAATCTGTGATGGCATCTAGTAAAACTTTGCAGATGTTTTGGAGTTAAAAGTTTGACATTATTGAAATGAACAATACAAATTACTTGGGGGAGGTGGAGTAAAGGAAAGCAACAATGCATAACTGGTTTTAATATAGACTTTTTAAAAAGGGAAATGTCTGCAATGGTGTTATTGGCTGAGATACTGTAGATAGTTTTCGTGTCAGAACAATTAACACATGTCCTGTGGGTATGATTACTACCTTTAAGGAAGTTCTGCTCTGCACAAATCCCATAGCAAAGCCTCCAGGAAAGTTAAAGGTCCCAATTTTACTGTTAAAATGGGAAAGTTGTGTGCCTTTTTTTAAAAAAAAAATTTACTATAAAGCTTGACTCATGGAACTTTGTTCTTAAAGGAGAAAACAAATGGGAGTGGAAGACAAGTTATTTTTCTTAAAAATAATTAGGCATTTAGCTGAATCACTTATCAGAGATTCTCTCAAATAAGTATTGTCATTGTTATTACCACAGGAGAAAGCAAATTAAAAAGTTGAAGCAAACATTTTCTTTTTTTAAAATTTTTAAAATTTATTTAAAAAAGGAGATATTAACAAAACCGTGGGATAGGAGGGGTACAACTCCACACAATTCTCACCACCAGATCTCTGTATCCCATTCCCTCCCCTGATAGCTTTCCTATTCTTTATCCCTCTGGGAGTATGGACCCAAGGTCACTGTGGGTTGCAGAAGGTGGAAGGTCTGACTTCTGTCGTTGCTTCCCCGCTGAACATGGGCATTGACAGGTTGATCCATACTCCCAGCCTGTCTCTCTCTTTCCCTGGTAGGTTGGGGATCTGGGGAAGCAGAGCTCCAGGATACGTCGGTGGTATCATCTGTCCAGGGAAGTTTGGTTGGCATCATGCTGGCATCTGGAACCTGGTGGCTGAAAAGATAGTTAACATACAAAGCCAAATTGTTGTACAGTTACGGACCTAAATGCTGGAATAGTGTAGACGAAGTGTTGGGAGGTACTCACTGCAGACTATTGTGTACTTTTGCTTTCAGGTATATATTTTTCCCTGGTTTATGGATACTTGTGAACATATGCTCTATCTCATGGGACCTGGTCTATATCTAGGTTTGGGGACTTTGTTAGGAAGTGAACCGCCTGGAATGGAATTAGAGAATACTATGAAAGGAAAGGTCTCACGGAGTAATGAAGCTGAAGAGTTGTCATTCCACACCTGAAATCTCTGGACACAGTCTGAAGTGAAGCATGCTGAGGTGGTACTTATTGTGTTGATTAGGTTGGGATCGGTGGATGCAATATTATGTGGTATGAATTGAGGGAAGCATGCAGGAAAGTGCACCCCACCCTAAGGTTCCAGGACTAGGGGAAATATAGGCTCTATAGTGGAAATATGAGGTTCCTGCTGTCTTAGGGTTCAGGAAGATAATA